>NC_061510.1:30468406-30543701 GCF_022539505.1 Lolium rigidum | reverse complement strand
GGTATAGGTCGGGTGGCACGCCCTTGCACTTCGCAACGCCGCGTGTGACCAGAAGAGCATTGCGGGCCGTCGCTCGGAGGGGTCTCAGCCAGCCGCAGCTCTAGGCTCCCCCCGGCTCTACAGTGTTGACAAGGCCGCTGCCCGCCGGTGGGTTTTGGCAGTCAACAATTTCACTATCTCTTCGCCGAACTAGTGCACCTATTAGGTGTGTTGGGGACACAAGAGACTTCTTGCTTTGTGGTTGTAGGGTTGCATGAGAGGGATATCTTTGACCTCTTCCTCCCTGAGTTCGATAAACCTTGGGTGATCCACTTAAGGGAAACTTGCTGCTGTTCTACAAACCTCTGCTCTAGGAGGCCCAACACTGTCTACAAGAATAGAAGCACCCGTAGACATTAGAGCATTACATAAACCAAAAGGCATACGTCTATAAGCATAAGTTCCATAGGTACAAGTGAAAGTGGGTTTCTCTTGATCCTTAGGTTTAACAGCAATTTGTGAAAACCCAGAATAACCATCAAGAAAGCAAAAATGAGTATTTTTAGATAACCTTTCTAACATTTGATCAATAAAAGGCAAAGGGTAATGATCTTTCTTAGTAACCTTATTAACTTTTCGATAATCAATGCACATTCTATACCCTACAACTACTCTTTGAGGTATGAGCTCATCATTATCATTAGGCACAACATGATCATTCCTCCTTTCTTAGGAACACAATGCACGGGACTAACCCATCTACTATCGGCAATAGGATATATAATACCAGCTTCAAGGAGTCTTAATACCTCATTTCTTACCACATCCTTCATCTTAGGAATTAGACGACGCCGAGGTTCAACAACAGGCTTCGCATCATCTTCCATATTAATGGCGTGTTGGCAAATAGAGGGAGAAATCCCCTTCAAGTCATCAAGAGTATAGCCAATAGCTCCTCGGTGTTTCTTCAATATTTCCAATAACCTTCCTTCCTCAAAATCTGAAAGCTTAGAACTAATAATAACAGGATATATTTTCTTATCATCAATATGAGCATACTTAAGATTATCGGGCAATGGTTTTAAATCAAAAATAGGATCTTCCTTTGGTGGTGGTGTTGTACATAAATCTTCAACCGGCAAGTCATGTTTAAGAATAGGTTGACGAAGGAAAATTTCATCAAGCTCATTCCTTTCTTCCCTAAAGACTTCACTCTCACTATCCTCCAAATGTTGCTGCAAAGGATTATTAGGAGCAAGAGCAATAGACGCACACTGTTCAACTCTAAAATCATTATTAGGCAAATAAGCTTTATAAGGAGTTTTGGCAAATTTAGAGAAATTAAACTCATAAGATTCACCAACAAATTTAGTCACAATTTTTTCCTTCTTGCAATCTATAACAGCTCCACAAGTATTTAGGAAAGGTCTACCAAAAATAATAGGACAAGACTTACTAGTAGCAGAACCAAGTACCAAAAAGTCGGCGGGATATTTAATCTTACCACATAGAACTTCCACATCTCGAACAATACCAATAGGAGAGATAGTTTCTCTATTAGCTAGCCGAATAACCACATCAATATCTTCAAGTTCACATGAACCAATTTCATGCATGATCTCCGTATAAAGCTCATAAGGAATGGCGCTAATACTTGCACCAATGTCGGATAAACCATAATAACAATGATCACCAATTCTAACAGAGAGCATAGGAACACTGGCTTTCCTAGACTTATTAGGATGCGAAACAATATTAGAAGCATCTTCACAGAAAATAATATGACCATCTTCTACATTTGCAGTCACAAGATCTTTAACTATTGCAATAGCAGGTTCAACTTTTATTTGTTCTTCAGGTTCTATAGGTTTCTTTGCACTTTTATTAACCGCACTAGTTATAACAGAGTACTCCTTCATTTTAGCAGGGAAAGGAGTTTTTTCAATATAAGCTTCAGGAAGAATATGATCAACAGTTTCAATTATAGCACATTTATTTATAGATGGATCAGTTTTATCTTTATAAGGTTCATGATACTTGTCAAAATTCTTCCTAGGCAATTCAAAATGAGAGGCAAAAGCTTTATAAAAATTTGCAACAACTTGAGAATCAAGACCATAAGTAGCACTCATATTACGAAATTTATCTGTCTCCATAAAAACTTCAGTGCATTTATAATCATAGTTTATACCTGACTCTCTATCTTTGTCGTTCTCCCATCCTTCAGTATTCTCCTGGATCCGATCAAGAAGATCCCTTTTAAACTCTTCTTTGTTGCGTGTAAATGATACAGAACAAGAAGTATCCAGCAAAGTCTTATCTTAAAAAGACAGTCTTGCATAGAAATTATCAATAATAATATTACCAGGAAGCTCATTAATGGGGCATTTGAGCATTAAAGACTTCAATCTCCCCCATGCTTGGGCAATACTCTCTCCATCATGAGGCCAGAAATTATATATGCGGTTCCGATCTTTGTGAATTTCACTTGGAGGATATAATTTAGAATAAAATAAAGGCACAATGTCCTCCCAATCAAGAGAATCCCTATTCTTCAGCAATTTATACCAATGCGCTGCTTTACCAGACAGCGATATAGAGAATAGTTTCTTCCTAACTTCATCCATAGCAATACTTGCACATTTGAATAACCCGCATAATTCATTTAAAAACAGTAAATGATCACCAGGATGGACAGTTCCATCCCCTTCATAGCGGTTATCCACAACACGTTCAATAATTTTCATAGGTATTTTGTATGGAACCTCTTTCTCACTCGGCGCCTCATCCACTACCTTTGCGGTAGTAGTAGATTTTCCAAAGAGGAATTCAAGAGAAGACCTCTCCATAATGAATTATAGCAACGAGCGGAAATAAAAACAGCACGTACGATAAAGGTTTCCCTTACCAATTCCACTTACCAATAGCGCTTCACTCCCCGGCAACGGCGCCGGAAAATAGTCTTGATGACCCACAAGTATAGGGGGTGTATCGTAGTACTTTCGATAAATAAGAGTGTCGAACCCAACGAGGAGCAGAAGGTGTTGACAAGCAGTTTCGATGAAGGATTCACTGTAAATGCTCACAAACAAGTATTCAGGGGGTTTTGATATAGCAGATGAATAAAGTACAAGTAAGTAAACTGCGAGAGTTATAATTGCAGCGAGTGGCCCAATCCTTTTTAGCACAAAGGACAAGCCGGTTTGTTTACTTATGATGACCAAACGTTCTTGAGGACACACGGGAATTTAGTCTAGTGCTTTCGCTTCATATAGCTGATTAATCTTCATTGTTTTGATAAGTGTTGTGTGGGTGAATGATGTCTACGCACGCTTCTATTCATGTAGACAGTGTTGGCCCTCCAAGAGCAGAGGTTTGTAGAACAGCAGCAAGTTTCCCTTAAGTGGATCACCCAAGGTTTATCGAACTCATGGAGGTAGAGGACAAAGATATCCCTCTAAAGCAACCCTACAATTACGATACAAGAAGTCTCTTGTGTCCCCAACACACCCAATACACCTGTCAGATGTATAGGTGCACTAGTTCGGCGAAGAGATAGTGAAATACAAGTGATATGGATGAATATGAGTGGTAATAACAATCTGAATAAAATATGGCAGCAAGTAAACATGCAGTAGAACAGTAAATAAACGGAGATTCGATGCTTAGAAACAAGGCCTAGGGATCATACTTTCACTAGTGGACACTCTCAACATTGCAATCATAATTGAATATAAATAAGCACTTCACTATGCTATTCTGAATTACTCTCTGGCAAGATAACGAACACTAATTCATCATGTAGGCAAACCTTAAAGATGTATTCCCAAGTACTAATAAACACCCCACGCTGTCACTGTGAGCATTCATAGGAGGTACTAACACACCACAATTTCATAGAGACATCTGATGACCCACAAGTATAGGGGGTGTATTGTAGTATCTTCGATAAGTAAGAATGTCGATCCCAACGAGGAGCAGAAGGTGTTGACAAGCAGTTTCGCTGAAGGATTCACTGTAAATGCTCACAGACAAGTATTCAGGGGGTTTTGATGTAATAGATGAATAAAGTACGAGTAAGTAAAGTGCGAGAGTAGTAATTGCAGCGAGTGGCCCAATCCTTTTTAGCACAAAGGACAAGCCGGTTTGTTTACTTATAATGACCAAACGTTCTTGAGGACACACGGGATTTTAGTCTAGTGCTTTCGCTACATACGGCTAATTAATCTTCATTGTTTTGATAAGTGTTGTGTGGGTGAACCTATGCTAATGTACCGCCCTTCCTAGGACTAATACATACTTGTGATTATACCCCTTGCAAGCATCCGCAACTACAAGAAAGTAATTAAGATAAATCTAACCACGGCCTTAAACTACGAGATCCTGCTATCCCTCCTGCATCGATATACCAACGGGGGCTCGGGTTTCGTCACTCCGGTAACCCCGCAATTGGCAAACGAGTACAAGATGCATTCCCCTAGGCCCATAAAGGTGAAGTGTCGTGTAGTCGACGTTCACACGACACCACTAGAAGAATAACACCATAACTTAAATATCATAACATTGAATATTACTCAACCATACTTCACTACTAACATTTAGACTTCACCCATGTCCTCAAGAACTAAACGAACTACTCACGAGACATCATATGGAACATGATCAGAGGTGATATGATGATGAATAACAATCTGAACATAAACCTTTGTTCAACGGTTTCACTCAATAGCATCAATAACAAGTAGAAATCAACACCGGGAGAGTTTCCCCTATCAAACAATCAAGATCAAACCCAAATTGTTACAGCGGTGACGGCGTGCAGCGGTGGAGACGGCGGTGATGATGATGAAGATGATGATGGTGATGGTGATGGTGATGGAGATGATGTCCAGCTCGATGACGGTGACGATGGCGTCGATTTCCCCCTCCGGGAGGGAATTTCCCCGGCGGATCTCAGCCTGCCGGAGAGCTCTTTCTCTCTCGGTGTTCTCCGCCCCACGAGGCGGCTGTGGCTCTTCGCGATGTACCCCTGGAGCTTAGGTTTTTGGGACGAAGGCGTACGCGAAGAAAAGGAGGCGAGAGGGGGCTGTGGGCCCCCTCCTCACAGGGCGGTGCGGCCAGGCCTTGGGCCGCGCCGGCCTATGGGGTGGGCCCACCTCGGGTCCCCTCGGCTCCCCTTCGGCTCCCTTCGTCTTCTCGGAAAAATAGGATTTTTCATATAATTTCCGTCAACTTGTTGATCTTCCGAAATATTGCATTCGACGGCGCTTTTTCTAGCGGAATCCCGACTCCGGTGCGCGATCCTCCAATAATCATGAAACATGCAAAATAGATGAAATAACATAAGTATTATCTCCAAATATGAAATATATCAATGAATAACAGCAAATTATGATATAAAATAGTGATGCAAATTGGACGTATCAGCATCCAACTCAAATCATAACTCAGTGAATAAGTATTCTGTGAAATATAGCCTAAGAGACCCACACGGTGCACACACTGTCACCTTTACACACGTGGGACAAGGAGTCTCCGGAGATCACATAACTAAAATCCACTTGAATAGCATAATGACATCTAGATTACAAGCATCATCATATGGATCTCAATCATGTAAGGCAGCTCATGAGATCATTGTATTGCAGTACATGGGAGAGAGATTAACAACATAGCTACCGGTACAGCCCCTTAGCCTCGAAGGAGAACTACTCCCTCCTCATGGGAGACAGCAGCGTTGATGGAGATGGCGGTGGTGTCGATGAAGATGCCTTCCGGGGGCACTTCCCCGTCCCGGCGGCGTGCCGGAACAGAGACTCTTGTCCCCCAGATCTTGGCTTCGCGATGGCGGCGGCTCTGGAAGGTTTTCCGTATCGTGGCTCTCGGTACTGGGGTATTCGCGACGAAGGCTTTAAGTAGGCGGAAGGGCAGAGTCGGGGGCGTCACGAGGGGCCCACACAACTGGGCCGCGCCGCCCTAGTGTGGCGTCGCCTCGTCGCCCCACTTCGTAATCCTTTGGGTCTTCTGGAAGCTTCGTGGAAAAATAAGACCCTGGGCGTTGATTTCGTCCAATTCCGAGAATATTTCCTTACTAGGATTTCCGAAACCAAAAACAGCGTAAAAACAAAGAATCGGCTCTTCGGCATCTCGTCAATAGGTTAGTGCCGGAAAATGCATAATAATGACACATAATGTGTATAAAACATGTGAGTATCATCATAAAAGTAGCATGGAACATAAGAAATTATAGATACGTTTGAGACGTATCAAGCATCCCCAAGCTTAGTTCCTACTCGCCCTCGAGTAGGTAAACGATAACAAAGATAATTTCGAAGTGACATGCTATCATAATCTTGATCATACTATTGTAAAGCATATGAGATGAATGCAGCGATTCGAAGCAATGGTGAAGATAATGAGTAAACAAATGAATCATATAGCAAAGACTTTTCATGAATAGTACTTTCAAGACAAGCATCAATAAGACTTGCATAAGAGATACTCATAAAGCAATAAATTCAAAGTAAAAGCATTGAAACAACATAAAGGAAGATATAAGTTTCAGCGGTTGCTTTCAACTTCAACATGTATATCTCATGGATAATTGTCAACACAAAGTAATATAATAAGTGCAATAAGTAAACATGTAAGAATCAATGCACACAGTTGACACAAGTGTTTGCTTCTGAGATAGAAAGAATAGGTGAACTGACTCAACAATAAAGTAGAAGAATGGCCCTTCGCAGAGGGAAGCATGGATTACTATATTTGTGCTAGAGCTTTTATTTTGAAAACATAGAAACAATTTTGTCAACGGTAGTAATAAATCACATGTGTTATGTATAGTATATCCTATAAGTTGCAAGCCTCATGCATAGTATACCAATAGTGCTCGCACCTTGTCCTAATTAGCTTGGATTAACATGGATTATCATTGCATAGCATATGTTTCAACCAAATGTCACAAAGGGGTACCTCTATGCCGCCTGTACAAAGGTCTAAGGAGAAAGCTCGCATTGGATTTCTCGCTTTTGATTATTCTCAACTTAGACATCCATACCGGGACAACATAGACAACGGATAATGGACTCCTCTTTAATGCATAAGAATTCAACAACAGATAAAATTCTCATAAGAGATTGAGGATTAATTTTTCAAACTGAAACTTGCACCATGGATCATGGCTTTAGTTAGCGGCCCAATG
Source organism: Lolium rigidum (assembly GCF_022539505.1). NCBI lineage: Eukaryota > Viridiplantae > Streptophyta > Magnoliopsida > Poales > Poaceae > Lolium > Lolium rigidum. The sequence continues at coordinate 30,536,518 of NC_061510.1, read as the reverse complement.
TTCTTCTCTAACAATATGCATACTCAAACCATTTGATCATGAAAATCGCCCTTACTTCAGACAAGACGAACATGCATACCAACTCACGTGATATTCAACATAGGTAAAAGCTGATGGCGTCCCCAGAAACATGGTTACCGCTCAACAAGCAACTTATTAAGAAATAAGACACATAAGTACATATTCTTCACCACAATAGTTTTTAAGGCTATTTTCCCATGAGCTATATATTGCAAAGACAAAGGATAGAATATTTAAAGGTAGCACTCAAGTAATGTACTTTGGAATGGTAGAGAAATACCATGTAGTAGGTAGGTATGGTGGACACAAATGGCATAGATTTTGGCTCAAGGATTTGGATGCACGAGAAGAATTCCTCTCAATACAAGGCTAGACTAGCAAGGTTGTTTGAAGCAAACTCAAGTACAAAACGGAGCAGCAAAACTCACATATGAACATATTGTAAGCATTATAAGACTTTACATCGTCTCCTTGTTGTTCAAACACCTTAACCAGAAAATATCTAGACTCTAGAGACCAATCATGCAAACCAAATTTTACAAGCTCTATGTAGTTTTTCATTAATAGGTGCAAGGTACATGATGCGAGAGCTTAAACATGATCTATATGAGCACAACAATTTCCAAGTATCAAATTATTCAAGACATTATACCATTTACCACATGCGGCATTTTCCGTTTCCAACCATATAACAATGAACGAAGTAGTTCAACCTTCGCAATGAACATTAAGAATAAAGCTAAGAACATATGTGTTCATACGAAACAGTGGAGCGTGTCTCTCTCCCAAACAAGGAATGCTAGGATCCGAATTTATTCAAACAAAAACAAAAATAAAAAAAAACAGACGCTCCAAGTAAAGCACATAAGATGTGACTGATGTCTACGGGTGCTTCTATTCTTGTAGACAGTGTTGGGCCTCCAAGAGCAGAGGTTTGTAGAACAGCAGCAAGTTTTCCCTTAAGTGGATCACCCAAGGTTTATCGAACTCAGGGAGGAAGAGGTCAAAGATATCCCTCTCATGCAACCCCGCAACCACAAAGCAAGAAGTCTCTTGTGTCCCCAACACACCTAATAGGTGCACTAGTTCGGCGAAGAGATAGTGAAATACAGGTGGTATAAATAAGTATGAGCGAGTGGCAACGGCACCGGAAAAGTGCTTTGCCCGGGACGATAAACAAGCGGTAGTAACGCAGCGGTAGTAACGCGATAGAAACGAGTAAACAAGCAGCGATAGCGGTATTTAGGAACAAGACCTAGGGATTAGACTTTCACTAGTGGACACTCTCAACTTTGATCACATAACAGAATAGATAAATGCATACTCTACACTCTTGTTGGATGATGAACACCACTAACTGTGTACGATTACACGAACCCTCAATGCCGGAGTTAACAAGCTCCACAATATTCAATGTTCATATTTAAATAACCTTAGAGTGCATGACAGATCAACACAACTAAACCAAGTACTAACATAGCATGCACACTTGTCACCTTCCGTTGACGTCGAAACCCCCGGCGGGCGGAGACGGTCAACACGGTAGAGCCGGGAACAACTAGGGCTGCGGCTGGCCCCGATCCCTCAGAGCGACGGCCCGCAAAGCCTCCTGGTCGCACGTCCGATGCTTATCACAAGGGCGTGCCACCTGACCTATACCTGGTCAGGAAGGTGTGGATGATGCCTCGCCTAGTTTCCTACATGGCATACACGTAAACATTAAATACGAGCCTCGATCGGCTCTCGAGTTATCTCGTGAATCGGCTCAAAGAGCCGATCCACCCATGATCCGGACAAGGTGTCCGAATATATGGTGGTCCTGCTTGATCAAGATAAAGCTAATTAGATCTACGACGATTTAGGGTTTTCACCGCATAATCGGATCATCCTACTCACGATTGGGCCTCGCGCTCGCGCACGGTGACCGTAAGCCGATCCTAGACGGGGCCTAAAAACCAACACGAGGTTGATCCCCGGAACATCCTTTCTAGGGCTAGCAAACGTCACCCTACACGCCGCTGGATCCTCCAACCCTTTGTAAGGCCTAACTATTGCGGATGTTAAACTAATCCTTGATGAACAAGGAGCAACCGTAACGGATCAGATCTACTAAACTATGATCAAGCGGGGTGCCGCCCTACACCTAAGATAGGTGTAAGGGCGGCTAGATGTGCAAGGGTCGCATAACGAAAGCATGTAATTCGAAGAACAATGCTAACCCTAACACATCCAAGATAACTACGTTGCTCGCCATCAAAAAGGCTTCAGTACGAGCAACGCATGAACAACGTCACCCTACACGCCGCTGGATCCTCCAACCCTTTGTAAGGCCTAACTATTGCGGATGTTAAACTAATCCTTGATGAACAAGGAGCAACCGTAACGGATCGGATCTACTAAACTATGATCAAGCGGGGTGCCGCCCCTACACCTAAGATAGGTGTAAGGGCGGCTAGATGTGCAAGGGTCGCATAACGAAAGCATGTAATTCGAAGAACAATGCTAACCCTAACACATCCAAGATAACTACGTTGCTCGCCATCAAAAAGGCTTCAGTACGAGCAACGCATGAACAACGTGGGCAGGCTTGTGCTGCCTAGATCGCAAGATGCGATCTAGGCAGCATGGTGCTTACCGGTAGAAACCCTCGAGACGAAGGAGTTGGTATGCGCCGAGATTTGTTTGTGGTTGAACGTTGGTTGTTGTTTATTCCATAAACCCTAGATACATATTTATAGTCCAGCGGACTTTCTAATGTGGGCGTGCACCAAACCGTGCACGAGTAAGATTCTAACTTCTAAACTAAGATGCGATCTAATATGTTACAGATACATGGGCAAACAAGCCCAACTTGGTATAAAAGGCCGATTCACGTACTTCTTCTATATATATATTCTTCAAGTCCATCTTGATCGCGGCCCACCTCTGACTCGGTCAAATTCTGGTGATAACACATGCCCCCCTGGTTTTGGAAATGACATTTCCAAAATCATTATGCTCTTCTTTCGTCGGGTCATGTCGTGGCAGAGCAGAAACTGCCGCAGAATCCTCATCATGATGCCTTGCCCCTTCCACTTCTCCACGTGGCCGCAAAACTCTCCTGTTGGGCAACATCTTCTCGGAAGCTGCTGTGGCATTGAATCTCTCTCATATCCCCTTTATTTAACCGTCCTAAACAGCTTGCGTCTCCTTCGTCCTCCTCGCATTAGCACCAAAAACCCTCTCGTGCCACCATGTCTTCTTCCTCCTCCTCCGAGCTTTCCTACGGGTCCGACTCCTCCCGCGAGACGCCGCCGGAAATCCGTGCCCCAGAAGAATGGGACGAGGAGAGCCACGCCTCCTCCATTTGGTCCGAGGACGACAAGTCCTTGACCAGCGGGGATGAAGATCTTCGAGTTCCTCGCCGACGGGAAGCTGGAGTCAAAAGCGAGGACGACCGAGTTCTCCCGGGACGGCTGCCCCACCTGCGAAGAAGAGGAAGAGGAAGACGATGACGACGACGACTCCCTCGAGGGCTACCCGCCGGCGAAACGCCTCCGCATGTGGTGGGACGACGACAGCAGCGACGATGAAGACGGGGATGAAGCTCCCGTAGAGGGCTACGGGAGTAGCAACGAGGAGCCCATCGGCAGCAGTGCCGATGAGAGTTCCGAGGATGACGACGAGGGCAGTGATGGCCCGTAGAGTAGGATCTACCAGTATAGGCCTGGCCGTAGTAAATTGGCCAATAGGCCCTTCTTTTGTTCTTCCTTCTTTGAGCAATCATTTCTTCCTTTGTAAGAAATCCTGTTTATTGATGAAGAAATGTCCCCAATTTAGTCTTGCCGATTTCTTTTGAACCGATTCTCAATGAGCCGATGGCAACGCATCGGTCTCTCGCACTCCGCCCCTTATCTCTCGACCACAGGGTGACTGGAATCTTGGTCAAAGCTCAATAAGCCGATGTCAACACATCAAGCCGTCATGAATTATCCTTCATCCTTTCGAACAATGAACTCGAGTTCCGCCAGATCATCACCCTTGACGCAAGTCGTGGCACAGAACTAGCCGATGGCCACCCGATCGACTTTCAAAAAACAGAGCATCTATCAGGCCAGCTGCCCCCCGAGTCTCAGTCAAGGCGAAACAGAGACGAGGACATGCCATTCAGACAAAGGGGCCTAGGCTAGATCAATGTCTGAGAAAACATTCATGTAGAGCCAGTCGATTCCCAGCAAAATCGGCTCTTCAGAGCGGAGAACCTTTAGGGTGAGCTGCCCCCCCGAGCTTCTTCAGACCGCCTTAGCCCGATCTGCACATCCATGCTGTTCTTGGTATTGTTCTTGAAGAGAGAACCTGAGCCATTGAACCATTAAGCCACTCCATTGAGGAGTTCTCCCATCACGGCCTTTCTTCGTGGTCCACTTCCTGCTCCATTACACCTCTTGAGTCGATGGCCATGCATCGGCTTTTCATATCCTTAAGTCGATGTCTGCTGCATCGGCTGTGCTCAAAAAATTTCGAAGTACGATTTAGGGCAGTACGTCAGAATTTTTTTTGAATTTTTTACGGCCGATTTATGCATCGGCCCCCATACTTTAATACTCATCACCAAGGAATGAGACACTTCACTGCATATCCTCGTGCTTTATCCACCTGGGTGCCCCCCGGAGCCGATTCCGTCAAGAGAATTGATGGTATCGGCTCTGTTGGATAACATGTTGAACCCAGGCAGAATGGATGGTGAGGATAATTTTGGCCGATTGCCGGAATCGGCCTCCACGTTGCTTGCTCGGTGAAGGTTTTGTAATGTCCCTTCATAAAATTTTTGGGGCCGATCACAAGGATCAGCCTCGCCACGTTAGCTTATTGACGTGCTCTTGCTACTCGTTCAGGCCGGTAGATAAAACCAGCCCAATCTCTGATTTTATCCTGTTGGTGCGCTTGCTGTCGTCCACCTTGAGTGCATCGTATAATCGTGGAGCACTAAGCTTCGTCGGAAGAACGAGCACCATGTTTGTGCCAGCCGATGTTTCATCATCGGCTTTCCTTTGCTTGGGGCGCCACTCCATTTTCCGTGGACGACCCTCTTCATCCAGGGTCCGCTGCACCTTCGCAGCCAGATCAGGCCTTGCCTTCCTCAATGTATGCAAGTATAACCTCTCGGCTTCCTCCGGGCCGCGCAATCGGCTGAACCCTGCGTTTCCGGGAATGGCCGAGTCCATCGGGGCACCACCTTGGCCGGTGGTACTGTCTTCTTCTTCTTCTTGTCCCTCGTTTTCGAATCCTCGAGATCTTCCCATCGAGGGGACTCAGCGCGTTTGCTTTGTGGCGGGAGAGGCCCTAAGCGCTCGAACACGGACACGTTGGCTGCCTCCTTCTTCTTCCGGTTGCATTCCGAGCAATTGCCGATTGTTGGCAATCGGCTCATTCCTGAATCCCAGCAGTGCCTGAAGAAGGGACAATCCCAGTGCCTGTCCTCGTCGTCTCGCTCCCTTGCCTTTTCCTTGGGACAACGCTCGTGCTCCTTCTCATCGCGATTATGCCGACGATGTCTTCTGGCTTCTCTGGCCAGACGATCTCTTTCATCATCATCGCTGGACCGTCGGCGTTGGTCATACTGACTCACATACTTGTTGAGGAGGTGATCAGAGAGAGGTCGCTGATATCTTATGTTCTTCACTTCTCCCTCTGTTACGTAGCGCTTGCCATCTTGGCGGAGCCGATCGCGTGGAGCGGCTTCCTCTGTACCTTTGCTATGAGAGCAGCTGCCCTCATCTCCATCCTTGCCAGCGTGGTGTCCAGATCCTACCATGTTGATATTGTACGATAAATCCGGCTGGCACCCTCCATGGTAAGTATACTCCACCATGTTTACGGCGGGGAAGGGGTGCGTGTCGACCTTCATGGCGTACTGGTTGAAGATTAACCGTCCGTTTTCTATCGCCATTTGGATCTGCTGCCGCCACACCCTGCAGTCGTTGGTGGTGTGGGTGAACGTGTTATGCCACTTGCAGTATGACTTTCCGTTCAGCTCTTGCACCGTGGGGAACTTGTGGCCTTCGGGTACCTTTATATGCTTCTCCGTGAGTAAGAGATCAAAAATCTGCTCCGTCTTGGTCACGTCGAAGTCGAACCCTTTTGGAGGGCCTTGTGGCTTCGCCCATTTGCGGGTCACGGGGCCTCGTCGCTCGAGTCCATTCAGCCACTGCTATCTCTCGATCTCCCGCAGCACCTTCATCCTCGTCTGTCTCAACCAGGGTCACCGCACGCTTGAATTTGTCCTGGTAAACATCCGGGTGGCTGATACGTCTCCAACGTATCGATAATTTCTTGTGTTCCATGCCACATTATTGATGTTATCTACATGTTTTATGCACACTTTATGTCATATTCGTGCATTTTCTGGAACTAACCTATTAACAAGATGCCGAAGTGCCGGTTCTCGTTTTCTGCTGTTTTTGGTTTCAGAAATCCTAGTAACGAAATATTCTCGGAATCGGACGAAATCAACGCCAAAGATCTTAGAATCCCCGGAAGCATCCGGAACACACGAGAGGGACCGGAGGGGGGCACGGAGCCCACCACACCATACCCTGGCGCGGCCTAGGGGGGGCCCGCGCCCCCCTAGGGTTTGGCCAGCCCTTCGACCTTCCTGCGCCGCCTCTTCGCCTATAAGAAGCCCCTGGATCAGGAAACCCGATACCAATTGACGAAACCCACGAAAACCTTCCAGAGCCGCCGCCATCGCGAAGCCAAGATCTGGGGGACAGGATCTCTGTTCCGGCACCCTGCCGGAGCGGGGAAGTGCCCCGGAAGGCTTCTCCATCGACACCGCTGCCATCTCCACCGCCATCTTCATCACCGCTGCTTGCTCCCATGAGGAGGGAGTAGTTCTCCATCGAGGCTCGGGGCTGTACCGGTAGCTATGTGGTTCATCTCTCTCCTATGTGTTTCAATACAATAATCTCATGAGCTGCCTTACATGATTGAGATTCATATGATGATGCTTGTAATCTAGATGTCATTATGCTAGTCAAGTGAGTTTTACTTATGTGATCTCCGGAGACTCCTCGTCCCACGTGTGTAAAGGTGACAGTGTGTGCACCGTGTGGGTCTCTTAGGCTAGATTTCACGAATACTTATTCACTTGTTGAATGGTGTAGTGAAGTGCTTATTTATATCTCTTTATGATTGCAGCATGTTGCATCACAATTTATCTATGTGCTACTCTAGTGATTTGTTATTAAAGTAGTTTTATTCCTCCTGCATGTGTGCAAAGGTGACAGTGCGTGCACCGTGGTAGTACTTGGTTTATGCTATGATCATGATCTCTTGTAGATTGCGAAGTTAACTATTGCTATGATAATATTGATGTGATCTATTCCTCCTACATATGCATGAAGGTGACAGTGTGCATGCTATGCTAGTACTTGGTTTAGTCTCGTTGATCTATCTTACACTAAAGGTTACTAAAACATGAGCATTATTGTGGAGCTTGTTAACTCCGGCATTGAGGGTTCGTGTAATCCTACGCAATGTGTTCATCATCCAACAAAAGTGTAGAGTATGCATTTATCTATTCTGTTATGTGATCAATGTTGAGAGTGTCCACTAGTGAAAGTGTAATCCCTAGGCCTTGTTCCTAAATACTGCTGAGTTACTACTGCTTGTTTACTACTCGCTTGTTTACTACTGCTGCGTTACTACTACTCTGTGTTACTATTGCTTGTTTATCGTCCCGGGCGAGCACTTTTCCGCCGTTGCTACTACTTATTCATACCACCTGTATTTCACTATCTCTTCGCCGAACTAGTGCACCTATTAGGTGTGTTGGGGACACAAGAGACTTCTTGCTTTGTGGTTGCGGGGTTGCATGAGAGGGATATCTTTGACCTCTTCCTCCCCGAGTTCGATAAACCTTGGGTATCCACTTAAGGGAAACTTGCTCGTCGTTCTACAAACCTCCTGCTCTTGGAGGCCCAACACCGTCTACAGGAAAGGAGGGGGAACGTAGACATCAAGCACTTTTCCGGCGCCGTTGCCGGGGAGGAAAGGTAAAAGGCTCTCATACACCGGTCCCGGGTAAAGTATTTTTACGGCGCCGTTGTGTGTGTGCTCAAAGCTATTTCCTTTAGATCCTGCAATTGCATCTTGTTGTTTCTTGTTTACACTAGTTTGGCATAATGTACAAGAGTGAGCTTCTTATTCTATTTCCTGATTTAAAACATGGATTGTTTGATGCGAAAATTAAAAAACCTATGAAATCTTCTTTGCATGCCTGGTAGTAATATTAGTATGAACGCTTTGAACACCATTGTTGATAATGATATAGAAAGTTCTAAGCTTGGGGAAGCTGGTTTTCATGATCTTTTTAGTCCCCCAAGCATTGAGGAGAAAATTTTTTTTGATGATACTTTGCCTCCTATTTATGATGATTATGATGATAGTGGTCTTTTAGTGCCACCTACTATGGAGAGTAAATTTTGTTGTGATTATACTATGCCTCCTACACTTGATGAGAATAATAATGATAGCTACTTTGTTGAATTTGCTCCCACTACAACTAATAAATTTGACTATGCTTATGTGGAGAGTAATAATTTTATGCATGAGACTCATGATAAGAATGCTTTATGTGATAGTTATATTGTTGAGTTTGCTCATGTTGCTACTGAAAGTTATTATGAGAGAGGAAAATATGGTTGTAGAAATTTTCATGTTACTAAAATGCCTCTCTATGTGCTGAAATTTTTGATGCTACACTTGTTTTATCTTCCTATGTTTGTTACTTTGCTCTTCATGAACTTGTTTATTTACAAGATTCCTATGCATAGGAAGCGTGTTAGATTTAAATGTGTTTTGTATTTGTCTCTTGATGCTCTCTTTTGCTTCACATACTATCTCTTGCGAGTGCATCATTAAAACTGCTGAGCCCATCTTAATGGCTATAAAGAAAGAACTTCTTGGGAGATAACCCATGTGTTATTTTGCTACAGTACTTTGTTTTATATTTGTATCTTGGAAGTTGTTTACTACTGTAGCAACCTCTCCTTATCTTAGTTTTGTGTTTTGTTGTGCCAAGTTAAGCCGTTGATAGAAAAGTAAGTACTAGATTTGGATTACTGCGCAGTTCCAGATTTCTTTGCTGTCACGAATCTGAGCCCACTGCCCTGCAGGAAGCTCAGAAAATTATGCCAATTTACGTGCATGATCCTCAGATATGTACGCAACTTTCATTCAATTTGAGAATTTTCATTTGAGCAAGTCTGGTGCCATTTTAAAATTCGTCAATACGAACTGTTCTGTTTTGACAGATTCTGCCTTTTATTTCGCATTGCCTCTTTCGCTATGTTGGATGAATTTCTTTGATCCACTAATGTCCAGTAGCATTATGCAATGTCCAGAAGTGTTAAGAATGATTGTGTCACCTCTGAATATGTCAATTTATATTGTGCACTAACCCTCTAATGAGTTGTTTCGAGTTTGGTGTGGAGGAAGTTTTCAAGGGTCAAGAGAGGAGGATGATATACTACGATCAAGAAGAGTGAAAAGTCTAAGCTTGGGGATGCCCCGGTGGTTCACCCCTGCATATATCAAGAAGACTCAAGCGTCTAAGCTTGGGGATGCCCAAGGCATCCCCTTCTTCTTCGACAACATTATCAGGTTCCTCCCCTGAAACTATATTTTTATTCGGCCACATCTTATGTACTTTACTTGGAGCGTCTGTTTGTTTGTTTCTATTTTTGTTTTTGTTTGAATAAATTGATTACATCATGCTTGTGTGGGAGAGAGACACGCTCCGCTGGTTCGTATGAACACATGTGTTCTTAGCTCATAATATTCATGGCGAAGTTTCCTCTTCGTTAAATTGTTATATGGTTGGAATTGGAAAATGATACATGTAGTAATTGCTATAATGTCTTGGGTAATGTGATACTTGCCAATTGTTGTGCTCATGTTTAAGCTCTTGCATCATATACTTTGCACCTATTAGTGAAGAATACTTAGAGCTTGCTAATTTGGTTTGCATATTTGGTTTCTCTAAGGTCTAGATAATTTCTAGTATTGAGTTTGAACAACAAGGAAGACGGTGTAGAGTCTTATAATGTTTACAATATGTCTTTTATGTGAGTTTTGCTGTACTAGTTCATACTTTTGTTTGCTTCAAACAACCTTGCTAGCCTAAGCCTTGTATCGAGAGGGAATACTTCTCATGCATCCAAAATACTTGAGCCAACCACTATGCCATTTGTGTCCACCACACCTACCTACTACATGGTAATTCCCGCCATTCCAAAGTAAATTGCTTGAGTGCTACCTTTAAACAATTCAAAATTTATTACCTCTTATTTGTGTCAATGTTTTATAGCTCATGAGGAAGTATGTGGTGTTTATCTTTCAATCTTGTTGGGCAACTTTCACCAATGGACTAGTGGCTTCATCCGCTTATCCAATAATTTTGCAAAAAGAGCCGGCAATGGGATTCCCAGTCCCAAATTAATTAACAAAAATAGACACTCCTCCATGGTATGTGATTGTTGGACGGCACCCGAAGGATTCGGTTAGCCATGGCTTGTGTAAGCAAAGGTTGGGAGGAGTGTCATCATAATAAAACTAAAATAAAAAGGCACTCCTTCATGGTATGAGATTGTTGGCAGGCAACCGAGGATTCGGTTAGCCATGGTTTGTGAAAGAAAGGTTGGAAGGAGTGCCATCCAAAAATAAAATAAAATGGGAGCCGCTCTTTGAAGGTTTGTCTGGCAAGGGGGTTAGAGTACCCGCTACCATTCGTTGACAACAACATACACCTCTCAAAACTTTATTTTTATGCTCTCTTTATGTTTTCAAAATCAAAGCTCTAGCACAAATATAGCAATCGATGCTTTTCCTCTATGGAGGACCATTCTTTTACTTTCAATGTTGAGTCAGTTCACCTATTTCTCTCCACCTCAAGAAGCAAACACTTGTGTGAACTGTGCATTGATTCCTACATACTTGCTTATTGCACTTGTTATATTACTCTATGTTGACAATATCCATGAGATATACATGTTACAAGTTGAAAGCAACCGCTGAAACTTAATCTTCTTTTGTGTTGCTTCAATACCTTTACTTTGAATTATTGCTTTATGAGTTAACTCTTATGCAAGACTTATTGATGCTTGTCTTGAAGTGCTATTCATGAAAAGTCTTTGCTTTATGATTCACTTGTTTACTCATGTCATACACATTGTTTTGATCGCTGCATTCTCTACATATGCTTTACAAATAGTATGATCAAGATTATGATGGCATGTCACTCCGAGAAATTATCTTTGTTATCGTTTTACCTCGCTCGGGACGAGCGAGAACTAAGCTTGGGGATGCTGATACGTCTCCAACGTATCGATAATTTCTTGTGTTCCATGCCACATTATTGATGTTATCTACATGTTTTATGCACACTTTATGTCATATTCGTGCATTTTCCGGAACTAACCTATTAACAAGATGCCGAAGTGCCGCTTCACGTTTTCTCGCTGTTTTTGGTTTCAGAAATCCTAGTAACGAAATATTCTCGGAATCGGACGAAATCAACGCCAAAGATCTTAGAATCCCCGGAAGCATCCGGAACACACGAGAGGGACCGGAGGGGGGCACAGGCCCACCACACCATACCCGGCGCGGCCTAGGGGGCCCGCGCCCCCTAGGGTTTGGCCAGCCCTTCGACCTTCCTGCGCCGCCTCTTCGCCTATAAGAAGCCCCTGGATCGGAAACCCGATACCAATTGACGAAACCCACGAAAACCTTCCCGGAGCCGCCGCCATCGCGAAGCCAAGATCTGGGGGACAGGATCTCTGTTCCGGCACCCTGCCGGAGCGGGGAAGTGCCCCCGGAAGGCTTCTCCATCGACACCGCTGCCATCTCCACCGCCATCTTCATCACCGCTGCTGCTCCCATGAGGAGGGAGTAGTTCTCCATCGAGGCTCGGGGCTGTACCGGTAGCTATGTGGTTCATCTCTCTCCTATGTGTTTCAATACAATAATCTCATGAGCTGCCTTACATGATTGAGATTCATATGATGATGCTTGTAATCTAGATGTCATTATGCTAGTCAAGTGAGTTTTACTTATGTGATCTCCGGAGACTCCTCGTCCCACGTGTGTAAAGGTGACAAGTGTGTGCACCGTGTGGGTCTCTTAGGCTAGATTTCACAGAATACTTATTCACTGTTGAATGGTGTAGTGAAGTGCTTATTTATATCTCTTTATGATTGCAGCATGTTGCATCACAATTTATCTATGTGCTACTCTAGTGATTTGTTATTAAAGTAGTTTTATTCCTCCTGCATGTGTGCAAAGGTGACGAGTGCGTGCACCGTGGTAGTACTTGGTTTATGCTATGATCATGATCTCTTGTAGATTGCGAAGTTAACTATTGCTATGATAATATTGATGTGATCTATTCCTCCTACATATGCATGAAGGTGACGAGTGTGCATGCTATGCTAGTACTTGGTTTAGTCTCGTTGATCTATCTTACACTAAAGGTTACTAAAACATGATCATTATTGTGGAGCTTGTTAACTCCGGCATTGAGGGTTCGTGTAATCCTACGCAATGTGTTCATCATCCAACAAAAGTGTAGAGTATGCATTTATCTATTCTGTTATGTGATCAATGTTGAGAGTGTCCACTAGTGAAAGTGTAATCCCTAGGCCTTGTTCCTAAATACTGCTGAGTTACTATTGCTTGTTTACTACTGCTTGTTTACTACTGCTGCGTTACTACTACTGCGTTACTACTGCTTGTTTACTGTCCTGGGCAGAGCACTTTTCTGCCGTTGCTACTACTTATTCATACCACCTGTATTTCACTATCTCTTCGCCGAACTAGTGCACCTATTAGGTGTGTTGGGGACACAAGAGACTTCTTGCTTTGTGGTTGCGGTGGTTGCATGAGAGGGATATCTTTGACCTCTTCCTCCCTGAGTTCGATAAACCTTGGGTATCCACTTAAGGGAAACTTGCTGCTGTTCTACAAACCTCTCGCTCTTGGAGGCCCAACACCGTCTACGAGAAAGGAGGGGAACGTAGACATCGGTGGCGCTGCTCATATGCTGGCGGCTACGCACCATGTGCGCCAATGAAGGGTAGTCCGCTTGGGAGGCCACGTCCTTAATCGATGATGAGAGACCCACCGCCGCCAACTCGATCGCTTCTTTTTCACTTATATGAGCCGAAAAGCATCGGTTCCTAATGGTCCGAAGCGCTGGACGTATTCCGACACCTGTCTCCCCGCGCTTCGTCGTACTTGCGCTAGATCGGCAATACCAACATCGGAAGCCTCCGAGTGATACTCGCTCATGGAACTGTTCTTCCAAGCTGCTTCCAAGTCCGAATGGAGTTCGGTGGCAGCAATGTGTACCACCCGAAAGCCGATCCTGTGAGGGACTCGTGCAAAGAACCTCACACGCAACTCGTCTGACGCTGAGATCGTGCCCAGCTGTGCCAAATATCGGCTCACATGCTCGATGGAGCTGGAACCGTCTGATCCACTAAACTTTGTGAAGTTCGGGAGCCGATATTTGGGTGGCAGCGGGATCAGTTCGTAGTCGTTGGGGTACGGCTTGGTGTAGCCGAACGTCTTCCTTTTCGGCATCATGCCAAACTGATCTTTCAGGATTGCACAAATCTGATCCGCTGTGATGGCTGAAGGTGTCGAACCCCGAGGATTCGCCGGGGTGGCATACTTAACCAGCCATGCTTGCTTTTCGGTTCCGAGCCAAGCTGCAGGAGCTGGGCTCGGAGGTTTGTCGGAGTGGCGTACTTAGCTAGCCACGATTGCTTCTCGGGATCGGCTCTCGACGTTCCTCCTGCCGTTCCGAGAGGCCCCCGATGTTGCAGCCTGGTTCGAGAGTGCCCGAGTGTTGCGATCCGGTACGTATGCGCACGCGTATCCGTGCGGGATCTCCTTGGGTGCCTCGGGTAGGAATTGGTAGTCACTAGGATCACCACCAATCTTGTAGACGACGTATGCCGATGAGTTCGGCAGTTCCGGTGCTGCCCATGCGAACGGCCGGAGGCTGGAGCGGCATCTCTCCCTTGAAAGTCCCCGAGCTGGTCCCGACGGAGAATACCGGTGGCTCATGATTTCCTGGACCACGCGCAGGGCGACACGCTCCAAAGTGTTCACCGGGCTCTCGAGTGGCGGTGCAGCGAATGAGCCACCATGTAGTTGATCTCTCGCCGCAGCGACTCGGTGCGTTCTTCGACGGGCGGACAGGTCCACTCCATCGAGTGCGCCTTCAGGTGTGAAACCCTTCCACCTGACGCCATGGGAGCGGGTTCGGTGGAAAGAGCCGATGAGTTCGGCTTCGAGGACTGCCTTGATTTCGTCATGCTTCTTTTTGAGCTCATCAGGCAGATCCTCGTACTTGACCGGAGTGCTTTCCGCCATCTCGGATGTAGATGGCGATGTTGTGGATGTCGAAGGTTGTCCCACCGGGCGTGCCAGAATGTGTTGACGTCAGAAACCCCACGGCGGGCGAGACGGTCAACACGGTAGAGCCGGGAACAACTAGGGCTGCGGCTGGCCCCGGTCCCTCGGAGCGACGGCCCGCAAAGCCTCCTGGTCGCACGTCTGATGCTTATCACAAGGGCGTGCCACCTGACCTATACCTGGTCAGGAAGGTGTGGATGATGCCTCGCCTAGTTTCCTGCATGGCATACACGTAAACATTAAATACGAGCCTCGGCTCTCAGGTTATCCTGTGAATCGGCTCAAAGAGCCGATCCACCCATGATCCGGACAAGGTGTCCGAATATATGGTGGTCCTGCTTGATCAAGATAAAGCTAATTAGATCTACGACGATTTAGGGTTTTCACCGCATAATCGGATCATCCTACTCACGATTGGGCCTCGCGCTCGCGCACGGTGACCGTAAGCCGATCCTAGACAGGGCCTAAAAACCAACACGAGGTTGATCCCCGGAACATCCTTTCTAGGGCTAGCAAACGTCACCCTACACGCCGCTAGATCCTCCAACCCTTTGTAAGGCCTAACTATTGCGGATGTTAAACTAATCCTTGATGAACAAGGAGCAACCGTAACGGATCAGATCTACTAAACTATGATCAAGCGGGGTGCCGCCCCTACACCTAAGATAGGTGTAAGGGCGGCTAGATGTGCAAGGGTCGCATAACGAAAGCATGTAATTCGAAGAACAATGCTAACCCTAACACATCCAAGATAACTACGTTGCTCGCCATCAAAAAGGCTTCGATACGAGCAACGCATGAACAACGTGGGCAGGCTTGTGCTGCCTAGATCGCAAGATGCGATCTAGGCAGCATGGTGCTTACCGGTAGAAACCCTCGAGACGAAGGAGTTGGCGATGCGCCGAGATTTGTTTGTGGTTGAACGTTGGTTGTTGTTTATTCCATAAACCCTAGATACATATTTATAGTCCAGCGGACTTTCTAATGTGGGCGTGCACCAAACCGTGCACGAGTAAGATTCTA
Source organism: Lolium rigidum (assembly GCF_022539505.1). Taxonomy (NCBI): domain Eukaryota; kingdom Viridiplantae; phylum Streptophyta; class Magnoliopsida; order Poales; family Poaceae; genus Lolium; species Lolium rigidum. The sequence goes on along the minus strand of NC_061510.1, from coordinate 30,521,011 downwards.
ACTTCTAAACTAAGATGCGATCTAATATGTTACAGATACATGGGCAAACAAGCCCAACTTGGTATAAAAGGCCGATTCACGTACTTCTTCTATATATATATTCTTCAAGTCCATCTTGATCGCGGCCCACCTCTGACTCGGTCAAATTCTGGTGATAACACCTTCACACCATGTAGGAGGAATAGATCACATCAATACCATCATAGCAATAGTTAACTTCGCAATCTACAAGAGATCACAATCATAGCCTACGCCAAGTACTAACACGGATGCACACACTGTCACCATTACACCGTGCAGGAGGAATAAACTACTTTAATAACATCACTAGAGTAGCACATGGATAAATTGTGATACAAAACACATTGCAATCATAAAGGGATATAAATAAGCACTTCACTACGCCATTCATAACGATGAATAAGTATTACGTGAAATATAGCCTAAGAGACCCACACGGTGCACACACTTGTCACCTTTACACACGTGGGACAAGGAGTCTCCGGAGATCACATAAGTAAAACCCACTTGACTAGCATAATGACATCTAGATTACAAGCATCATCATATGAATCTCAATCATGTAAGGCAGCTCATGAGATTATTGTATTGAAGTACATAGGAGAGAGATGAACCACATAGCTACCGGTACAGCCCCGAGCCTTGATGGAGAACTACTCCCTCCTCATGGGAGACAGCAGCGTTGATGGAGATGGCGGTGGTGTCGATGGAGGAGCCTTCCGGGGCACTTCCCCGTCCCGGCGGCGTGCCGGAACAGAGACTCCTGTCCCCCAGATCTTGGCTTCGCGATGGCGGCGGCTCTGGAAGGTTTCTCGTACCGTGGTTTTTTCCGTCTCGAGGTTTTAGGTCCAAGGGCTTTATATAGGCGAAGAGGCGGCGTAAGAAGGTCGAAGGGGCGCCGACACTATAGGGGGGCGCGGGCCCCCCCTTGGCCGCGCCGGCCTAGGGTTTGGTGGGCCTGTGCCCCCTCTCTGGCGGTTCTCGTGTGTTCTGGATGCTTCCGGGCAAAATAGGAACCCGGGCGTTGATTTCGTCCAATTCCGAGAATATTTCTTTACTAGGATTTCGAAACCAAAAACAGCGAGAAAACAAGAATCGGCACTTCGGCATCTTGTTAATAGGTTAGTTCCAGAAAATGCACGAATAAGACATAAAGTGTGCATAAAACATGTAGATATCATCAATAATGTGGCATGGAACATAAGAAATTATCGATATGTCGGAGACGTATCAGTGACCGAATAAAAATATAGTTTCAATAGAGGTGACCTGATAAGTTGTCGATGAAGAAGGGATGCCTTGGGCATCCCCAAGCTTAGATGCTTGAGTCTTCTTAAAATATGCAGGGATGAACCACGGGGGCATCCCCAAGCTTAGACTTTTCACTCTTCTTGATCATATTCTATCATCCTCCTCTCTTGACCCTTGAAAACTTCCTCCACACCAAACTCAAAACAATCTCATTAGAGGGTTAGTGCATAATTGAAAATTCATGTATTCAGAGGTGAGATAATCATTATTAACACTTCTGGACATTGCACAAAGCTACTGAAAGTTAATGGAACAAAGAAATCCATCAAACATAGCAAAACAGGCAATGCGAAATAAAAGGCAGAATCTGTCAAAACAGAACATTCCGTAAAGACGAATTTTTTAGAGGCACCAGACTTGCTCAGATGAAAATGCCCAAATTGAATGAAAGTTGCGTACATATCTGAGGATCACGCACGTAAATTGGTAGATTTTTATAAATTTCCTACAGCAGGGGCGGCTCAATTTCGTGACAGCAAGAAATATGTTCCTGCGCAGTAATCCAAATCTAGTATTGACTTTACTATCAAAGACTTTACTTGGCACAACAATGCAATAAAATAAAGATAAGGAGAGGTTGCTACAGTAGTAACAATTTCCAAGACTCAAATATAAAACAAAATTGCTGTAGTAAAATAAAAACATGGGTTATCTCCCAAGAAGTGCTTTCTTTATAGCCATTAAGATGGGCTCAGCAGTTTTAATGATGCACTCCCAAGAAATAAGAGTTGAAGCAAAAGAGAGCATCAAGAAGCAAATTCAAAACAAATTTAAGCCTAACCCACTTCCTATGAAAATGAATCTTGTAAATAAACAAGTCATGTAGGCATAATGCAACAAGCATAGGAAAACTAGACAAGCGCAACTTCAAGATTTTCAGCACATAGAGAGGTGTTTTAGTAACATGAAAACTTCTACAACCATATTTTCCTCTCTCATAATGATTTTCAGTAGCATCATGAACAAACTCAACAATATAACTATCAAATGAAACATTCTTATCATGAGTCTCATGCATAAAATTATTACTAATCCCAACATAAGCATAGTCATTCTAATTAATTGTAGTGGGAGCAAATTCGACAAAGTAGCTATCATCGAATATAGGAGGCATATTGTAATCATAATTAAATTTATCCTCCATAGTAGGCGGCACCAGAAGACCACTATCATTATAATCATCATAAATGGGAGGCAAAGTATCATCAAAGAAAATTTTCTCCTCAAAACTTGGGGGACTAAAAATATCACAACCAGCTTCCCCAAGCTTAAATTCTTCCATAGCATTAGCAATAATATTGTTCAAAGAGTTCATGCTAATAACATTGCTACAACTATTTTGCAAACAAAGTTCCATGGGTTTTTTAATTCTCTCTTCAAACACATCATGTCCTAATTCAATATAAAGTTCATAAAGATCTCTAATTTTTTTGTTATTTTCCATTAAGCCTAACTAGTGAAAACAAGAAACAAAAAGATGCAATTGCAGGATCTAAAGGAAATAGCTTCAAGCACTCACACACCGGTAACAGTGCTAGGAAATAGCTTAGTAGTCGGAGGATGTGAATACCTTTTACCTTACCTCCCCGGCAACGGCGCCGTGAAAATAGCTTAGTTGCCGGGGTCCGAGTGAGAGTGCCTTTTACCTTACCTCCCGGCAACGGCGCCTGAAAATAGCTTGATGTCTACGCACGCTTCTATTCCCGTAGACAGTGTTGGGCCTCCAAGAGCGGAGGTTTGTAGAACGAGCAGCAAGTATCCCTTAAGTGGATCACCCAAGGTTTATCGAACTCGGGGAGGTAGAGGACAAAGATATCCCTCTCAAGCAACCCCGCAATTACGATACAAGAAGTCTCTTGTGTCCCCAACACACCCAATACACTTGTCAGATGTATAGGTGCACTAGTTCGGCGAAGAGATAGTGAAATACAAGTGATATGGATGAATATGAGTGGTAATAACAATCTGAATAAAATATGGCAGCAAGTAAACATGCAGTAGAACAGTAAATAAACGGAGATTCGATGCTTAGAAACAAGGCCTAGGGATCATACTTTCACTAGTGGACACTCAACATTGCAATCATAATTGAATATAAATAAGCACTTCACTAGCTATTTTGAATTACTCTCTAGCAAGATAACGAACACTAATTCATCATGTAGGCAAACCTTAAGGATGTATTCCCAAGTACTAATAAACACCCCACGCTGTCACTGTGAGCATTCATAGGAGGTACTAACACACCACAATTTCATAGAGACATCCAACTCAAATCATAACTCAGTGAATAAGTATTATGTGAAATATAGCCTAAGAGACCCACACGGTGCACACACTGTTACCTTTACACACGTGGGACAAGGAGTCTCCGGAGATCACATAAGTAAAATCCACTTGAATAGCATAATGACATCTAGATTACAAAGCTCATCATATGGATCTCAATCATGTAAGGCAGCTCATGAGATCATTGTATTGAAGTACATGGGAGAGAGATTAACCACATAGCTACCGAGTACAGCCCCTTAGCCTCGAAGGAGAACTACTCCCTCCTCATGGGAGACGAGCAGCGGTGATGAAGATGGCGGTGGTGTCGATGGAGATGCCTTCCGGGGGCACTTCCCCGTCCCGGCGGCGTGCCGGAACAGAGACTCCTGTCCCCCAGATCTTGGCTTCGCGATGGTGGCGGCTCTGGAAGGTTTTCCGTATCGTGGCTCTCGGTACTGGGGTATTCGCGATGAAGGCTTTAAGTAGGCGGAAGGGCAGAGTCGGGGGCGTCACGAGGGGCCCACACAACAGGGCCGCGTGGCCAGGGCCTGGGCCGCGCCGCCCTAGTGTGGCGTCGCCTCGTCGCCCCACTTCGTAATCCTTCCGGTCTTCTGGAAGCTTCGTGGAAAAAATAAGATCCTGGGCGTTGATTTCGTCCAATTCCGAGAATATTTCCTTACTAGGATTTCTGAAACCAAAAACAGCAGAAAACAGCAACTGGCTCTTCGGCATCTCGTCAATAGGTTAGTGCCGGAAAATGCATAATAGTGACACGTAATGTGTATAAAACATGTGAGTATCATCATAAAAGTAGCATGGAACATAAGAAATTATAGATACGTTTGAGACAGATCAGTGAACCTATGCTAATGCACCGCCCTTCCTAGGACTAATACATACTTGTGATTATACCCCTTGCAAGCATCCGCAAATACAAGAAAGTAATTAAGATAAATCTAACCACAGTCTTAAACTCGAGATCCCGCTATCCCTCCCGCATCGATATACCAACGGGGGTTTAGGTTTCGTCACTCCGGCAACCCCGCAATTAGCAAACGAATACAAGATGTATTCCCCTAGGCCCATAAAGGTGAAGTATCATGTAGTCCACGTTCACATGACACCACTAGAAGAATAACACCACAACTTAAATATCATAACATTAAATATTACCCAACATAATTCACTACTAACATTTAGACTTCACCCATGTCCTCAAGAACTAAACGAACTACTCACGAGACATCATATGGAACATGATCAGAGGTGATATGATGATGAATAACAATCTGAACATAAACCTTGGTTCAATGGTTTCACTCAATAGCATCAATAACAAGGAGTAATCAATACCGGATGAGTTTCCCCTACCAAACAATTAAGATTCAACCCTAGATGTTACAGCGGTGATGAGGTGCAGCGGTGGAGATGGCGGTGATGATGATGGAGATGATGGTGATGATGATCCCAATGATGTCCAGCTCGATGACGGTGACGATGGCGTTGATTTCCCCCCGGGAGGGAATTTCCCCGGCAGATTTCAGCCTGCCGGAGAGCTCTTTTCTCTCTGGTGTTTTCCGCCCCGCAGAGGCGGCTGTGACTCTTCGCGATTATTCTCCGGAGCTTAGGTTTTCGGGACGAAGAAGTACGCGAAGGAGAGGAGGCCAGAGGGGGCTGTGGGCCCCCTCCCCACCAGGCGGCGCGGCCAGGGCAGGGCCCGCGCCGGCCTATGGGGGCGCCCATGGCGGCCCTCCTCGACTCCTCCTTTTGGCTCTCTCCGTCTTCTGGAAAAATAAGATTTTCCGTGTAATTTCCGTCAATTGTTGATCTTCCGAAATATTGCATTCTGACGGTGCTTTTTCCAGCGGAATCGTGACTCCGGTGCGCGATTCTTCGATAATCATGAAACATGCAAAATAGATGAAATAACATAAATATCATCTCTAAATATGAAATATATCAATGAATAACAGTAAATTATGATATAAAATAGTGATGCAAAATGGACGTATCAACCATCTAAGAACAACATGCAACTTCGCAACGGTTATAGTCAACTTTGCTCCAGCTGCGGGTCAAACATCTTATCAACACGATAAAAAACATTGTATCAACTTGGGCAACTTTATAGAGACGGTAGACAACTTCGTAGAAGTGATATAGGTAATTATACCATGAAAAAGTCCAAATATTGTTTAAAAGACCCATAGAAATTAACAACTACAATAAAATACCCCAAGTCGATTTTTTAAACTTATTTTGAAGCGAAAACTCTAGAAAAAGTCCGACCTTCGCGAAGGGAAGACAACTCGCTCCACACGCGACAAGTGGCACGCTGTGGTGCCAGAAAATTCCTGAGAAGTGGTCTCCCTGCTCGTGTCGCAATGGGAAGCAAGGTGGGGATGTGCGAGGAGAGAGAAGACAGGGGATGCTGGGTTGTGTCAGCTTTTTCCTTTTTTTTTCCTAGATTCGTTTTTTCAAAATGAAATATCTTGAGAACCGTAAGTCCAGATTACGAACCGTTTCCAATTTTGAGACCCTCTCGTCGAGATCTTCAAAACTAGATCCCATGTTGATAGGTTTCGAGATTTTTTCGTACTTCCTATACTACTATGGTTGTAATCGTGGTGTGTACCTAATTGTACTCGTGCTTCAACTGATAAGTACTTCTGTTTTTAGTGTTTTTGATACAGTTTTTCTCTTTAATCAGTAATTGTACTTACCCATGTGCGCTGCTGTACATGTGCTTCTGTACCAGTACTTTCTCGTGTGCGCGACTATACTTCTGTACTTGTAGTTGGTCGTATGCATTATTGTACTTTTGTACATGTACTCGCATGTGTGCGTGATTGTACTCGCTCGTCTGCGCGACTGTACTCGCTCGTGTGCGCGAGTGTAATCGCTCGTCTGCACGACTGTACTCGCTCGTGTGCGCCACTGTACTCGTGTGTTGTACACAATTGTACTCGTCTGTTACACGCAACTGTACTCGTGTGTTGTGTCGGGAGTGCTGGCAACGCGCATGAAAGTACTAATCAATTACATGGAGCAGTCGCAGTAGTGCGGGGCGAGTATGTGCGAGACGCGAAACGCGAAGCGGGGCGAGGACGTGCGGGACGCGAACCGCGAACCGCGAAGCACGGACGACATACGCGCGCGAGTACGTACGCGGCTCGCTTCGCAGGCGGACCAGACCTTTAGGAAGGTCGGCCTTTTTCTAGTTGTACCCGTTTTGAAGGGACGGTTCATGTCATTCTCTCTCTACGTGAAGAGCAGCCCATTAACGACCAATGTTTGACCGGTACAAAATCCCCAATGCAAAGCTTCTTCCTCGCACGTGTATCTGGCGGAGCCAGCCCAACTGCCGCAACCTGGCGTCGAAAACAGGGATCACCTCGCCGATGCAGAAGGGTTGGAAACGGGGGTCAGCTGCGAGAGGTGGCCGGTTCGTTAACGACGCGTCGCGCGCCTATCCGCTTGAGAAGCGCCGGCCGCCGCTTCCATGGCCTCTCATGGACGAGGCCAGCCGAGAGAGTCGACGAGGGGTAGTAGCCACGAGTAGGGCGAGTGGAGGTAATAGGGCGGTCTCGCGACTCCACGACCGCATCGCGGTTGCGGGCAGGGCCTCGAGGATAATGCCCTCGACGTCGCTGGGGCGCCGTGGCGTCATGTGATTGTGAGGTAGGGAGGGAGTTCATCGGATCGCCGATGCGCGCTGAGAAAGGGGCACGCGGCGGGGAGATTGAGCTAGCTAGGCAGATGCATGGTGGCGGGGAGCGCAGTGGTGGTCGCCGGCGCCGAGGACCGAAGGGGATGGGATGGGGCGACGGTCAACAAGACGCGGATGGAAAGGCGATGCGGCCAGGTAAGGGTCGTGGAAGAAGTTGTATCTGGTTTGTCCCCACTGCTAGGCAGGAACCTCCAAATACGAGGCCCTGTCCTATTTTTTGGATAAAGAAAATATATTAATATCGGTAGGTACCAATTACATCCAGCCTTTACAAAGAACACAAGTACCTTAACGGTAGTACTAATGCACACAGCAAAACAGAAAAAAAAAACTAAGAAAAAAATCCCGCTACGGAACTCCAGTCCTAGCAACAACAGCACAACCACCACCAAGACGGCACCTGAAATCCAGGCTCTCCACTAGAACAACAAGGAAACTGTGCACAAGCGTCATTGTCAGTCGATCAAAAGATCTTAGGTTTTCACCCTGGAGATAGTCCTCGCTCTTAAAACAATATCTTCAACAAAACCATTGCCAGACACAACCAATTAAGGCTATACCTTGGATATTCACCATGAAAAGTAGAACTCTGAACTTCACAGCTGCCCCCACTTGCATACTCTTGTTACAAGACCCAGAAAATCAAGCAAATTCGTCCACAACACCACAACTTGATCCTCCACTTCTAGTCTTCCAATCCAGCCTTCAAGAAATTCTCCGTCTCTGATACGTCATGGACCAGAATGTCATCTACTGGTAACACAGAACAGAGCTTCGCGTTGCTCCCTTCGGAACCAAACGGTCGGAATAAGAGCATGGATGCGCACGACCGAATACCTCCCAAACCAGCAAACTCCTGGCACGAGTACTGTTACATTTGCCAGCGGAGCCTTCCGGAACTCAACATCCAGCCAAATCGAGACGGACATGCAAAAAGAAGATCTTCGTCCTGTCACGCAAGAAATCCGAGGACCACCACCTTTATTCGAGCAGAGCTTATCTAAGAGATAGCAATCCAGAGTGATGTTTCGTCCGCATGGCGAAGCCTACATCAGAACCCACATCTCCATGGATGGACCACTCCGGCCCATATCTTGGACCAAAAGCCCATCTTGACCGGCTGCCAAGATCCCCACCGATCGGATCGAAGTCCGAACCAGCGGTTCACCGCCGCCTCCACGAGGCCGCTCTGCCAGTGAGCTCCGGCCAGACCAGCGACCTGGCCACGACGCCCAACGTCCACTAGCACCGCCGGGAAGACGACCGGTCTAGGCGGGGAGCCTAGACCTGCGGTGCACCTCCTCCACGTGCAGCCGCGAAGGCCTGGTGAAGACTGTCGCCGCCACTGGCCGTGGAACGCCGCCCCGACCACCGCCTGCGTCCGTCCCCGACGACCCAGCCTTAGCCGCATCGAGGAAATGGCCGCCACGTCCACCTCCCCTAGCACCATTCGGTTCCAAGGGACGCCGCCACCGCGGCCGGCACCGGCGACATCGGCGGAGAGGAGGGGATCAGGTGGAGGGAGTGTTGGGGAGGCGGGATCGGATCCCTCGACGGTGCCTTGGGGGTGCGCCGTGGGAGGAGAGGAGGGGCGGCTGGTTAGGCCCTACCCTATGGTCGTCAGAGTGTGCGCTCGATCCGTCCGGTGAGCGCAGCTGAGCTTTCAAGTAATCAGGTAACTTTACTTATAAGTGGGCCACAAATGTTTCTAAGAGAGAAAAAACTTTGTTTGTACTCCCTTCGGCCTAAAATATGTTGCATATAAGATTTGGTCAAAGTCAAACTTCATAAAGTTTTATCATCTATATTGATAAAAATATAAACATATATATAATAAAATAATAATATTTTTTAGAATTGTCATGAAATATCTGTACTAATAAAACGAACGCGACCGTGGTAGGTCGCTCGCGTGGCAGGCTCGCACAATCGAGTCGAGTCTACAAAATCGAACAACCCAGTCAGAAACGGCCCAGTAATTGACGAAAAGCCCAATCAGCACGGTAAAAAAAATTAGTTGTTGGCTAACCCAGTGTCCCAGTCCCCGTTTCCTACCGGCGATGCCCGCTGTTCCAGATCGATCCCCTCCTCTTGTCAGATGACGGCCTCAAACCGGATCTCATCCTCCAGCACCCGCCGCCACACCTCCTAGGACCGCCGAGCCTGACATCCCCGGCGCCTAGGCCACCACGGCTGTCCTGCTCCAACTCTGCACAACTATGGCCATCGGAAAGTTTCGAGCCCCGGCCGTCCATACCTTCCTGTGATCCTGCCCGTACATACTGCTACTGGCCCAAGAGCGATGGCCGGGATGGAGGAGAGGAGGGGCCGCCTCCACGCCTGGGGAAAAGAGGAAGAGGGGCGGCCGTCGCTCTAGACCGTGGCCTGATGGTAGCCTCACGCGATCACCATTCTTCTACATAGAAAGACCATGGAGACGGATTGCCGGAGATAGTACAGAGCATAGCGATGCTATGGTCCTGATTGTTTCCGTACTTGCACACGTGACTCGTTCTGATTCTGAAGATACTGGGTTGGATGGCCACTTAGGGCATGCCCAACGCATAGCTCCAGGGGTGTTGCCTCACAGCTTTATCTTGGTTCGGGTGGTCCAAAGTAGGTTCGGATAAGGAGGCAGCCTCTTCATCAGGAGACAACCTCTTCAGTCATAAAGTGAAAACTAAGTGAAAATGTGAGAGAGAAAAAGAAAAACCAAATCAGCTTTTGAGAGAAAGACATATTAATGGGACCATAACATAGCATGCATATGTCAAAAGTTTTATCCAAGCCTAGTTGGACAGCTGCCTCCATTGCTCATGCCCTTAGCCTTAACGCTGGTGATGTGTAAAATACAGAATGAGCAGATGTTTTGTAATTGTGTGCTACTGTGCTTGTGCATTTATCCTCTGTTCAATGGGTGTTAATTACTAAAAAAAATCAGTTCTAAAATCTGCTGTGTGTAATCAACCGATGTTGAGTAGTTGATTCATTTAGAACTAGAGTCTACGGTCTCTCAAAAAAAAAAAAAAACTAGAGTCTACGGTATTTATCGAAACCATATCTACAAGCAGTCTATGCTATTTATCAAAACTGCACTGAGTCATCTATAATCTGAGTCTAGAGTATTTGTCGAGACCGTACGGCAATATTATGCACTGGAAAAAGCAATCTGTCGATTAAAATCGCATTTGGATCATTTTTATATTTAAAAGAAAAACTTAATTAAAATAACTATTAAATAGATTTATTGTAATTCCGTAGCGAAGCACGGGCAAGATGCTAGTATTTCATATTATATGCATTTGTCATATATAGTAGATATTCGTATTATTATCTATATTCTTGGTTAAAGTTTACATAGTTTGACTTACACGGAAAATCATGTGCAACATAAAATAGGCAAGGTGGAGTACCTAGTTCTGCTGCACCTGGAGATATTATGGACATATCGGAAACTGGGAATGAACATCGAAGAGCATCTCCAACTGTCGTTGTAATCAGCGCTGTATCTAAAAAAGCGACTAGTTTAGCGTGAGAAGCGCAAATTGATTCTCCAACAGATGCAACTGACACTGCAAGATGGAGCACGTGGCAAAAATGCTATCTCGCGCAATATATCTACCGCGCCGAAAAGAGCGTGTGGCACAAATCACGCGCTGGAACAATTACCTATTTTTACACCTTCAAAATTTAGAGCTTCTGTTCGAGATGGATATAGCCTCACGCGCAAAATATGAATGGAGCGTGCTGCAAAGTGTTTTTACAATGCTAAAATTTAGCGTGACTGTTGGAGATGTTGGAAGAGCTAATAATGCGAGTGGAAGTGACACCAGAGATGATGCTTCACTTTCATAATTCAGACACCGACGTGCTGGAAGATGGCTCTGTACTGGTACTGGTAGAGTTCGTGCGGAAGGAGGCTGGATGCATGGCCGTGCATTCTTTACATGGACGGATTTTCGACGACAGGGATGTGTCTGCTGGATATGCACCACATGATCTCTACTTGCAGACGTACACGAGGTGATTTCTGCTGCGATGCGATATTATATCATGATGTTCCGTCGACACGCGATGCTTGGCGTATGTAACACAAACACGAGCCCATGTGCAATCTCGATCAGCCCATCAAAATCACATTACGGGACGATGAAATCAGAACCATCTTGTTGCAGCCGGTCGGATACAAGGGACCAAAACCGAGGTAGCCAACAAGCAAAACCTAATTATACTACTAGTAATAACTAGCTGAATGCTCGTGGGTTGCCACGGGTTTCATATTTTATTTTGCCACCACAATTTAAACATTATAGCTACATAATGTAGACTTTATATGTATATTATTTTTCTCATCTCTCGGCCGTTTGGTGACTGGATGGCACCCAAGCCCTAAAATAATTGAGGAAATATAACAATGTGCTACTTTCTCCTATTTAAATTTTTTGTCAAAATGGCACCAAGCCCTAAAATAGTTGAGGTCATATAACTATGTGGTACTTTCTCCTATTCAAAATTATTGACAAAAAATGGATGTATTTGCAGGAGGGAGTACTAAATCTTACCATTTCTCACTGTTACCCTCTTCCTAAATCTACCATGAAATTCACCCATGGATGCTTCTCCCTAGCATCAATGCGATGAAGTTTATCACAATCATATTTCTCGTGCTTCTCCCCTGCCACCATCTAAAAAAGACCTTGAATTCCTAAGGATATTTCACCTCCTAGTGGGAACTCCGGGCAGCAAACTTCACTCGCCCCTCGGTTGTCCCATCTCTGTCGCTGTTGAGGTAAGGAACGATGTGGGGCTCGGCCTCCGGACCTGTTGCGATCTCGATGGTGCATGACCTTAGTCTCTTCCTTCCAAACCCTAGGTCTTTGTCTTCTTGGTTGTTGCCATTGAGTTCTCCTCAGTCCGAGGTTCACCCAGCCGCACTCGATCTTCTGCCTGAATTTTAGGTCGTCGTCTAACAGACGTGGTCACTACAGGTCTAGATCACATCCATGATTTTTGCCTCTTTTTGTTTGGGTTGTTGCTAAAATGTTTTGATTGTAATTTGACTATAAATGACCGATTGTAAGGTGGTTATTACAACCAAAATAGAAACAACTCTAGCATTTGGAATGCAGACAGCTATCTCTCAAGTATTAGTAATTTTTAGCGTTTAATTAGCTCTCACATATGTGGCGTTCCACATGCACGTAGCAACAAGAATTTGAACATAGGATTAGTCATGTTTGCTCTCAAATCGAAACTCTGGATACTGTACTATTTTTTGCACCCACCTTTTACCGGAAATTAATCAACTTTTGTAGGCACGGAACAACATGAATTGCCATCCTTAATCTTTGGTGATCTAGCATCAACTTATATTCGGATAATGCAAAAGAACAAGTGGAATTGGACGGTACAATAAATTAACTATCCAACCAAACTCTGATTTGTCCGCTTCAACTTCCAAATAATACTCTGTATATGAAATGAGTAAGTGTCATGAATAAACTTGTATGGATTCGTGAGGCACGAATACGACTATGAAAGAGATATGCTAAAGTGACAACAAAAAGAAGACTGAAGCGAATCAACATAAGTAATCACCGAATTCATACAGTGCATGAAACAATCAGTGCCTTGCGACCTCCTAGTCAGCCAAAAAAGAGATCTACATCGAGACCCGGCCTTCATCAAAAAACGAAAGCAGACAGTGGTACTCGAGCTCGGCCGGCGCGCGCGCGTTGGCATCTTTCACGCGCTAGCATGGTTTCGATTTCTTTGTGATCTGTGGTAGCCGCCGTGGCGTCGGTGTCTTGGAGCTCTGCGGCCGCCGCGGTCACGACCCATCCCTGCCATCGGCCGCCTTCTAGCTGAGGCCGCTGAGTCGATGGCCTACCTCTGTTAGAGACGATCCTGTCGGGTGTCGGTCACGAGGGCTGCCGTTTTTGGTGTCAACTTCAACTGCTGCGTGCTAGGGAAGACTAAAAACGTGCTTGACGTGGAGTTGTTTTGCGGGAGAACGTACATGGGACGGACACCAGAATCCATCCGGTTTTTTCTCGCTCTGCGCTCGCGAGAAGGAGCCGGTTTTTCCTCGTTTGCGAGAAGGAAGCGATCCGATCTAAGCCGATTTTTTTGACGTACCAAGGATCTTTTTACGTACGACCACCACCGATTCCAAACTAAAGAAGATAACCAAACTAAAAGTCCAATCGGCGCGAACGCGAAGAGCCTAAGGATGGAGAACGGCGACACACGACCGAGCGCGTCGGCGGAAACCTTGAACGAGGAAGGCAGGTCTCCGACTGATGAGATCAAGAGAACAAGAACGGAGAACGGCCGCGCACCATCTTCGTCTCCGGCTCCGGCTCCGGCTCCGCCTCCGCCTCCGCCTCCTCGCCGGGGAAGAGTAGCCTTGCACCCCAATGGACTTTCTGTGGACGGCATACCACGTGCCTACGTCATCGAATACTACACGCATCGCGACGGCGCCATCTACAACAGAAGCACTGATTCCTTGGCGAAACTGTATCGTCTCCATGATACCAGCGAGAGTACGTGAGCCTTTCCATCAACCCATGTTGCTTGTTTAATGACTTCAGATATCTCAATCTTACAATTCAGCTCATACCACTATATTGGTGATTTTATTTGTATCAAAATCAAATGTGCAAACGGTAATTGTCTCATCCTCATCACTCAAAAGTCAAAACACATTAGGAAATAATCTTGTTTCGTTTTTGTTCCTTCCAGTTTTTTTTTTTCGAAATGGGGTAATTCCCCGGCTTCTGCATCATGATGATGCACACGGCCTTTTATTAAAGTACGAAAATATTATTATTGTTTACAAATCACGCATCATCGAGGATTGATACAAGAATCAACCATCGAAAAAATAAACTATTGAGACTACGAATCAACATAGCCTTCTAGTATGCCGCCAACCAGCCTGGCACAAGATATCCTGAGCGACCATCAGGAGCCGTGTGCAGCCAGAAGCCATGGTATCCCGCTGTCCCTCCGGAGAGAGTAGAGCCCAAAGCTGGACCCAATGGGAAACCATATGGATAACCTGCAAGAAATGAAAAGAGGGTTTATCTTCCAGTTAGAGCTGGGGGTTAAGAATTTTAATCATGGATCTAATGCATGTACAATGTTCCTATTGCTTGCCGATCAGCTGGGCTGGAGCCAATGATGCAGTCGGAACCAAGGGAGAATTGCTCGCGGAACTGGAGGTCCTGTGAAACACACGAACCTTGCACCATGATGCAAATATTCTCACTGAAGCTGGCGTACCCTCCTCCAGCTGGTGGCCAAGTTCAGGTGTACGGTTTCATGGCTGTCCGCGACAGTCTGGACCCTCTGCGCAACTACGTCTTCAACCGCACGAGGGACGATCCTTTCACCGTGGAACAAGACGGTGGAGTTATTCAAATGTCCGGCCCCAAGAGAGGAATCTGGTGGCACGACATGGCGCTGGTCGAGTTCGACATGAGGATCAAGAGGGGGGACAACGAAGCGGATGATCTGCAGCTCATCGATGGCGGCGTCTGGTTTAATGACCGAACCTCGACACACGCTAGAGTGGCCACAAAACGCATCGATGGCGACTACGGCTCGGTGGACATATGCTACGCACTCCTGCACGAGTGCGATGGAAGCCACTGTGCAGATTGAGGTAGCGGAGCTGCTCGGTGGCTTCAGCCTCTATGCCTCGGTGTTCTATATCGGTGGTCCGGTGCAACAGGAGATGCAGCTGTTTGATGGTGTCATCCCTGGTCCTGATGGTTGTCAGATATATAAGCTAGATAAGTTTGTGCTTGGTAGTGGTGGTCGGACAGAGGTTGCTGCACGTAAGTATATGGTTTCTTCTTCTGATGGTCGTCATAGATTTTTCGAAAAAGGGCGCTTTATTACTCAGAGGTTTGACGTAATACACCCGGCCTCTGCATAGCTAGGATGCACACAGCCGTACAAACATACAACTCAAGGTCTTATAAGAGTATCAAGAAACAGAGGACTATCATGGTGTAGGAGCCGCAATCCTCGGACTATGCAGCCACCCATGTTGGATAATAAAGTCCTTGGCCGTATTCTCCAATCGTGTAGACACCTCCATAAATAGGTCGCGGTCCTCCACTCGCTGAAGCGACGACCATAAACGGAGCGTAGCCGTAGACCGGTGAATTACCCGCATAAGAGAAGAATTTTTGTCATTAAAAACCTTGTCATTTCTACATAGCCATAGCGACCAAATAATGGCGATCGCTCCCACCCTGATAAGATTTTTAAACCTAACCTCTACCCCATTTAGCCAATTGCCAAAAATATTTGCAATGCTACGAGGTGGATGTAAGCTAGATCCTATCCGAATGATTGACCATATAGCTTTAGCGAATCGGCAATGGAAGAAGAGGTGTTTTATTGTCTCGTCCTCTTGACAGAAAACACATTTCTTGCATCCATGCCAATTGCGTTTTGCAAGGTTATCTTTGGTGAGAATAACACCACGGCGTAGGTACCAAGAGAATACCTTCGTCTTCAGCGGCATCCTCAACTTCCAAATGTTTTTATTATTATAAACCGGTTGTATGGCTTCTATTAACGCCTCATACATGGATTTTACCGAGAATATACCATTCTTGTTTAGTTCCCAACGAAATATATCTTTCCCTTGAACCAATTGGACAGAAGCTAATTTGTGTAGCAATTCATTCCAAGAGGCTAATCGGGGACCGACTACATCACGTCTGAACGTCATGGATGGTGGGGAAGTTTCCATCACATCCTGAAGGGTAACATCCTTATGGCGAACAATCCTGTACAAGGCTGGATATTTTTCTCGGAGAGTGGTCATAGATATGGTCGTCATAGATATGAGCCAGAGAACTGTGTGGTTGCTGCTGGCGGCGGTGGTCAGAGATATGAGCTAGGTAAGTATGTGATTGCTTTCCCCAAGCGCACTAAGTTGGGGCTGACGCTGAAGATCTGTCAAAGTGGTGGCTCATCGGACTGTGATGAAGTTGTGAGATTCTGCATCAGCCCTGCTAGTACGCATGGATGTGACACCTTTGCTTTTGACCTCGGCTTCGCTACCATACATGTGAAGATCTCTTGGTCGACATTGGATGTAGGCATGTGCGAGGATGAGTCAGGCTGAGTATATATGGTACAATTACATAGCAATTTCACAATGTACTGCCACTTTGTTATGTCAGACTACCTGTCGTGCACTTAATTATTTAGTGTTATGCTACCTAATATATATAGCACAGCTACGTGCTGGTACTCAATCAAGTAGTAGCGCTGGCACAATGTACTGCCACTTTGTTATGCCAGACTACCTGCAGTGCACTTAATTAGTTAGGGTTATGCTACCTAATTTACATTTGTGTATATGGAAGAACACTTTGTGGTGTCCTAATTAATATGCCTGTATTCTTGATTTGCCTGTGTGCGTGCTTGAATGTTCCATGTGGATGTTTTGGTCGTGTTTGGACTGAATCTCCGCACGCGTCGTCCTCCCCAGCCTCCATTCCACTCCCCTCCCTCCCTTCCCACCTACGCCTCCCTCATCCTCACCGTCTCCAACCCCCGAGCTAAAACCCTACGTGCCACTAACCGCGTCGCCATGGCACCGCATCCGCCTCTCATCCCTCCCGCCGCCTTTGAGCGCGGTGGCGGCCTCCCTCCCTATGAGCCCAGCCGATTCTCATCCAACCCTACCTTCGACATGGCCTTCCTCAAGGCGGCATTCGGCGGCGATCTCCGCTTCGTCAAGAGTACTTACCTGCCTCCGTCGGCGATTATTTTTCTTCATTTTCCCGGTTCCCGTATGGTTCCGTGCCGATTTTGGGCGCCGATCCTTTCTGCTTCAGGGGGGCGAGGGTGGTGGGCAGGGGGGCGGAAGGCCGTCGCCTCGCCGAGATGCTAGGTGCGTTCAGGGACGGCTACGGTAATGGCTTGCTGCATTCCGCCATCCTCGCAGCCTCCCCGTGTGCCGCTACCTGGTCGAGGACCTTCGGATGGATGTAGACCCGTTCGGTGCGATACCTTCAACCCCTCGCCCTTCCCTGCTTAATAAAAGTTGCTTGCATTCTCAGTCTCAGAAAAAAAAACACTGCGTACGTCCACGCCAAAAAAACTGCTTTCGATCGACATGGTTTTATCCGTCCCTTTAGTGGGCTGAATGTCTGCTATCCCTCTCTGCTCTAGTGTCCCTGGCAGGCGGAACACCTTTGAATTTTGCAATTGGCCGTCGGAATGTGGATTTGGTGCGTTTACTTTCTTGATCAAGGTGCTGATGTACACAAGGTCAACGACAGTGGCAGTCCTCCTCTCCATCTTGGTGTCGGAGGAGAAGGTAGTGTCGATCTCTACGCCATAAGAGCAAGTACAATAAGTGTTAGAGTTGTATTTGTTTTACCTTTCGTATACCATACAAACTGTGTATTGGATACGGTTTCGATGTGTACTTCTATACCCCTATATATTAACACGTAACCCGTACTAGCTCTACGTACGGTTCAACCCTAATATTGACATGGTATCAGAGCAGCCTTCTCCCCTCTAGCTGTCTCGCCGACAATCCGCCGCCGCCGCCATTGGCCGGTGAAGCACCAAACAACCACAAAACTCTCCGGCCGCCTCACGCCGCCAGGAGCCTCAAACACCAAACCAGAAAACACAGACAACCCTTCCGATCGTCCTTGATCGTGATTCAGAAAACCAAAACCCAAAACCAAGACAAAAACCTAGATCGATTTTTTTTTCCTCTGCCCGGCCGCCGCTGTTTGCCGCCGTGAAGCACCACATCCCACACACAACCAATGGCCTCGTCTTCGTCTGCTACCGCCGCCGCGAATCTTGCGGCCGCCCTTGGATCGCCGCCTACAGAGAAACTCACCCGCCAGAACCATCTGTTTTGGAAAACTCAAGTCCTCCCAGCCCTTCGTGGTGCTCAAGTTCTCGGTCTGCTTGATGGATCTGATGCTGCTCCCTCCAAAACCCTCGAAGTTGAAGACAGCGAGAAACAGAAGTCCACTGTTCCCAATGAAGCCTACGCTGTTTGGCTGGCCCGAGATCAAACTGTCCTGAGCTACCTGGTGAAAGGGCTTGATATCGATCTCCTCTCTCATGTTGTTGGTCTCGAATCTGCTCATCAAGTCTGGACAACCATTGAAGGTCTGTTTACCTCTCAGTCTCGTTCTCGCGTTAATATGCTTCGAGGTGCCCTTGCCAATACCAAGAAATTAGAACTGACAGTGCCGCAGTTTTATCTCCAAGATGCGCGGTTTTGCATCTGAGCTTGCCGCCGCCGGGAAAATAGTTGATGATGATGAGTTAAAAGGATACATATTGGGAGGACTTCAGGGGCCTTATACCCCCTTTGTTGCATCAATGAACGCCACACCCAACACCACCCTCACGGACATGTGTGCTCAGCTTCAAGCGTTCGATGATCGTGAGGTATTGCTAGCTGAGTCCAATCAGATTAATCCTGTTTTTTAGACCTCTGCCAATGTCGCTGCTCGTGGAGGTCCTCCGCCTCGTTCAAACGAACCACGTCGTGAGGGTGGAGGATACAGAGATGATGGTGGTTACCGAGATGGTGGCTACCGGGACCGCCGTGACGACTATCGTCGTGATGACCGAGGAGGTGGATACCGTGATCGTCGAGATGATCGCGAAAATTGGAGACGTGATGATCGTGACCGTGGCAACTACAGGCGTGATGATCGCCGTGATGTTCAGCGCCGTGATGGTGGAGGTGGTGGCCGCGGACGTGATGACCGTGGTGCACCCAAGGGAGGTCGTGGTCGAGGCCGGACCCCCACACGATTTGTTGATACCACATGCCAAATCTGTACCAAGTATGGTCACCCTGCAAATGAGTGTTGGTGGCGCTACTCTGATCGTGATGATGATGATGATCGCCGCAATGATCGTGACCGTGCTGAAAAAGGAGCCTATGGCGTTGATACAAATTGGTATATAGACACTGGCGCCACTGATCATATCACTGGGCAGCTGAACAAGCTACATACTCATGATGATTATCGAGGTCGCGATCAAGTTCACAACGCAGGTGGTACAGGTATGGCAATACAGCATATTGGTAGATCAACATTGCATACACCTCATAGTTCTCTTCAATTAAATAACATTCTTCATGTTCCTAGTGCCACCAAAAATCTATTATCTGCTCATAAAATCACTCTAGACAATGATGCCTTTATTGAAATTCACCCATTTTTCTTTTTGATAAAGGACCAGGCCACCAAGCAAACAATGTTTAGAGGTCCATGTCATGGCGGCTTATACCCTCTTGTGCCCACTACTGCTGGTTCTGACAAGCATGCTTTCATCACCATCAAGCCGTCTTCATCCACTTGGCATCGTCGTCTAGGTCATCCGTCGTCCTTCATTGTTCAGCAAGTTCTTAGAAAGAATAATCTCCCATATTCTCCAGAAATAAATCCCTATGTGTGTGATCCTTGTCAACAAGCAAAAAGTCATCAGTTGCCATACCCCACTTCTACTAGTGTATCTACTGTTCCATTGGAACAAGTGTTTTCTGATGTATGGGGCCCTGCTCCAGTTTCTGTTGGCAAACACAAATATTATGTAAGCTTTATTGATGACTATAGTAAGTTTACATGGATATACTTGATTAAGCAAAAGAGTGATGTGTATCAAGTCTTTCTTAATTTTCAGCAACTTGTTGAGAGAAAATTTGGTTGCAAAATCATTACTATGCAAACTGATTGGGGTGGTGAGTATGAGAAACTTCATGGGTTCTTTCAGAAAATTGGTATCACACATCATGTCTCTTGTCCACATGCTCATCAACAAAATGGTTCTGCTGAACGCAAACATAGACACATTGTTGAGGTTGGCCTTGCTCTTCTTGCCAATGCCTTTATGCCTTTGAAATTCTGGGATGAAGCCTTCCTCACTGCTACCTTTCTAATTAACCTTCTTCCCACCAAAGTCCTAAATCTTCAGTCTCCTGTTGAAAAACTTCTTCAAGTCAAGCCTAACTATGATGCTCTTCGCACCTTTGGCTGTGCCTGTTGGCCAAACCTTCGCCCCTATAATCAACGCAAGCTCTCCTTTCGCTCAAAACGCTGTGTCTTTCTTGGATACAGTCCTATTCATAAAGGAGTCAAATTCTTAGATATCTCCACAGGGCGCGTCTATATTTCTCGTGATGTTGTTTTTGATGAAAACATTTTTCCTTTTCAGTCATTACATCCTAATGCTGGTGCCCAACTTAGGAAAGAAATATTGTTGCTTCCCGAACATCTCACATCATCATCGCATGCTAATTATGAGGGTGCACATGTTGATCTTCCTATGCATATTGTTCCTGTTACTAATCCTACACAGGTTCATGCTGGTAGCCCTGAAGAAAATCGCTCAAATTCTGATGCCAGTACTGAAGATTTGAGCTCAAATGATGAAGAAATTAATTCGCCACATAATTCCCCTGGCACGGATCCCGAAGCAGATTCTGCTGCAGGGACAGAACCTTCCTCGCCTGCGTCGCCTGGGTCGCTTTCCTCGGGCAGCGCCACGTCGCGCCCTGTCTCCAACCCTGCACCCGACCAAGCTGGGTCCCGCCGCGCACATGCGGAAGATGACACCGTTGAGCGCGGGAATTCCTCTCCGCCTGGGTCCCGCTCGCCATCATCACCCCCTGCGTCCACTCCTGGTTCGTCACGTGGCGCGTCAGCATCAGGCACGGCAGGCGGAGCTGATTCCCCTGTCGGCCAGGACAGTGCGGCCGGATCCTCTTCGTCGGCCTCTCCTGCGGCCTCTCCTGTGGCTACTGCCACGCCAGCGCCAGCTCAACGAAGACCGACTACACGTCTTCAGCAAGGGATTCGCCAACCAAAACAATACACTGATGGAACTATTCGTTATGGTTTATTTTCTGCTGCAGGAGAACCTGACAACTTGAATGAAGCACTTGCTGATACTCAATGGAAACAGGCAATGACTGAGGAATATACAGCCTTGATGGACAACAGAACCTGGCATCTTGTGCCACCAAGTGCAAATAAAAATCTTATTGACTGCAAATGGGTCTATAGAGTAAAGAAGCACGCAGATGGTACCATTGAAAGGTATAAGGCACGCCTTGTTGCCAAAGGCTTCAAACGAGAGGTACGGAATTGATTATGAGGATACCTTTAGTCCTGTTGTTAAGGCTGCAACTGTTAGACTTGTGTTATCAATTGCTGTGTCTCAAGGGTGGAATCTAAGACAGCTAGATGTCAAGAATGCGTTTCTTCATGGCGTTCTGGAGGAGGAAGTCTATATGAAGCAACCCCCTGGTTTTGTTGATCCTCGCTTTCCGCATTATATTTGCAAATTGGATAAGTCACTGTATGGTCTTAAACAGGCACCGCGTGCGTGGTATGCGCGGCTCAGTTCCAAACTGCAAGAGTTGGATTTCACTCCATCCAAGGCTGACACATCTCTTTTCTTATACAACAAGAGAGGTATCACTATGTTTATGCTTATATATGTTGATGACATTATTGTTGTGAGTTCGTCTGATGAAGCAACAACAGTCTTACTTCATAATCTCAGTACTCACTTTGCTCTCAAGGACTTGGGTGAGTTACATTTCTTTCTAGGCATTGAAGTTAAGAAGTGCTCAAATGGAATTCTTTTGACACAAGAGAAATATGCTAAGGATTTGCTAAAAAAGGTTGGGATGTTACACTGTACATCATGTCCAACTCCATTGTCTACTGCAGAAAAACTCTCATTGACAGATGGTACACCTCTTGGCTCTGAGGATTGTACAAATTACAGAAGCATAGTTGGAGCATTGCGAGTATTTGACCTTGACACGGCCAGATTTATCTTTTCTCGTCAACAAGGTCCGCTCAGTACCTTCATGCTCCCACCACAGCCCATTGGACAGCTGTGAAGCGCATCCCGAGATATATTCAAGGAACTATTCAGCTTGGTCTCAAGTTTCATAGATCATCATCTACTCTACTTAGTGCCTTTTCAGATGCAGACTGGGCAGGAGATATTGATGACAGACGTTCCACTGGTGGTTTTGCTGTTTTCTTTGGTCCAAACTTAATATCTTGGAGTGCTAGAAAGCAAGCTACAGTCTCTCGTTCTAGTACGGAAGCAGAATACAAATCTTTAGCTAATGCAACTACTGAATTAATATGGATGGAGAAACTTATTCGTGAATTGGGAGTACCACTAAGGCAGCGTCCTTGTATTTGGTGTGACAATCTTGGAGCAACTTATCTTTCCGCTAATCCTGTGTTTCATGCTCGTACCAAGCATATTGAGATTGATTTTCATTTTGTTAGAGAAAGAGTTGCTGAAAAACTTCTTGACATCAGGTTTATCTCTACAAAAGATCAAGTGGCTGATGGCTTCACAAAAACCTTAGGTGTTAAAGATCTAGAAAAGTTTAAGCATAATCTCAACCTCTCCCGAGGTTTAGATTAAGGGAGGGTGTTAGAGTTGTATTTGTTTTACCTTTCGTATACCATACAAACTGTGTATTGGATACGGTTTCGATGTGTACTTCTATACCCCTATATATTAACACGTAACCCGTACTAGCTCTACGTACGGTTCAACCCTAATATTGACAATAAGTTCTAGTCAGCTAGCTATAAGGATTAAAATAATATATTGTTACCTAGTTGGAGGAGAGAGAGGAGGAGAGAGAAGAGGAGTAGACTCTTAGAGCAAGAACAATAGTGTAGCCGGCAGCCAGCTATAATAATTTGCCACATCATCTATAGTCAATTTATAGCTAACATGTACAATAGTAAGCTATAAGTATAATTGAGCCTAGTCAGCTGGCTATATGGTCTTTCACATCAACAAAATTCTAGGTGGAGGAAAGAGAAGAGAAGAGAGAGAATGGAGCAGGCTCTATACATACAGCCCGGCTACTACACACTAAACGAGAAATAAAAGGCAGCATGCAGCCGATGTGAAAGCTTTTAGCTAACGATTACCAACTCCTACCAATAATCAGCATCCGATGTACAAGCATTTAGTGCAAGAGCCATCCTTGTAGCTAGCTTGGAGTCAATCTAGTGTACCGTGTCTACTCTTATGAAGGCTATTAGGTGACGTGGTAATGGTATAGAGCCGGCTGCCGGCTCTTCTATTAGCCATGCTCTAAAAGTGTAGTACTTTTATAATACATGACACACCTTTTAGTCTTACATAATGTTTAGGAGCACGTGCTAGAGCTGGCTATTAGATAAGAGCCCACTTCTCTTCTCCCTCCTAATATCTCTCCTCCAACTAAGCAAACTTATAATATTTTATCTCTTATAGCCAGCTGACTGTATCTTATTGTACTTGCTCTTATGCAAGAGCCAGCTCTAGCACGTGCTCCTAGACACTATGAGAGTGTATGGTGGGCCATGCACTAATAAAGTAGTACAATTTTATAGCTCAGTATTGTACATGTTGGCTCTAAGATGAGTATAGATGACATGATATTGTACATGTTGGCTCTAAGATGAGTATAGATGACATGACATTTGGCTTATAGCCAACAGTTGCCTTTACTATTGAACTTGCTCTAAGTACCAATTGTACATCCCTCAAAAAAGCATCTATTGCACATACTTATCCTTCCTAATTAAGTGTTCTCTTTCTACATTTGTACTTAGTGAGGATTCATATGTCAGTGTGACATGGAGCAAACAATTCTGATTGGACATTACTTATGTATAGTGGCGAATATCACAAGAAAAAGAGTAAAGGTGCTGGCTGTATGCAGAAGTTCTTTCCTTCTTCCCCGTAGACCTCATATCACGCAGATAATGTCAGAAAATAATTAGCAGGCCATTATTTCCTAACTACATTGTTAATTTATTTTAGCCAAGTCTGAAGATTGAAAAAAATATTTCCAAATTCTGCATACTCTACCAACACAAGCCATAATTATGATGTATTCACTCTGTATTTCAGTATGTCTTCTAAGTTAGAGTTCTAGATTTGTTTCTTATTTGAAGTGCCTTAACACGTGTTAGATAGGATGGCGACAGAAAATCACTGCACATACAAGGACTTGCAACAAAGAACAAATAACCTATAGTGGACCAAAGATATATCCTGTCTCTTTTATGCAGGAAGCTGTGAAATAGTAGATCTCTTACTCTCCAAAGGAGCTTATGTTGATGCATTAAACCTTGGTGGGACAGCCCTGCATATTGCTGCCCGTCATGGGAGGGATGATATTTTTTGCTGGACCACCATGCAGATGTAAGGTCACTCCCACCTAATCCACAATAATAGTTTCTTAATCATTTTATACTTTCCCTCTACATCATCTTTAACCTATTTGAGTTTTTTCATGTGACTGGCTTTGTCGTATCACACTTGTGTTTTTATTCCTTCTAGATTTAATCTGTAATAAGGTGGAGCCCGACTCTTCACCTGCTCCAGTTTTCCAAACCATAGTCTCATTAATATCGTCTTGGTAACATGAGCAACATTGTTCATCTTTTTTCAAACGAACCCATTTTCTCTGATCTAATGATCAACTTGTAGTTTTCTTTTCAGTGATGAATTTTCCTGTTTCACTGCACACGTTCAAGATACTAGATGACCTGTTGTGCCCCGGCGCAAAGGCAAAAGCGAGACAACATTATAATCATTATATTATTACAGAACCTAAGTGGTGAAATTTGTATGTACATTCTATGTAAATTTAGTGAAGGTCCAATAACATTGTACAACATTACGTACAAACTCAAAAGGCGCAAGTACCAGATTCAAACTTGAATTTATTGCCAGAAAACTCATATTTACAACACAAGTTATTACCGGATGGTCTCATTATGTACAAACTCAGGAGGCAGTAGCCAACATGATAAATTACCACAGGTAATATATAGAGGAAACCTCACTTCAACTCTATCCCAGCCCTTGAGCTTGGTCTAGGGCAACACAGGTTCTATATTGATTGAAAGTGGCTTCCCGCCCATGCCCATCCGTTAAACAGCACAAGCAGCCATGCTGCAGTAGCAATCATCACAATCTTCATAGATGATCGGAAGACAATGTCCAAGGCAAATATGGATACAAACATTCAAAGGGAAGGCGAAGGTGAAGCACCATAGCATGGTTTGAAGTGCCGCAGCTACTGTACATGTGTTTTATCATTGCACATCATCTCATGAAACTAAAAGTAGATGGAGTATCAGTCAGTATAATGGAACCTCATACAATACTGATGTGTTTGCACAGTATATATCCATAATATCTTGCTCCAGTTCACAGTTCAACAAAGATATCACAATTGGTATGCCTTGCATGAAAAAGGTAAGAGAAATATGAAGTAAGAAATAATTTATCCCCGTTAAGGAGACTTGTTCTCCAAGTTCTATGCAAGGCTTGGCATTTACGGTGCAGTTCTATTTATGAAAAGGGTGATTTTCCATTGCGAGGTCTGTTTCTTTTCTCCAAAAGTATCTGAACTATTCGTAAGGTGTCAGTGTTTTGCAGAAGACTAACAATTCAAAAGGCAAAGCTCCCGACATCAACCAAGGCATTCAAGGTACTGATGTCAACTCATCTGGCCAACACATTCATATTCATCATCTTAGACAGACATGGAGAAAACCCAAAGAGGGATGGATAAAAGTGTTTACAATGCAGAAAAAGGTCATAATGTTGCTACCTTTCTAGAATCTTTAGACGAGCATAACTCCTATGCAGTTCTTAGTGGAAGCAAGACACCGACAGAACGCAAGCCCATGTCTAAGCAAAATGAATGAGAAGATCAACCTGTAGAACGACATCCAAAATTATCTTGTTAAACAAGATCTTTATGTTCAAAGTACAGCAGGAAAATGTTTGGTAGCTGTAACTGAATTTAGTAATGGTATTCTAATATGAAAGTACATTAAAAATTCTTAATAGCATACATATTTTCAATATAAATATAGGACTGCTCGTTAGGAAATTATATATCGCAAAGAATATGATATACACTTAAGACTAAAAAGAATATGCTTAATGAAAAGCATATATCTCCCAAGTTAAGCATAGCTATCAATGAAACCAGGGGTATTGTAAAAAGATGTCCCATTCCTAATTAGGAGCTCTTTCCCAAGCAGAAAAAGAGTCCATGCAACACAATCGTGAGTAGATGGTGACAAGGATCACCTGTGACACAAGCTCGTATGGATTTAGCAAATTCTTATCTTCCCAGACCTTTTTGCTGTTAAACCCCATCCAGGGCAGCCAAAGGACATCACAGTACAACCAGAGAATAAGTCTAAAATGATTCGTTCCAGGGAAGTACAGCCAACACAGTACAACCAACAAATAAGGCTCTTTCCAGGGAATACATCTCCATTCCCCAATCCAACGACTGGAAAAATCATTTACTTCATAAGCCTAAACATCCAGAGATAACTAAAACTGAAATCACTCTCCTTTGTTGCCGCCGAACAAAACACTTGAGAACCATGGACTCGTCGGCGAGGCACATATGGCGTCAAGGCATGAGCCTGCAAACCGTCGAGTGCTGCTAGCTTTTTCTTTAGAACACTGCTATTTTCGGAATGCTATTTCTCTCACATGAAAAACGGCTAAATATTAAGAATTTAGTTCTAATAGTCTCACTAATTCTTCTAGCACTAAGAATTACAGACGTTGTAATAAAGTAGAAAACTAAAACAATTGGCAAGCTCAGGAATAAGAACGAGTGAATCAGTTTCAAACAAGTAAGCACACACCACTCGTAAATTGACAGAAAAATGTGATCCATTGTGGGGTGACAACACGCATAGGAAAGTGAAGAAATCCACTTCGATCATAGACGCACAAAATACTAAATCCAGAGAGTTTTAAACTTTTAATAGACATCAAGAAGCCTTCTACTTTGCTGCTATTAACATTAGAGCAGACATCCTGGCTCCTAAGCCACTATAGATTCTCATTGTAATACTCATTAGAGCAGACATCCGAAGAGTTTTAGTACTCATTATAAAAAAAAAAAATAGCAACATTATAGTAGGGGAAGCCCCTACGGTGTAGATTTTATATTAATATTAACACAAAGTTGTACAAACTCTAAGTCCAAGGAAACATCCAGATGAAGTTAATAACTTTTTACGAACATTACCTAACTGGAAGGGATAGAGTAAATAATGCATACACACCCAAAACACAGTACTGTAATTTCAAAGACTAATTACCAGCCCAAACTAACATATACGTTTGTTGTAAATTCATCACCATAGACGGGAGAAACAAATCGGTAGTGCAACAGACATTCACTGAATTCAAGAATATAGACACGTGGAGACAATTATGTTGAATAAAACAAACATGAGAGGAGGATCTATGATTCACCATGCAAAAAATGATCTTACTGGCAATTAATGTGGCTCCGTATCCAAAATGTATATGTAATACTGTAGCAAGGTATTTGGACGAACCAGATGGATGTGCCCCTTTTGGTGCCTTGGTTAGCCGGGTAATTAATAACTGCGTAGATTTAAAGATCTGTCCTTTAGAGGTGCCTTTTCAGATATTAAAGATCTGCAGTATATTAAAGAAATTTAGCGATCATAAAACAGGCAAGTGATTATATCAAGACGAAGCTCTTATGAAGATCATGTAACTTCTGCATTGCTACCTCATATGGCAATACCTCAGCCCCCATGTTCTATCTCTGGGTCGACCAAGCCTTCAGAATTAGTCTTATCATAAAACCACAAGAAAGCGTTAGCACAGTTACATATTGCTTAGAATGCAAGCATCTCCAAAATGTCGCATTTGGCATTCCAATTGACAGAAGGATAATTAACTTTGAACTCCTTGAAATATATTCAGGCCTTCTATTTATTGCAAGGGTAAGTAATAACAACTCAAACATTTTTGTACACCGGAAATAATTTAATCTGTCAAAGTTATGAGAGAACCCACATGGTGAACAGCTTAAATGAACTCAAAAGGTATATTCCATAGGAACACTCAAAATACTCTATTTGTTGCTCAAGTGTGAGTGCCAACTCCTATAAATCTGTTCTATTCCCATAGAGCAGAGAAGTCACCGCGATTAGCTTTAACAAACCAGTTACTACGTAGCAAGTAGAGGCAACCAATACAACTAAGCATTATGCGTTAGGAACTTGGGTTATATGCACTCTTGTTGGAGCATGAATAACCAGATGCACATCATTTACCTTATATTAAAGGTTATGTTGCGGAGTCGTGGTAGGTAAAATGGAAATAGATAGCAATTGTATTGATTCAAAAGGCCATCTACAGATACACGAATCTTGACCTCATCAAGATTATTTCGAGCCTTATATTTCCAAATTCAGTAATCAAGATAAGCAGGATCAAAGTACAAACCATGTCCATATATAATTTATTAACGAGCATTCGAGGTGTGGACTAAGAATTCGCCTGCATATACCATGAGACATGCCAAAAGAATCCAAACTATAACTCTTAGATCGGAGATAGCTCCAACCATGGATTTGGGGATGTATAGGCTGACAGATGCAGCCACTGCCACTCGCCATGGAGCCAGAAAAATCACTTCTTGTAGGCGGACAGACGCAGTCACAAGCAATGTTTTGGTTTTTCAGAAACTTTCTCCATCGGGTCAGACATAACATTTCTACACAAACGCTCTTTTTTTCATTGATAAATGAAAACAAACAGTTGCAAGCCACATGTGACATTCATTTTCACACAACATGATGACTTTCTCCATCGGGTGAGAGTTAATTTTTCAACACTACATGTGCTCTGCAAGTGTTAAAGGGGAAATCGAGAAAGAAAGAGAGGGGCAGAAATTACTGCAATACCAGCGGCAATATCTGGCTGCTTTTCTCCTTCTTGTGTTTCCCTAACCAGATCTGCTGCTACCTGTAAGGAGACGGCACAACAGCTTACCTCAAACAAACAAAAAATCATAGATTCATCATGCTAAGAAAGAAAGAAAGGTCCAGTACAAGGTAAGTTGTTGTGTAGCAATTTTTTTATATTTATAAACGAAGCACCCCATTTGCTCTTAGATGAAGTGTTACTCTTGCAAATCCAGTAATTTAGTTGCTTGATTTTTACCATAAAAAGATAGAAAGTGGCATGCCTGGCTGGGCATGTCTAAATCAAAGGAGCCGTTTTTGGCCACGATGACAAGATTGTCTCAACTACAAAAGAGCCAATACCTTGATCCGAATGGCCGAAAAGGTAGCGAGCAACCTCCTACCAAAGCAGCAACGCACGGAAACAGAAACCAGCTTGTGTAAAGCGACAGAACGGACGGAACAGCCTGCAAGAAAACAGACAAAAGCACAGCCAAGACACCATGCAGGCATTTCACCAAACAGGTAGAATGTAAGGTTGGGAAAATCGCACAGCAGAGAAGAAGAGGGAAATCAACCAGGCTACGCGAGTCGAGTAAGACCGTGGAAGAATCGCAGCAGGGACTTTTTTTTTTGTGCTACTTCTTTTCATTTTTGTTGAATGAGCAAGTTTAAACGCGAAAAAGTAGTACTCAATGATGTCATGCTGCTCCAATCGAATAGATTATAGCCTAAACAATTAACCGGATACTTCAATCGAATAGATTCAAACATATTTAACATACAAAGAAGAACAAATTTTAAAACATATAAACTAAAACTAATTTTTGGCCTTCTTGTTAGAAGGCCCTGCCTCATCGTCGAAACTCCTGCGCCTCTTGCTTGTCACCTCCACGTCGGAACTGGAGGACGACGCGCCCGTCGAGGAGTTGAAACTGGAAGAAATGGCGTCTTCGTCGTCGTCGTCGGTGAACGGACGATGACGCGCCGCCCGCGCCAGCGCACTTGCCCGGGCCCTGGACTTCTTCCTTGCCGCCGCCTTGTCGTCTGCCGCCTCCTGGGCCTCCAACCGGGCGAACTTGGTGTCGGAGTCCTTCTCCTCCTCGTCCTCGGCGTCGCTGCCAGCGCCGCCTCCGTCCTCCTCCTGGCGTTCGCTGGCATTGCCGCCTATGTCCTCCTCCTCCTCAGTCGGCATGGAGGCAGGGTCGCTGGCGTGGAGCCCGGATCGCTTGGCGTCGCAGGGGATTCCCACCAATGCAGAAATCCGGGCGACTTGCCCTCGCTCTCCGACTCGGACGGCAGCGTGTAGTCGGTTATGGCATGCCGGTGTTGGAGAAGAAGAACAAGAGGAAGAAGAAGGAGGCGGTTGAACTTGAATTACCGTAGACGCGGGGGTTATAATGAGCGGGGATTAATGGCGGCACGTATAACGAAGAGGCCGGCGGTTGCTCTTCCGCGGAGGTTCGACACTCCATTACGGCGGTTGATCAGCGCGGTTGCCACACCGGCGCGCGTTGTGAATTCGAGGCCGATCGAACCTGGGTCGCTGCCATGAGGGCCCGTGGGAAAGCGAGCGGACGCTAGGCGCGACCACGGAGCGTCCGCGGAGACGCAAACCTGGCGCATATTTGGGCCAGGTTTGCGTCTCCGCGGACGGCCCGGTCACTTTGCGTCGCCCCGCTGGAAGTGGTGCCAGACACATTTCCGGTCCGTGCGGACGCAAACGGTCGCTCAGCGTCCGTTTGCGTCGCGCCGCTGGAGATGCCCTAACCCTAACCATACACGTAGGCCACCTGAAATCCCATTGGCCCCTCGCGACAAGGGAAAGCCGGGGGCCAGGCGCATCCCGGATGATCCACTACGGAGGGCCCCGCGCACGTCCACGCCTGGCCGCCCAACAGTGCCGTGCGGCGGTAAAAAAGGGAGCATATGGATGAGCACCGATGGAGGAAAGACCCAGCTCACCGACAAGCGGCCCCACGAGCCAAAGGGACCAGCACGCAGTGAAATAGACTAGGGATTTCTATTTTCGTGCCCTCGGTTCCTTAGTTGTGCTCAGTTTTCCCCAGCCCCTTAGTTTTTCCTCAGTTTTACCCTAGCCTTTGTCTGAAGACCCGCAGAAGGAGCTCAGACGGAAGGAATCTGGTTTATTTGGACGTTCTGTGCCGACGTGTTGCGCCGCGTCGTCCGTGGGGCCGCGTCGTGTGGGGCCGCGTCGCGTGGGGCTGGTAGAAAGGGACCGCGTGGGACAGGACGAGAAGCGTTTGGTTGCACGTGAGCAGGAGCTGGGTTTTGTCTCTCTCGGCCCAAATTGGCATTTTTAAGAGCACCTTTTCCCCTCTTTCTCTCTCTCGTCTTTTTCACCAAATTAGTATCAAATCTAGAGAAGCTTCTATTTCTGTCTTTCTTCAATATGGCAGCAAATCTAGTAGCAAATCTCTCGGGGTTATTTATGCCTTTTGGCCCTCGCTTTTTGCCCAATATGGCAGCAAATCTAGTAGCAAATCTAGAAGCTATTATATGATAAATTCACAGCAAGCATAATCAGAAAACTAAGTATAATACATAGGTAAACCGCATACAAGCAGCCAAAAAGCAGCCAATAACATTGTTAATGTTCACGACAAACTAAGCTGCAAAAATATACAAGATCACGCACGCAATGTATGGACAACAAGAAGATTAGGATCAATGAATTTGTTCTTCATTCCTCCTCATATATTTCTCCGTCGCTCCATTCGTGCAATTCCCCAAGGAAATATTCATTGAACTCCTTCCGTCCGCAGTGTGAGGCCAATACATCCTCCAAACGGTATGGCCTCGTGTTCATTTCTCAAACCGTAGAATCCTATTCTATCCACACGTAGTGGCCACTCATCCCGTGCATTTGTATCATGAGAGTACGCTCTGATATAACCCAAATCCGTGTAGTAGATGCTGCCAGGTTGAAGTGTCGGGTACACTCTGGTGTCGACGGAGATACACCGGATATAATTCACGAAGAAGGCATTACCGCCAATGTTAGTGACCGGATGGAGAGAGCGGCTCGAGTGTCCACACGGTACACCAATGGTCTGCCCGCCAAAGCCGCGCCGACCAACAACACAAGCAAGCAGCTCACCATCCGACTCCACAAGGTAGAACTTCGACGTCCAAGTTCTGGAAATGAAATTAGTGTCTCCATCTTGACAAAGTGCTCGCGCGCTGCTGCAACCGAATATTGGTGCACACTATTCTTCCGATCTCAAAATTGTCCGCAGCTACTGCATACAGTTCACCATTGAACGGGGTAATGGAACGGAAACCATGGTTCTTGATCGAAAATCTTCCTTCTCCCCAATCCCCATCTTCATTTATATCCTTAGTTGGAGTGCTCTCATCGACCCAACCAATTTCCGGCGGGTAATGTGTGGCAACGAAGACCATAGTCGGGGATTTGATAACAGCGACCGATTTCAGAAAAACAGATGGCATCTCGCGCCTCAAACATCGTGTTCGATTTCTTTGTGAGTGGGTTCAGCAGCCGTATCTTGTGCGGTGGGTTCTTCCGGGCAAGCACGATGACGCCACGGGAAAAGCCGAGGAAGTAGAATCTAAAATATATTGAAAAGATAACATTCAGCACTAAGATTGAAAATAAGATCTATGGTGACGCCACGGGAAAAGCCGAGGAATTTGAACCTTGCACGAACCGCAGATCGATCTATGGTGACGTAGCGGGATGTGCCGAGATGGAGGAAGGTGAACTCAGCGGCGCGTGGAAGGGCGTGGTGTAGCATGATCCATTCGTGCAGGTGCACGTCGGGATCGTGTAAACCCGAGCGCCAATTTCTACGTACTTGCCTCATAGCAGAGTAGCTGTCCACGTACTCCTCTTTGGCCAATAAGCATTCGCCGATCTTGTGAAGTGGTCCGTCGGCAGTGAGACCGGCCCGAGCTCACGGAGGCGCCGCGCTTGGATGCGCCGCCCTCGGATGCGCCGCCCTCGGAGGCGACGGGCCTCGGCGGCGACGGGCTCGGCGGCGACGGGCTCGGCGGCGACGGGCTCGGCGGCGACGGGCTCGGAGGCGACGGGCTCGGGGGCGATGGCCGCCGGCGCATTCTTCTTCTCCATCGCCGGCAGGGAGGGCTCGTACGGCGGTTGGGGTTTTTGGAGAAGTTGATGGGACGTGAGAGGGGTGGTTTCGTGCGTGAGCGATAATGAGACGCATCGTGTGCCAGAGGGAGGGAGAGAGGGGCTTACGCGTCCTAAATGCGACCCGAGTCAACAATGGCACGTCTTCCACGTCTGCACCGCGACACGCGTCAACAATGGCACTTCTTCCACTTCTGCACCGCAACACGCGTCCTCGAGTCTAACCCTGGAAATTTAGATATACTCATGTATACCCTCGAGTCATATACTAGCATTTTTTGTATGCTCAGCTTTCACCTTGAGTGCTAATACCGGCTAGTGCAATATACTCAGCTTTACCCTCAAGTGGCTGGTCAACAGAGAGTCAACAAATGGGATTAACTAGTTAAATGAGTTATTTAATGTGCAAAAATTCCGAAAAGGAGTGGCACTTACTCATGGAGTCTTTACCACAAATTTCCACTTCTCAAATCATAGATAAATCGTAGATAAATCAAGTTTCACCACAAATTGCCACTTCTCAAATCACCTAGTAGCTATGAAGGTGCATGGTTTTCCATAATAAGCCCTACCCAAAACAGCTTTCCCCAAAACATACTTTGTCCGAATGAGACCATAATTTTCACACTCATGTAGATTTGTATTGCAAATAGTTTGAGGTAGGCCAAGATGGGTTTCATTGTACAAAACACGCATTTTCCATTTTTTAAATCTCATATTTGAATCCCTTAGTCCGTTTACTACTCACTTGCCCTTGGTTTCTTGATACTACTCAGCTTTTGCCCTCTCCCTTCACAAACTCTCACAGACGCCCAACATTGCCCCGATTGGTCTAGCCCATGTCACGCGGATCGTGCCCGACGACCGTTGATCGTATGATCTAACGGGCAGGATAACCCCTATCTCTCTCTCTCGGTCGGGGCCACCACCCTCTCTCTCTCTCTGTCGTCGGTTAGCTTCACGCAAAGTTTGGTTTTCTGCATTATTTTTCACGAGCTAAATTATAAACTCTTTTTAGGCATTACTTTTCACGCAAAAAATGATAAACCATCACCGATTTGTTGTAGCCATTACTTTTCACGCACAAAAATGATACACCATCACCCATTTCGTGTACCCATTACTTTTCACGCAAAAAATGATAAACCATCACCGATTTTGTTGTAGCCATTACTTTTCACGCACAAAAATGATAAACCATCACCGATTTGTTGTAGCCATTACTTTTCACGCACAAAAATGATACACCATCACCCATTTCGTGTAGCCATTACTTTTCACGCAAAAAATGATACACCATCACCCATTTCTTGTACCCATTACTTTTCACGCAAAAAACGATAAACCATCACCGATTTCTTGTAGCCATTACTTTTCACGCACAAAAATGATACACCATCACCCATTTCGTGTACCCATTACTTTTCACGCAAAAAAATGATAAACCATCACCGATTTTGTTGTAGCCATTACTTTTCACGCACAAAAATGATAAACCATCACCGATTTGTTGTAGCCATTACTTTTCACGCACAAAAATGATACACCATCACCCATTTCGTGTAGCCATTACTTTTCACGCAAAAAATGATACACCATCACCCATTTCTTGTACCCCCATTACTTTTCACGCAAAAACGATAAACCATCACCGATTTCTTGTAGCCATTACTTTCCTTTTAGGCATTACTTTTCACGGTAAAATGATAAACTATACCCCCACAACGGTCGTCTCCTCCTTAATTTATTGTGTATAAACCCCCACAACGGTCATCTCCTCCTTATTTTATTGTGTAAACCCTACAACGGTCATCTCTCCCTTATAAACACCCACACGGCCATCCCTTGTGTCAATAGGTTCTGCCTCTCTCTTCTTTTCGTTCACATACACTTTATCCATTGCCATGGCTTCCACGTCTCTGGACGCGGACCGGAAGGGGAAGGGGAAGGGGAAGGGGAAGGGGAAGTGGATCATCATCATTGCCACCACCACCGTCAACACCGCCATTGATCATAGAGGAGTTCTTCATCGTCGTCTATGAAGACCCTTTGGTCAAGAAGGTACGTACGCGTTCCCACATATATGATGCATGTGATTAATTATGGGCATGTTCTAAAAACCTTTAATTTCAAGGGTTCCCTAATTTCAAACGATCGGCGCTCGATCTCTTTGCAGGAACTCCCAAAAAAATTTGCGGACTATCTTGACGGCAAGGAGCCAGCTAAGGTGTATCTCGCGAGCAGCTGACTCGCGGTCCTCGTCTCTCGGACCGTGGAGGTCCTATTTGACGGACAAGGCCGGATGTACCTCGACAAGGGCTGGGAGAAATTCGCCATCGCGCACGGTGTGGATTTCGGCTGGTTCGTACACTTCAAATATGAAGGCGATGATGTGCTCACAGGTGAAGGTGTTCGACGGAACAATGTGCAGGAGGTACTACTACTCGACGACGAAGATACTCGACGATGAAAGCGACGACGACGTGAAGCCATGCATCCATCCCCTTTAGATAATTAAGGGGATTATGACCAAGAATATATATGTAGCTTCATATGCATCGATTTAGAGATCTAGCTATTTTCTATATATTATGCATGTAAAAAATAACATCCCATTTCCACTATTATTCGAGCACCACATCCTCCAAACGATGCCGATGCCGATGCCGATATCGGCATGGTCAGAACGGCTATGCTCGCCACCACTGCTAGGTCAACGTCGGGATGCACAATGTTTAGCATAAGAGTCACTTTAGATTAAGCTGCGAAAATAGTCACGTGCCATGGGCTGAGGCGGCCCCTACGGAGCGGCTCTATATTATATTCTCTAAATAAAATAGACGACCACAACGGTCATTGGCTGCGGAGGCCCCACGGAGCGGCAATATATAATTTTCTATAAATAAATAGACGACCCACTGGTCATTGGCTGCGGCAGCCCCATAGAGCGGCCCCATTTGTCATTGGCAGCACCGCGTATACAATCAGGAAATAAAACGGCCCACGCGTCGGCGGTAGATGGATCCACCCGTCGGCACGAGACGGTCGAGCGAGGAACCGACCTCACGGTAACGGTAAGGCCTCCGACCCGACGGCAACCCGCGTCTTCGAGGGGTTTCAAACTAGAGGGAGGGGAAAACTGAGGAAAAACTAACGAGCTGGGGAAAACTGAGTACAACTAACGAAGCAGGGGCACGAAAATAGAAATCCCAATAGACTAAGCAGATGACAGGTAGACAAGGCTCTATCCACCACCGGCCTACTGAAGCTGTGAAAAAAGGCTACGGGAAGAGAGGTAAATTGGCGACGCGAGCGAGCGCCTGCCGGTGCCTCTTTCTGCTGGTCCCGCACATGAGCGGCCCCCACCCGTCATAGACCATGAAAGATCAACTGAAGGTAAATAAAAATTCACAGAATCGGATGGCTGGTGTCAAAAGATGTTACTGCTGAGGGTGAAACGAGCGCCCAGGATGCTTTTGCCCCTTTTGGTGGCTTCTTTGGCCGGGTTGGCCAGAGGGCAGAGGCCTTTATAAGAAGAAATGTGTTGCACCTTCTGTCCCAGCACTCGGGGCAATGCCCAGTGCACCATCCCGACATAATCTTCATTTTTTTTTAGTTTGCACTGCTTTCGGTCGTAGCGCATGTGGGTGCTCTGGTAGTGCACAATACAATGCTTGTTTTTTTAAAAAAAAATGCCTTCCTCGCAGTGCACGGAGTGGTACCCTAGCAGTGCACGCCCGTGCACTGCCTTTTATTACTTGTTGTATTGTCTTCTTTTGTTCGTGGTGCACTGAAGTCACTGAAGTCAGTGCACTGATTTTTTTTCCGCGGTGTGCTAAGTGTTTTTTTCGCGGTGCACTGCATGTCGCGCGCATGCACCAGGTTCAGGTCACGCGCAACCGCAATGCACCTATCGACCCCGTAAAGGCCCCGTGTGCTGCTCGTGCACCCTCCTGCGCGCTTCCTGGAGCATGCGCGTCCACTAATCGTCATCAATTCTTTGGGGTTACCACTCTATCCACAATCCATATGTGGGTAGGTTTGCCGAGTTGCCGTAGAAAATGTCCATAGTTTATTTTAATTATTTTTACCAAACTTGAAGAAACTTTTGTGTGATCTCTGCCTATCAAAGAACTTGACGAGCCACAGATGGAGGACTCTTTTTTTTGGATCGGTTCGGCGAGGGGAGTGTACTCGGCCAGAGACACGTACCGTCTTCTTTGCCTAGGGTGAGGTCTTCTTTAGTATGCACAAGCCTCTTTGGGGTTCCTTCGCCCCGCTCAAAGGGAAGATCTTTGGCTGGCTAGCTCTGAGATACCACCTCTGGACATCGGATAGACGCCAACGGCATGGTCTCCAAGAGCACACGGCGCCATGCTTTACTTGCCTGCAGCAGGAGGACACTGTTGATCATGTGCTGGTGCAGTGCCCATATGCTAGACAGGTGTGGTATGACTGTTTGCATGAGGCAGGGTGCAACATTGTGGAGCCGAGAGGTGACAGCACGCTGGAGCTTTGGTGGAGTGCGGCTAGAGAGCTGGTCCGTAGAAAGGATAGAGTTGGCTTCGACACGATGGTAATCCTCACTGCTTGGCGCCTCTGGAAACAGAGGAACGCGAGAGTCTTCAACAACGCATCACAACAATTCAGTACTCAACAGCTTGTGCTTAGGATCAAGGAGGAGTTCAGCTTATGGAAGCTGGCTAGAGCGAGAGGGAGTGATCAGATGCCGCGAGAGTAGGCTTTAGTGAGTCTGGCGTGTGTGTGGGGTGGCCAGCTTGTTTGTTCGCAAACCTTGTCCGGCGTCTTGTACTTATGTTTGCTTCTCTTCTATAAAGATTTGGTACGCCATTGGCGTACCCTCGAAAAAAAAAGAACTTGACGAGACTAGGAAATCAGAACCATCTCGTTGTGGTCAGCTACAAGTGACCGACTAAGGAAACAAAACAAAATCGACAAACTACGCTTTATTATTTAAATATTACATTTGGTCTCTACACTATTAAGATGCACATATACATTCAACATCTAAAGCGTGGAAAAGAAAGCGACGTTGATACATGATACCATAGCACCGGTTAGTCTACCATAGTGCTCCACCCAAATTAGAAAATAAACAAGTCCAAATATCCCGGTCTTCTAAAAATAGAAAGTCCTATTTCTATACGTCTCCTACTACCGCCCCAGGTCTGCACATCAAATGCAGACAATGCATTCTCGTTCCTCGACTCCGTGGCGAGTTCATGACGGGAAAAAGCCGAGCTCTTGATCGTGTATAAATTCACACAAATAAAAAAAATATGCATCTGACATCTTCTTTTATTCCTTAAAATCAGATAACAAATATTGGAATGTAAGAAATTAGAGTTTAACTACAGAAAGTTACATGTCAGAAAATATTATATTATCTCTGATTCTAATTGAGGATGTACAAAAAGGCAGCGTAGATGTAGAAAAAAAGATCTGGAGATCAAAAATACATATAGCTCTAAAAAGAAATACATCCCAGAAAATACTAATGTTTGTGATTTCAATCGGGGATATACAAAATTGAAAAAATGTCAGTTGTGGGATGTAGAAAACAGAAGAAACTACACACATGCACCAAGAAAATACATCGAGATGAGCCCTCGATGAATCTACCTGCTGGACCATGGGAGAGGGCCAAGGGGCGCACGGTGGAGGCGAGGCTTTCCCGGCGGCGCGAATGGAGACGGCCGGGGGCCCTGGGTGGCATCCTCCCGGCGGTGCGCCATGGAGGTGGGGGCTCTGCAGCGCGCGATTGGGCGAGGCCCTTCCCGCGCCGCGCCATGGGAACGGGGGGCTTGCAGCACGGGTGGAGTGTGGGCATCCTCCCCAAGCAGCGCCATGGGGACGGGGCCCTGCAGCGCGCGTAGGGCGTCCTCCCGCGGCGAGGAGTCAGAGGCATCCCGAGGGGAGGCGGTGAGGCAATAGGAGCTTTTTTTTTTTTTGAGAAAACAAAGGCTTTATTAAATATCATGTAGGATTACATTCTAGCTGCATCACCAATTCTACAGATGTTGGCCCTCGGCCAATCCACATACATTCGGGGTTACGCGGTGATGCTTCCTTGGCACAATAATGCGCTGCCAAATTAGCATTTCTAGAAATGTAGGAGATTTCAAAAGAATTGAAAACCTTACTAATCTCCTCGATCTCACGGAGAATTGGTGTGATCTCTGCCCTATGATTCTTCCTTTTTCTCCACAGGTTCACTAGCAATTGAGAGTCTGTCTCCACTCTTAAATTGCAAGTGCGCCAACGTTCGCAGAAAGTAACACCGTCTCTCACCGCCAAAGCCTCTCCGTGCAGTGCATCTGACAGTGCCTCGTACCACCGGGCTCTCGCTCCAAGTGCCCTTCCGTCTGAATCTCTAATAATGCAGCCCGTTGATCCCGTATGGTCATTTCCATTGAAAGCTCCATCACAGTTCAATTTGAGCACACCAGCTTCTGGCCTAGTCCATCCTCTAGTAACGCGTACCCCCGTATTCACTTTTGCCTTTGGCTTTGCCTCTTGTGCCAGATCAAGAGCAGTATCAATCGCCCACCTACAGGCAGCTCTCCAGGTTCTAGGTTCTTCGCCATGTCGTCGATTATTTCTTTCACACCAGACAGCCCACATCCCACACAAGATTACACTAATATGATCAGAAGGGCATATGGCAGCATCCAGTATATCTCTAGCCCATGTTACAGGGTGTAGAGGAGGGAGTTTAATACCTGTCAATGTTTTCATCTCTTTCCAGAAGCAACGAGCAAAAGTGCACTCCACCAAAGTATGATAAGTTGTTTCCCTCTCAGCTCCACAGTCAACACATTGACTCAACTTTTCAACATGACGTTTTTTCAAATTGTTTCGAACCGGTACAAAATCATGGATTACACGCCACCAAAATGATTGAATCTTTGGTGGAACATGTAATTTCCAAATTGATTTCCAAGGATCACCTCGGACTGCATTGGATGATTCAGTTTTATCTTTCTTATTTTGTGCCTCCCGAGATAACAAATTATAAGCTGATCTAACAGTATAAATTCCATTATGCTCTGGCGCCCAGGCCCATTGATCATCTTCAAGTTTCCCCAATGGTATTCGAGTAACTGCTTCAGCATCAAGTGGCAGCAGATTTTCTTGTAAGGCATTATGATTCCAGCCATCATTTATCATCAGGTCAGAGACTATCCTTGCCGTAGCATTTTGGCCTTTACATAATGGTTTAAATCCTGGAACACCGGGTATCCATTTATCCTTCCACACATCTGTAGAATTACCATTACCAATTCTCTTGATC
The DNA here is from genome assembly GCF_022539505.1 of Lolium rigidum. Lineage (NCBI taxonomy): Eukaryota > Viridiplantae > Streptophyta > Magnoliopsida > Poales > Poaceae > Lolium > Lolium rigidum. The sequence goes on along the minus strand of NC_061510.1, from coordinate 30,480,386 downwards.
ATGCCCAACTCGAGAGCTTGTCTCCCCATCAGAATAGCTCTCCAAGTGTGAGACATGTTCTTTTTCTTTGTTGCCTGCATGAACTCTTTGTCATGATAATATTTACCCCTTAATACACGAGCACAAAGAGAGTCTGGATTCGTAAGTAACCGCCATCCTTGCTTGCCTAGCATTGCAATGTTAAAAAGTCTCATATCCCGAAAACCCATTCCCCCTTCACTTTTTGGTATCGCAATGTCCTCCCATTTTTTCCAATGCATTTTGCGTTTTTCACCATCACCACCCCACCAATACTTGGCCATGGCTGATGTAATCTTCTTGCAGGTGTTCTTAGAAAGGAGAAAAGAACTCATCGAGTAAGTGGGAATTGCTTGAGCATTTGATTTCACAAGAACTTCCCTGCCAGCCATACTGAGATTCTTTTCACAAACACCTCCAACAAGGTTTTTCACCTGTGTAGTAATCTTTTCAAACGCCGCCGTTGTATTCCGACCCAGAGCTGTAGGGAGCCCCAAGTACCTTTCTTCCAAAGCCTCTTTATCAATCCCCAAGATTTGCCTAACAGATGATTTAATTTCATCTACACAATTTGAACTAAAAAATATTGCCGATTTGTTTTTGTTGACCAACTGTCCTGAACCTTTATGATACTTCTCCATAACTTTTTGCAAATGTTCTGCTCCTCGTTGAGATGCTTGCGTGAAAACAAGACAGTCGTCGGCAAACAGCAAGTGCGAGATCCATGGTGCGTGAATGCCTACCCGAACACCTTTGCATAGGAATTGAGGGCCTGAAAGTTTGAGTAAACTTGATAGCCCTTCTGTACAAAGCAGAAAAAGATATGGTGATATGGGATCACCTTGTCGGAGACCTCTTGAAGGTTTAAACCTTTCTGATAGTTGTCCATTCACCCTGACCGAGAACGACACTGATTCCACACATCTCATGACAACATTAATCCATCGAGCATCAAAACCCATCTTGTTCATTATGGACCGTAGGTACGGCCATTCTACCCGGTCATACGCCTTGGCCATATCCAGTTTAATGGCACAAGCTCCCAACTTTCCTCTCTTTTTCCTCAGGTAGTGTATGCATTCATATGCTATGAGCACATTGTCCGTAATAAGTCGCCCTGGTATGAAAGCACTTTGCTCAGCAGATATGATCTCATTCAAAATAATCCGAAATCGATTTGCAAGTACTTTGGAGCAGATTTTATATATCACGTTGCATAATGAAATAGGTCTATATTCTGAAATTAACTGAGGGTGTTTCACCTTTGGAATCAGTACAAGTATAGTGGAATTCATTTCCTCAGGAAAAATACCCCCATTCAAGAAATTTATCACAGCTGCACATATATCCTTCTTTAAAATATCCCAGTGGGTTTGAAAAAATCCCGCTGTAAAACCATCAGGGCCCGGAGTTTTGTTTGGTTTCATCATGAAGAGGGCTTGCTCTACTTCGTTCTCCATAAATGGGCTGCACAATGTTTTATTCATTTCATCAGAAATTTTGCGGGGTACATACTGGACTACCTCTTCTGGCTGAAGGTCTTGCTGGGCAGTGAATAGGATAGAAAAATAGTTCATAGCCATTAACTGTAGCTCCTTTTGTTCATGGCAATAAACACCATCCTCTCTCCTCAAAGAATGAATAAAGTTTTGCCTTTTGCGTTGCTTACACTTAGCTTGAAAGAAAGACGTGTTTCTATCACCATCTTTTAGCCACTGCACTCTTGACCGTTGTCTCATCATGATCTCCTCTCGAGCTAGCAATTCTGACATGCGTTTCAGTAAGTCTCTTTCTTCCCTCGTTGGTCCTGAGAATAGAGTTCTACCTCGTATCTTCTCAAGTCTAGTCCTCAACCACTTCAGTTCAGCACGCACTGAACCAAATGAGTTGTAACTCCAGTTGCGTAGTGCCATCTGCATATTCTGTAAAGCTTTGACAATATCCTGCATATTTTGTCCTGTGGAGACCCAAGATGATTTAACCAGCTGAGAGTATGAAGGGTCTCGGCGCCACATGTTTTCATATTTGAATTGATACCGCCCTCTCCAACTCTAGCAGGGACACGAGTCTCCAATTTTAATTAATAATGCACAATGGTCAGATTCAGCGAGCTGAATATGAGTGACCGAACTTGTTCCAAAACGATCCAAGAACTTCTCATCTCGCGAGTGCTCTATCCAGCCTTACCTTCACATTATTGTCGCCCTCTTGTCGATTATCCCAAGTATATGGCAAACCCGAATATCCGAGATCAGTAAAATTGCAATATTCTCGTTGCCTCTCCGAACCCAGCAATCTGCCACTCCTCCCGCTCATTTCTCCCGAAATATTCTTCTCGCTGTGAGCACTTCATTGAAATCTCCTGCACAAATCCAAGGTAGGTTGGATGAGTGTCGAAGAAACTTTAGTAGCTGCCATGACTCATTTCTTAGTTGTCGCTTCGGTTCACCATAAAACCCGGTAAATCTCCAATCGTCGCCTCCTGAGTCATCGCTAATCCACACATCAATGCACGACTTGTTGTAACCTTTTAGTCGTACTTTGAACTCATTTGTCCAGTACATTACTAGACCACCACCTCTAGTATTAGAACAATCCACACCAAAGGCATTTTCAAATCCGAGCTTCCATCGCAAACTCTCAGCACGTCTGGCACACATCTTTGTCTCGGAGAGAAAAACCACCTTCGGTTTGTACATATCCACGAGCTGCCGTATTTCCTGAATTGATGCAAAGCCTCCACAACCGTGGCAGTTTAGACTTAAGAGGTTCATGATTCAGGGGGAATTTCTGAAATAGAAGAAGATTTTTCTGTCTCAGCGACACCAACCCGCAATCTGAGCAGGGGCGTGGATAAAGGAAATCAACGCCAAGGGAAACAAGGGAGTTTCTTTCACACAGGGGCTGCTAAGGTATGGGGCACTAAGGAGGAACCGAGAAAAATGTGGAGAGCAGAGATTCGGTAACAGCGGAGTGTAGGAGAACCCAAGAGAAGTGTGGGGAGAGGAGATCCGGCAACGGCGGAGTCAGGTCGCCGCTGACAAAGTAGATCAACAGAGCCTTCGAAGCAAACTTCCCTCTTGAAGGTGTTTCAAGAGATAATATCTTGGGGAAATGGAGAAAGGATGAGACCAAGGTAGAAAACGGGATTAATCTATGGGGAGGAACAAGTGAATCAGATCTGTAGAGAGATTCAGGGTAACTTGAGAAGAAATTGGGGGGAGATTAGAACGGCATACGCCAGTCACCGGCAAATCGCCATAAACGGAGTAAATTACATATACGTACCACTTTTGGGGCAGCAGTTGCGAGTTAGAGGCAATAGGAGCTCGAGTTCTGTGTGATGCGAGCGGAACGAAACGTGTGGTCCCACGTAGAAAACCAACCCAACTTGTGATCCTAATCTAACATCACGTGCAATGGTTGATAAGACCGATTTATCTTAATCCTGACACGTAATCTAGATATAATAATAAAATATGATGCATAATAGGTTATGTTTTAGACTTATCTTCAGAAACGAGACATCCTAAATATGTGGTGAGAGAGATTGTGCTACGAGATGATCTCTTAGCTAAGAGAAGGCGAAGTTTTTTTCATCTTTCTCTTTCCTCCACCTCAGCGTTTATCCTACGTGGCACTACTAAGATATCACCATTATACATGCCCTAAGCCATCTCCAGACGCGACGGAAACGATCGCTCAGCGTCCGTTTGCGTCCGCCGGATCCGCCGGGCCGAAAAATGCGTCAGGTACCATTTCCAGTGGGGCGACGCAAAGTGACCGGGCCGTCCGCGGTGACGCAAACCTGACCCAAATATGTGCCTCGGATGCGTCTCTGCGGACGCTCCACGGGCGCGCAAAGTGTCCGCTCGTGTCTGGCGGACGTTTCGTCGGGCCTGCCTCGCAGCGACCCTTCGTCGATGCATCTTCTCAGGCGCGCCAGCGATTGGCGATGTTGCGTCGCTTCGGCAGTCTGCGCCACGTTAATGGTGATGCCTCGGCTGCCGAGCGGTCGCCGCCCACCTCCGCCAACGAAGTTAATGGCGACGCCACGCGTCCCGCGGCCATCTCCTGCCTCCGGCCTATATAAAGAGGACGTGCGTTCTTCTTCCTCATCCACTCCTCCAAGCAAACCCTAGCCGCCACAAGCTCCACTGTAGCGCCGCCTAGCTCTTCCTGCAACGCAGCCAGGCCCGAGAGGAGCTTCATGGCGGGACCTGGTGGCCAGCGAGGCGGTCGAGGCCGCGGGCCTGGGCGCCCCCGGGGCCGGGGCAGGGGGCGCCGTGGTGGAGCAGCTGCGACACCACGGTCACCGTCGCCTGCGCCCTCCTCATCTTCGCAGGAGGACCGCTGCTTCGAGTTCCTCCTCGGCATCGACGATGATCCACTCGGCATCAAGCGGCTCCCGGACAAGTTCGCCGAGTTCGTTGATGGCGTCGAGCCGACGCAGTTGCAGCTACGGGAGGTTAGCTGCAACTTCTGTCGGTGGAATGTCGAGGTCTTGTTCGACGGGCAGGGAAAGATGTACCTGCACACGGGGTGGGACAAGTTCGCCCGCGACCTCGAGCTCGAGCCGGCTGCCAGCTCACCTTCCTCTACGAGGGGTGACGGCGAGATGATCGTCAAGGTGTTCGACGACACAGCGTGTGATACGTCTCCAACGTATCGATAATTTCTTGTGTTCCATGCCACATTATTGATGTTATCTACATGTTTTATGCACACTTTATGTCATATTCGTGCATTTTCTGGAACTAACCTATTAACAAGATGCCGAAGTGCCGATTCTGTTTTCCGCTGTTTTTGGTTTCAGAAATCCTAGTAAAGAAATATTCTCGGAATTGGACGAAATAAAAGCCCAGAGGCCTATTTTCTCACGAAGCTTCCAGAAGACCGAAGACGAGACGAAGAGGGGCCACGGGGGAGCCAAACCCTAGGGCGGCGCGGCCCCCCCCTTGGCCGCGCGGCCCTATGGTGTGGGCCCCCCGTGCCGCCTCTTGACTTGCCCTTCCGCCTACAAATAGCCTCCGTGACGAAACCCCCAGTACCAAGAGCCACGATACGGAAAACATTACTGAGACGCCGTCGCCGCCGATCCCATCTCGGGGGATCCTGGAGATCGCCTCCGGCACCCTGCCGGAGAGGGGAATCATCTCCCGGAGGACTCTACACCGCCATGGTCGCCTCCGGAGTGATGAGTGAGTAGTCTACCCCTGGACTATGGGTCCATAGCAGTAGCTAGATGGTTGTCTTCTCCCCATTGTGCTATCATTGTCGGATCTTGTGAGCTGCCTATCATGATCAAGATCATCTATATGTAATTCTATATGTTGCGTTTGTTGGGATCCGATGAATAGAGAATACTTGTTATGTTGATTATCAAAGTTATGCTTATGTGTTGTTTATGATCTTGCATGCTCTCCATTATTAGTAGATGCTCTGGCCAAGTAGATGCTTTTAACTCCAAGAGGGAGTACTTATGCTCGATAGTGGGTTCATGCCTGCATTGACACCTGGGACAGTGACAGTAAAGTTCTAAGGTTGTGTTGTGCTTGTTGCCACTAGGGATAAAACATTGATGCTATGTCTAAGGATGTAGTTGTTGATTACATTACGCACCATACTTAATGCAATTGTCCGTTGCTTTGCAACTTAATACTGGAGGGGTTCGGATGATAACCTCGAAGGTGGACTTTTTAGGCATAGATGCAGTTGGATGGCGGTCTATGTACTTTGTCGTAATGCCCAATTAAATCTCACTATACTCATCATGATATGTATGTGCATGGTCATGCTCTCTTTATTTGTCAATTGCCCAACCGTAATTTGTTCACCCAACATGCTGTTCGTCTTATGGGAGAGACACCTCTAGTGAACTGTGGACCCCGGTCCAATTCTCTTTACCGAAATACAATCTACTGCAATACTTGTTTTTACCGTTTTCTCTCGCAAACAATCATCTTCCACACAATACGGTTAATCCTTTGTTACAGCAAGCCGGTGAGATTGACAACCTCACTGCTTTCGTTGGGGCAAAGTAGCTTGGTTGTGTTGTGCAGGTTCCACGTTGGCGCCGGAATCTCCGGTGTTGCGCCGCACTACATCCCGCCGCCATCAACCTTCAACGTGCTTCTTGGCTCCTCCTGGTTCGATAAATCTTGGTTTCTTTCCGAGGGAAAACTTGCTGCTGTGCGCATCATACCTTCCTCTTGGGGTTGCCCAACGAACGTGTGAAATACACGCCATCAAGCTCTTTTTCCGGCGCCGTTGCCGGGAGATCAAGACACGCTGCAAGGGGAGTCTCCACTTCTCAATCTCTTTACTTTGTTTTTGTCTTGCTTTATTTTATTTACTACTTTGTTTGCTGCACTAAATCAAAATACAAAAAAATTAGTTGCTAGTTTTACTTTATTTACTGTCTTGCACTTTATATCAAAAACACAAAAAAAAAATTAGTTTACTTGCATTTATTTTATCTAGTTCACTTTATTTACTATCGCTAAAATGAGTAATCCTGAAGTTGAAGTTCGTTCATTTAAGCAACAAGGGGGAGAATGTTTAAAAGATGCTTGGTATAGAATTAGTGATGCCCATAATAGGTGCACTAAGAAATACTCCACCACTATCCTACTCAGGAATTTTTATGTTGGTATCTCTAGCTGGAATAGATATGTTCTTGATTGTCTCTCGGGAGGTAACTTCCTAGGTGCTCCCGCTTTAGAAGCTAGCTGCGTTATTGAGAGTTTATTTGGAACACCACCTGTTAATGAAACTAAAAGTGAAACCTCCCTTGAGGATGTTATGAAAAAATTGGAAACCATAGAGAAAAATTGTAGCGTTGAAACTAAATTGGAAATATTACTTGATAATACTGATAAACTTGATAAAATCCTAGGAGGAATTAATGAAAGAATTGCTACTCTAGAAACTTGTGCTGTCCATGATAATCAAACCCATAGAATTGGTAAACTTGAAGAAGCTATGAGAAAATTGGGTTCAACTTTTTCTTCTCTTAAATTTAATGAGAAAGCTTATGTGGGTAAGGAGCAAAAATTCATGTATGTCTCTAAGGTGCCTAAACCAAAGAATTACTATAGGCCTAAAATTGATAAAACTCCCAACACCGCTGGTAATGATGTTGATGCTTCATCTCTCGATAATACTTGATACACACTTTCTGCGCCTAGCTGAAAGGCGTTAAAGAAAAGCGCTTATGGGAGACAACCCATGTTTTTACCTACAGTACTTTGTTTTTATTTTGTGTCTTGGAAGTTGTTTACTACTGTAGCAACCTCTCCTTATCTTAGTTTTGAGTTTTGTTGTGCCAAGTTAAGCCGTTGATAGAAAAGTAAGTACTAGATTTGGATTACTGCGCAGTTCCAGATTTCTTTGCTGTCACGAATCTGAGCCCACTGCCCTGCAGGAAGCTCAGAAAATTATGCCAATTTACGTGCATGATCCACAGATATGTGCGCAACTTTCATTCAATTTGAGCATTTTCATTTGAGCAAGTCTGGTGCCATTTTAAAATTCGTCAATACGAACTGTTCTGTTTTGACAGATTCTGCCTTTTATTTCGCATTGCCTCTTTCGCTATGTTGGATGAATTTCTTTGATCCACTAATGTCCAGTAGCATTATGCAATGTCCAGAAGTGTTAAGAATGATTGTGTCACCTCTGAATATGTCAATTTATATTGTGCACTAACCCTCTAATGAGTTGTTTCGAGTTTGGTGTGGAGGAAGTTTTCAAGGATCAAGAGAGGAGTATGATGCAACATGATCAAGGAGAGTGAAAGCTCTAAGCTTGGGGATGCACCCGGTGGTTCACCCCTGCATATATCAAGAAGACTCAAGCGTCTAAGCTTGGGGATGCCCAAGGCATCCCCTTCTTCATCAACAAATTATCGAGTTCCTCCCCCGAAACTACATTTTTATTCGGCCACATCTTATGTGCTTTTTCTTGGAGCGTCGGTTTGTTTTTGTTTTTGTTTTGTTTGAATAAAATGGATCCTAGCATTCACTTTATGGGAGAGATACACACTCCGCTGTAGCATATGGACAAATATGTCCTTGGTTTCTACTCATAGTATTCATGGCGAAGTTTCTCCTTCGTTAAATTGTTATATGGTTGGAATTGGAAAATGATACATGTAGTAATTGCTATAAATGTTTTGGGTAATGTGATACTTGGCAATTGTTGTGCTCATGTTTAAGCTCTTGCATCATATACTTTGCACCCATTAATGAAGAAATACATAGAGCATGCTAAAATTTGGTTTGCATATTTGGTTTCTCTAAGGTCTAGATAATTTCTAGTTTTGAGTTTGAACAACAAGGAAGACGGTGTAGAGTCTTATAATGCTTTCAATATGTCTTTTATGTGAGTTTTGCTGCACCGGTTCATCCTTGTGTTTGTTTCAAATAAGCCTTGCTAGCCTAAACCTTGTATCGAGAGGGAATACTTCTCATGCATCCAAAATACTTGAGCCAACCACTATGCCATTTGTGTCCACCATACCTACCTATACTACATTGTATTTTCCCGCCATTCCAAAGTAAATTGCTTGAGTGCTACCTTTAAAATTCCATCATCCACCTTTGCAATATATAGCTCATGGGACAAATAGCTTAAAAACTATTGTGGTATTGAATATATAATTATGCACTTTATCTCTTATTAAGTTGCTTGTTGTGCGATAACCATGTTTACTGGGGAACGCCATCAACTCATTGTTGAATTTCATGTGAGTTGCTATGCATGTTCGTCTTGTCTGAAGTAAGGGCGATCTACACCGAGTTGAATGGTTTGAGCATGCATATTGTGAGAGAAGAACATTGGGCCGCTAACTAAAGCCATGATTCATGGTGGAAGTTTCAGTTTTGGACAAATATCCTCAAATCTCTAATGAGAAAAGAATTAATTGTTGTCAAATGCTTAAAGCATTAAAAGAGGAGTCCATTATCTGTTGTCTATGTTGTCCCGGTATGGATGTCTAAGTTGAGAATAATCAAAAGCGAGAAATCCAAATGCGAGCTTTCTCCTTAGACCTTGGTACAGGCGGCATAGAGGTACCCCTTTGTGAAACTTGGTTAAAGCATATGTATTGCGGTGATAATCCAGGTAGTCCAAGCTAATTAGGACAAGGTGCGAGCACTATTAGTACACTATGCATGAGGCTTGCAACTTATAAGATATAATTTACATGATGCATATGCTTTATTACTACCGTTGACAAAATTGTTTCATGTTTTCAAAATCAAAGCTCTAGCACAAATATAGCAATCGATGCTTTTCCTCTATGAGGACCATTCTTTTACTTTCAATGTTGAGTCAGTTCACCTATTTCTCTCCACCTCAAGAAGCAAACACTTGTGTGAATTGTGCATTGATTCCTACATACTTGCTTATTGCACTTATTATATTACTCTATGTTGACAATATCCATGAGATATACATGTTACAAGTTGAAAGCAACCGCTGAAACTTAATCTTCTTTTGTGTTGCTTCAATACCTTTACTTTGAATTATTGCTTTATGAGTTAACTCTTATGCAAGACTTATTGATGCTTGTCTTGAAGTACTATTCATGAAAAGTCTTTGCTTTATGATTCACTTGTTTACTCATGTCATACACATTGTTTTGATCGCTGCATTCACTTCATATGCTTTACAAATAGTATGATCAAGTTTATGATGGCATGTCACTCCGGAAATTATCTTTGTTATCGTTTTACCTGCTCGGGACGAGCGGAACTAAGCTTGGGGATGCTGATACGTCTCCAACGTATCGATAATTTCTTGTGTTCCATGCCACATTATTGATGTTATCTACATGTTTTATGCACACTTTATGTCATATTCGTGCATTTTCTGGAACTAACCTATTAACAAGATGCCGAAGTGTCAGTTGCTGTTTTCTGCTGTTTTTGGTTTCAGAAATCCTAGTAAAGAAATATTCTCGGAATTGGACGAAATAAAAGCCCAGAGGCCTATTTTCTCACGAAGCTTCCAAAAGACCGAAGACGAGACGAAGAGGGGCCACGGGGGAGCCAAACCCTAGGGCGGCGCGGCCCCCTTGGCCGCGCGGCCCCATGGTGTGGGCCCCCGTGCCGCCTCTTGACTTGCCCTTCCGCCTACAAATAGCCTCCGTGACGAAACCCCCAGTACCGAGAGCCACGATACGGAAAACATTACCGAGACGCCGTCGCCGCCGATCCCATCTCGGGGGATCCTCGGAGATCGCCTCCGGCACCCTCGCCGGAGAGGGGAATCATCTCCCGGAGGACTCTACACCGCCATGGTCGCCTCCGGAGTGATGAGTGAGTAGTCTACCCCTGGACTATGGGTCCATAGCAGTAGCTAGATGGTTGTCTTCTCCCCATTGTGCTATCATTGTCGGATCTTGTGAGCTGCCTATCATGATCAAGATCATCTATATGTAATTCTATATGTTGCGTTTGTTGGGATCCGATGAATAGAGAATACTTGTTATGTTGATTATCAAAGTTATGCTTATGTGTTGTTTATGATCTTGCATGCTCTCCGTTATTAGTAGATGTTCTGGCCAAGTAGATGCTTTTAACTCCAAGAGGGAGTACTTATGCTCGATAGTGGGTTCATGCCTGCATTGACACCGGGACAGATGACGAAAAGTTCTAAGGTTGTGTTGTGCTGTTGCCACTAGGGATAAAACATTGATGCTATGTCTAAGGATGTAGTTGTTGATTACATTACGCACCATACTTAATGCAATTGTCTCGTTGCTTTGCAACTTAATACCGGAGGGGGTTCGGATGATAACCCGAAGGTGGACTTTTTAGGCATAGATGCGGTTGGATGGCGGTCTATGTACTTTGTCGTAATGCCCAATTAAATCTCACTATACTCATCATGATATGTATGTGCATGGTCATGCTCTCTTTATTTTTCAATTGCCCAACCGTAATTTGTTCACCCAACATGCTGTTCGTCTTATGGGAGAGACACCTCTAGTGAACTCGTGGACCCCGGTCCAATTCTCTTTACTCGAAATACAATCTACCGCAATACTTGTTTTTACTGTTTTCTCTGCAAACAATCATCTTCCACACAATACGGTTAATCCTTTGTTACAGCAAGCCGGTGAGATTGACAACCTCACTCGTTTCGTTGGGGCAAAGTAGCTTTGGTTGTGTTGTGCAGGTTCCACGTTGGCGCCGGAATCTCCGGTGTTGTGCCGCACTACATCCCGCCGCCATCAACCTTCAACGTGCTTCTTGGCTCCTCCTGGTTCGATAAACCTTGGTTTCTTTCTGAGGGAAAACTTGCTGCTGTGCGCATCATACCTTCCTCTTGGGGTTGCCCAACGAACGTGTGAAATACACGCCATCAGCGTGCCGCAGGCACTACCACACCGGCGAATCCGGCTCGGACACCGATAGTTAGAACATAGAGTGTTCTTTCTTTGCAACGAATATGGCTACGGGCCAGTTGAAGCCAGTAGTGAAGGTTTCTTGTTGTTCTTCCTCGAAAGAACCAACAGAGGCACCGTCACCAGCTGGATTTTACAGCGAACATACGGAAATCAACACAACTAATTTTCTTTTTTAAAATGTTTTTATTTGTGTCAACCATGGTTTAAACTATGTATTAGTTTGTGTAAACCATGTTCCGAATTATGTATTAGTTCGTGTAAAATCATGTTCCAATATGTAATGTTTGGAACTATGTTTAAATGGAGAAGAGAAAAAAAAAACGAGTAGAAAGGAAAATTACGTCGTCCCGCTGGAGCCACCCCCAGACACAAACGGACGTGCGAACAAAAACCATTATTTTCGTATCCGCGGAGTGACGTAAACGGACTCTCGCGAACAATGCGTCGCCCCGTTGGAGATGCCCAAGGAGGCATCCCGTGGGGGCACCGTGGAAGACACCAGGAGTGCCCAGGCACCTAATAGAATTTGGGCCAGGCCAAGGA
>NC_061510.1:30360993-30468306 GCF_022539505.1 Lolium rigidum | reverse complement strand
AGGGCAAAGCATGACCAACACCGGAATGCCATGGGTGTTAGGTTCCTTACAATGTAATCTAGATTATTGACTCTAGTGCAAGTGGGAGATCTGTTGGAGATATGCCCAAGAGGCAATAATAAAAGTGGTTATTATATATATCTTTATGTTTATGATAAATGTTTATATACCATGCTATAATTGTATTAACCGAAACATTGATACATGTGTGATATGTAAACAACAAAGAGTCCCTAGTATGCCTCTTAACTAGCTTGTTGATTAATGGATGATTAGTTTCATAATCATGAACATTGGATGTTGTTAATAACAAGGTTATATCATTGTATGAATGATGTAATGGATACACCCAAATTAAGCGTAGCATAAGATCTCGTCATTAAGTTATTTGCTATAAGCTTTCGATACATAGTTACCTAGTCCTTATGACCATGAGATCATATAAATCACTTATACCGGAAAGGTACTTTGATTACATCAAACACCACTGCGTAAATGGGTGGCTATAAAGGTGGGATTAAGTATCCGGAAAGTATGAGTTGAGGCATATGGATCAACGGTGGGATTTGTCCATCCCGATGACGGATAGATATACTCTGGGCCCTCTCGGTGGAATGTCGTCTAATGTCTTGCAAGCATATGAATAAGTTCATAAGAGACCACATACCACGGTACGAGTAAAGAGTACTTGTCAGGAGACGAGGTTGAACAAGGTATGGAGTGATACCGAAGATCAAACCTCGGACAAGTAAAATATCGCGTGACAAAGGGAATTGATATTGTATGTGAATGGTTCATTCGATCACTAAAGTCATCGTTGAATATGTGGGAGTCATTATGGATCTCCAGATCCCGCTATTGGTTATTGGTCGGAGTGAGAACTCAACCATGTCCGCATAGTTCACGGACCGTAGGGTGACACACTTAAAGTTGGATGTTGAAATGGTAGTACTTGAATATGGAATGGAGTTCGAATATTTGTTCGGAGTCCCGGATGAGATCCCGGACATCACGAGGAGTTCGGAATGGTCCGGAGAATAAGATTCATATATAGGATGTCATTTTATGTGAATTAAAATGTCGCGGAAGGTTCTATGGAAGGTTCTAGAAGGTTCTAGAAAAGTCCGGAAGAAACCACCAAGGAAGGTGGAGTCCACATGGGACTCCACCTCCATGGCCGGCCAACCCTAGTGGGGGAGGAGTCCCAAGTGGACTCCCCCTTAGGGGGCCGGCCACCCCCATATGGGAGGTGGAACTCCCACCTTTGGTGGGAGTCCTAGCTTGGCTAGGTTTCCCCTCCTTATGGAAGGTTTTTGGTTCGGGTCTTATTCGAAGACTTGGAGACCAACTCTTGGGGATCCACCTATATAATGAGGGGCCAAGGGAGGGGGCCGGCCACCCCAAGACCACAAGCTGGCCGCCCCCTTGAAGTGGCCGGCCACCCCTCCCAAACCCTAGCCGCCCCCCTCTCCTCCATATCTTTCGCGTAGCTTTAGCGAAGCTCCGCCGGAGTTCTCCACCGCCACCGACACCACGCCGTCGTGCTGTCGGATTCAAGAGGAGCTACTACTTCCGCTGCCCGCTGGAACGGGAGGTGGATGTCGTCTTCATCAACAACCGAACGTGTGACCGAGTACGGAGGTGCTGCCCGTTCGTGGCGCCGGAACCGATCGTGATCAAGATCTTCTACGCGCTTTTGCAAGCGGCAAGTGAACGTCTACCGCAGCAACAAGAGCCTCATCTTGTAGGCTTTGGAATCTCTTCAAGGGTGAGACTCGATACCCCCTCGTTGCTACCGTCTTCTAGATTGCATCTTGGCTTGGATTGCGTGTTCGCGGTAGAATTTTTTTTGTTTTCTATGCAACGTTATCCTACACTTTGCCCATACATGAGAGAGTTAATATGGAGGCATCCAAGAGTGTGCGTAAGATCCATGTGAAGACTAAAGAGTTGATAGAGAAGAAAGGCAAGAGCAATGCTGCAAGGATGAACAGGAAGCGCAAAGAGATGTTGTTCAAGCCTGGTGATATGGTCTGGGTACATTTTTGAAAGGATAGGTTCCCGAAGCTGCGGAAGTTAAAGTTGAAGCCTCGTGGTGCTGGTCCTTACAAAGTGCTTGCCAAGATCAATGATAATGCATACTCGATAGATCTTCCAGTTGATGAGTTTGGTGTCAGTAATTCTTTCAATGTTGCTGATTTGACACCATATGACGGAGAAGACCTTGGAGCGTCGAGGTCGACGCCTTTTGAAGGGGGGGGGGAGATGATGAGGACATCCCTACTACACCACTACCTCCGTCATTGACAAATGAAGATGAACCTGCTGTGAAGCTCAAGTCCGATGAAGTTCGGATTGGACCAATTACAAGAGCTCGTGCGAAGCTACTTAAACAACAGGTGAACTTGTTTCTAAACGGTACTTTGATTGATGAGAACTTTATACTGCCTAAGTCCTATTACTTATGTATCATCAGGTATCAAGAGGAGACGAGCATCGTACGAGGAGTAGAGGAGCCGCTGGACATGAAGACGGACGTCAAGATGGACGTGAAGCTGGACATGGAGCTGGACATGAAGATATCTCATGGTCGCGCGAGGGAGGAGCGGGAGGCATGCGCGAGAGGAGAAGACGACGTCCAGGCCGGTCCAGCACCCGGTTAGACCGGCCTCCAGACCGGCCAGCCCGGTCCCTGGCCCGGTTGACCGGCCGCCAACCGGATGGGGATTTATCGTACCGTGCAAAAACCGGAAAGTTGTGAAGTTTCCGGTTGCCGACTGATTGACCGGACGCCAGACCGGCCGACCCGGTCCCTAGCCCGGTTGACCGGATTCCAGAACGGATTCGTCCGAGTCTGTCTCGACCAGATCTATTCTGGGTCGGTTATTTTTGTATCTTTTCGACCAGAACTCTTCCCGGACGCCTATATAAGTCCCCAGGACGACCCCCTAGCTGCTTGATACCACGTTTAAGATAAACCCTAGTTCATAGTTGTTTGCTAAGCAAAACTATTGTTCCCCAACTCTCCAATTCGTTGCGATCTGGAGTTTTATGCTACTGAAAGTTTGTGTGATCTGTTGTTCCATTGGGGATTAGAAGATTGCAATCTACCGCTTCGTGGTCGGCGGCTACGTGCGCAAGTGTATGGAGTTGCGAATATCTTGCAGGGTTGAGAGCTGTTGCATTGGCATCAGGAATCAATCGAGAGACTTCGTCGGCGTCATACAAGTTATCCTCCTCATCATCATCGATTCCATCCGCTGCTACCATCGTGTGTTCATCACCATCCGTCGCTTACTGAGAAGATCGGGCCACCCCATATCACTGATAACATGTAAAATTGCATGCACCAGCTAGAATATGAAAACGATAACTGGTGGAGAAAGGCAATGAATTTGTATTTCAGTAGACCACCAGTAAAATAATTTCACTCTGCTTTGCATTGGTGTGTCTAGAATTATTGATTATGTTAAATTCTTATGTCCCTCCTCTTGTGTTTTCTAGTAATATAATCCAAATATTCCATTAGTGTTCGGTGACATGGAATATTTTGCATTTCTCATGGTTTAGTGAACTAATTTTCAAACATCCGATTTGGTACCATGGCATTGATAAGACTATCCATGCCACTAACCAATGTCTAATGTGGTGCCATGGAATCTTTAAAACCTACTAGAATCAAATTATATGAATATATTATAGAAGTTGTATATTGCTTCACCATGGAAATTTTATTCGAAAATTAGGTGGTTGTTATCGGTGTCATATGAAAGATTATTTTATGAGCTCAAAGTACAAATATTAATTAATTGTACCTAACTTATAGATATCCTTGTGTATGTTAAATTTATGATGGTTTTCATTAATTAAATTGCATCTTGACCTCCTTGCTTGAGTTTTATTGAGTAATAGATAAGGTTCTAACCACTCCTTGGTCAACATATTTTTTTAAGCTCAGCTATATATGTTTCACACTCCAATCGAGATACACAAAATAATATATCCTTGAGTGCGTGCGCACACACACACAAAATAGCACCATAACCCCCCCCCCCCCCCCAGTATTAGTTGGCCAAACAAGAGGGAAAATAAAGAGCAAAGAAGAAATATGATCGACATTGTTTGGTGCCAAATATATATTTGTAGTTTGCAAAAGAATATGTTTACATGTTTCAGTGCCAGATTGCAAATTACACAAAGAGTAGTTGCACATTTTGTAAATGTGAAACTAGTCTATATTTCAAGTTGAGGCCACATTTTTCATATAAAACTTGAAACGACAAGAACAAAATAAGTAGCACATTACAAATTCAAATATGTGCATATTTTTTAAGGTTAGTTAGTGTGGATTAATAGCGAAAGTAAATCAGATGCTTAATACACTCCCATTCTCATCCATTTGTCGAATCCAACTCGACTAGCATTGTCCAAATTGTAATGGTATGTCCGTTGTGTTGGGCCAACTAGACCAGGAATAATGGATTCTCATTTTAGAATTGGTCATTGTTTCGTTTATATTTTACAATGAAAGCATTAGAGGCGTCAAAATCATTATGCTTGGTTGTATTGTACAATATAGATTACAACATATTTCCACTCAGAATTTTGCGGAAGAGAGATAATAGGGCGAGAAGGGGTAACATGATCAACGGAAGAAATACAACTAAAGGTAGTAGGTTTACGTAGGCATCTCATAAGCACCCGGTGAGCACAATTGTGAGCAGCACCAATGAGGCCCAAGTTGATATGGAACACCAAGGCCCGTAACATAGGGGGCGGAGTTGAGGATATTGGTAAGAGTGTTACATGCATATGTTCTTCAGTTGTGATTTTAGTCAATGTTTCTGGTGGAGATTAAATATGGAATGGAATACTAATTCATACATCGTAAGCATACTTCTGGTTGGAAGAAAGAGAATAATAGCAAATAGATGTTGGCCTTTATGGAACCATATAAATAGAATTATCTTTGATGTCAAGACATCAACCATGCTAAGTGTGCATGGTTCTTTAAGGAGGATTTAAAGCTCATTATGCATAGGTGACATAGGCATCCCGAATGGGCCTGCCGAAGAAGGTACCCGGGGATTACTGAAGGCCCATGACCCGAAGATTATAAAGCCCGGAAGTCCAATAAAGTGTCGATATGGAAGGTGGATCTAGATTAAGAATAGAGAGATTTGTAATTGTACGGGATGAACTCAAAGAGTCACTCGCTATTTGTAACGTGTACGGCACGAAACCCTCGGCTCCGCCTCCTATATAAGGGGGAGTCGAGGGAGAAAGAAAGGATCGATTCATTGTCAGCACAAACCCTAGTTTTTAGCAGTCGAGCACCTTTTCGGCTGAAACATTCGAGATCTACTTGCCCTCTACTTTCCGCGAAACCCTAGTCTACAATTTGTAGACATTGACAAGTTAATACCTTGTCAATAGGGATAAGACTAGCTTGGAAGAAGGAATGCAACAACGGCTTTAAACTTTGTAATTTTACTTTATAGAACATTGTAGCACCCGCTTGTATATATTTTATAAATGAAAAATACCATATTAGGAAGTTTTCCAGATTGTTTTTCTGTGGAAAAATCATATCAATTGTGAGAGTGTCCCATTTCACTCTCCTCTTCTATGCTCTTGTTTCACATACATGGGAACATCAACAACATCAAGTATATCTAAGTTGTTTTGTATTTTTGTTCACTGATATTGATTTTCTATGGCTCTCCCTTTTTACTACCAAAAGATAATCATTCATGGAGTTTGAGATGGACCACATGAAGGTGAGAATAATTTTTAGGGATGCATCATGTGGGACATGTTGAGAAAATTTAGAATGATTTATGTTAAGGAAATTGCATTTTGAGTAATGAATTCAGTTATGATATACCCGATGCGTGCGATTGCACAAGTTTTTTGAAGCACAATTTCATGGAATTATTCTTCCGGTTGTAGACGTGAAACTAGATTGTTCGTTGAAAGAGCGATTGAGTAAAAGTTGCAAGAAATAAATAACATAAAAGCATAATTTGAAATTAAGCGTTTGTTGTCTGCAATGAAGAAGTTGATCATGTAGAGATTCAGTTCATGGAGATAGTGAGTGTGTCTCTGAAATAAAATGTGATAAATATGTTAGGAATATGCCCATAGGCAATCATGTGTTATGTAATTATCAATGTATTCATTATTAAGTTGCCTTGTATGAACATCTGATATGCATCATTGAATATCTGATTCGATTGTGAATGTGTGTATTCATGTTGTTAATACTAGATTCTCCTTAGTCGAAGTTGTGATGGACACATAACTTAGACTAATGTGTATGTCGGTTGATGACTCGGTTCCACACTTTTCATGGGCATGGTGATACTACTCCGACTTACATGGTTTCGGCTAAGGAGTTTAGCATGAGTTGGACAGACTCATATTGAGATACAACGAACAAGTCGTTATTTGTATGTCTCAATCATTGTAATCCTTAGACCTGAGTTTGTCGCATGATCCAAGTTGTGGGTGAACCGGCTTAGGTTCTGTCAGGCCTCGTTGTTCCGTAACAAGACAATTATAAAGGCAGGGTTCGGGCCGGCTAAGAAGCAAGCTACATGACATGGATAACCAAGATGAGATTTTGCCCCTCCAACTGGAGAGATATTCTCTGGGCCCTCTCGAGTGATATGATTCGGAAAGCATGACCATGCACGACTCGGTTAAGTGTTAACCGAGGCGATCGACTAAATGTTAGTCGGGTGAATCATATATCACAGATCGAGAAGAGAGTTGAGCTATTAAAGGGGCGACGATGATTCGCCTATAGCTCGACAAGGTATATTGTGAGACAAAAGGGACTCAGACGTAAGTCGCATCTCGTCATGACACTATGGGACTTGGGAGTCGGCACGTTCTGCTAGGAGCCGCTACCGACTGATCGATTGAGAGTGAGACTCCAATCGTGTCCAAGTCGCTATGGGCCTGCGGGGTCACATACTTAAGAGCGGGAGCCAGTGGTTTGGGTTGAACCCGAATCGGACACAGGCTGAATCAGTTATTTGGATTCGCGGTGATTAGAGTAAGTGAATTAGTGGCTGGAACGAAATCGTTGATTAAGCCCACTGTCACTCCACAAGTGTTGTGGAGCGAGAGCCCACTATCACCCTCTATATATGTGAGGCGTAGGCTACGCAGAGGGAGTTATACCAGTCCATATGTTGGAACCGCTATCATATTCAGTCCAGCTGCCATACTGGACCTAGAAATCCACCACTGGCGCTCCTCCTCGTACGTGTGGGAAGAGGCGCTATACGTTCAGCGCTTCGACGATCACGGGATTGTGTCAGATCGGATCGTGGGACGATCGGATCATCTGCACTGTTTGATGCGCTTCATTAAGTTTCTGCACCTGCGCGTCTGGTGGTGATCATCGTGGCCTTTTACCTCGGCTAGATCTTGGGAGTTCCGCGTAAGGTTTAATTTTTTTTATCACCTCGCGGCCCAACAAAATACTCTTCATATTGAATGGCATGGCTGGTAGGCAATTCACACCCGTGTCAAACACCTTCTTGAGAATTTTTTATCACTATTGTCTCAATTCCTGTTACCATGCATGCACAATGGTCAGCTCGGCAGTCAATGGCCAACAATTTACGTCTGATGGTTTCCGGTGCTATTTGCATTGTCTTCGCTGCTTGAGGATACTAACATCTATCACCTTGATGTCGCGGATTTGCTAAACAATAATTATTTATCCATGTAGGTCCATGCATCATGTCGGATGAGCCCTTAAATTAGACAACACACATTATGTAAACCATGGAATCCTATAATCAATACTTAGAAGATTATCACAAAGTAGATGGAATGATGTTAGGCCCAAACACATGTCATAAATCTCTTACATGTCCCACAACCAGGGGATTTACCACCACATGAGAAGACGAAGACAACATGATCCAAGTATGAAAAAATAACCAAATCAAACCCACAATAAGAATGGACCCCCATCCTCTATCTGTAGGCGGTGATGGTGATGGTGATGGTGGACCGATGGATATGGAATAAGACAATTTAGGAGTAGATGAAGGTAAATGCACTTCTCCTCCAAGTCACTTGTTCTCTATTCTGGCTCTGTATGGCGACGTTATGTATGTTTTTTCTCTCTTTCCTCTTGCCAAAAGTTACCCCTTTGACGATACGAAGGAGGAGGTGTATAATATGACGGCGCGATATGGTTCATGCACCCGGTACTGGGTGGTTTATAAGAGATTGGACTAATTGAATTTATTCCAACTAGGAAGTTGCTTGATATTTCCAAATCCTCTTTTTATGGATTAATGTCCTTCTTAAAGTGCCGTAGATGAAGAACATAGGAGTACACGATCTTTTTATTTTCTAAATATATTTGTTAGTGGAGATGCAAAAACATAGAAACCAAAGTAAAACTAATAAAGCACCTCAGAAATCTCTATATTAAATAGCGCCATCAATACTAGGGTAAGCTGAACCATGCTGCTCTTAAAAAGTGACATGTGAAGAAGAGGTGGGCACCATGTGTTCATTTAGGATCTTGTGTGAACATGTAACACAATTTACTTATGTGTTTTGAGTACTTTCCCAATTAAAATGGCATTGCTGATAGATTGTGAAGCAAAAGCTTCTATCGTTTGGCAAGATAACTTTAGATTTCGACACCTGATTTAGAAGGTTAGTAGGCCTCCCTCCTTACTAAAATGTAAGACACTTTATTTTGCACAATCTTCGATGCCCAACTTTGACCACTAATATATACCAAATTATATGGATTCATAATGTATAAATTGTATATTTGTATCTCCCTTGCAATTTTATTTTGTTGCATATATGTTTATACTAATTTGGTGAAAATATTATACCTACCATTCAAAGTCAATGCTGTATTGACCAGCTTAAATTAAGGACACACCTTGCATTCTAGGACGGAGGAAGTATCATTTTATGTTTATGATTGTGCCACACTCTATAACTTGAAGTACTCGGAGGTGTACTATAATTACTTTGTCATGTGGTCATCCTGTTGAGATTGAGAGTGGATAAATTATTTCCTATTCCCTCCATCCCATAAAGAATATCTAACATCCTTTATGGGATGGATGGAGTATTTTAGTTCTAAATGCTCATTCCGGGTAGATGGTGGCGAAGGACAAATTAAATATTCTATTTTATTTTCTATTTGCTAGTCAAATCATTGTTAAGCAAATATTTATAATTTTTTGGCTGGATAAACATTTGGGAAACCTATCATAGTATGTAAATAAGTATACCTTTCTTTCGAGAACCCGCAGGAGAGGAGATCTACACGTCTTTATATTAATCTTGAGAGGAGAAAACTCCATATAATGGCTACAACACCACACTCACCGAAGAAAAAATCAACGGCTACGACACATTTATACAACAACCAGACATAGCTCGCCTTGCCCAGCCTCCAGTCACAAATGCCGAGAAGACAGAGCATTAAGACCTCGTTACAAACTAGACCAAACACCACCAAAGCACAACTATGGCGTCGAAGCTGTGAAGATCAACACACCCCTACTCTTGTGTGCTTGGAGCATCGGCGAGCATATGGCAGGATCTGGCCACTCTAAGGAAGAAACCAGGTAGAAACCAGGTCTCGCGATGATGTGGTGTTGCCGTCGCTTTGTCTGGTAAACCAGACCTAGGGTTCCCGCAACACGGAGAAGGGGGAAACATGGTAAGCCCAACACAACGCCTCCAAGGAGGATGCGATGCGGCACCCACGGGCTTTGTTGTGGTCAGAGTCTAAATCCTCTAAGTAGGTTTTTGACCTTGGCCAAAGACTGTGCCTAGACAGATCATCGATGAGTGGACATGGAGATGTCACGGCTTGAACTACCACTGTTGAAAGCAGCTCGTCGCCGGCGAAGAAGGGGAGCGTTGACCACCACCAGCCCCCGTACACACATGCCAGAAACCAAGATGGCCAGATCAGGGCCAAGAGGCTCAATCCTATGTCGCCTAGGGAGGACGACGCGAGGGCATGGGGTAGTGGTGAATTCCATGCGCACATGGGATCAACATGTTTGAATTGATACTGTGAGGGGTTTATTAATTACTAGCGGGGGTGAATTTATAGCCGTGGGAATTGAACACGAGTTGGCCGGGGAAGGGATCAAGGGACGAACCACTGCGATGTTGGTTCGGTTGTTATTCGAACTCAATTTCTTCGTTTTCCTGTTCGTTGCCTGCGGTATATGTAAATTGGGCCTTTATATGGTTTGGCTTATGATAAAGAAAAATACAGGTCAGATAAAAAAAAGGCATGCAAGTGACGGATGCTCGTCTTCATGTAAAGGCTGAGTTCAAATCATGGATGAGTGATGGATGCGTACGCGGAGAGCACCTTAATACAAGCAGCACAGTACAAAGCAGAATCGCGAGCCAAAAACAAAAGAATACAAACAGTGTTGTGACTGAACCATAATTGAACCTTTGGCGTCACCATCACCGATCGATCGTAGTGCCCAGACCGGAATCAATTGCGCCATACGATACGACGCCTGGGCAGCGCTAGATAGCTGCAACCCTACACCATCAAGGCATCCACCTCTCTTTCTTCCCCCGCCCAATAACTCCATAGCTGCTGCAGACCTAGAAAGAGCACTATGCACGCGCGCAGACGCAGGCATGGCGTCGGGCCGGTACAATTCACACGCACGCACGTACACGTAGTACGTAGGTACGCGCGCTCTCTTCAATTGCTGGGCGCAGAAGCCGGCCAGTGTGAGCCGCGGGCGCGCCTCGGATTTGCACGTACACCAAAGGGATCCTGCCGGTGTTGTGCATGCATGCGACGAACCGCACGGCCGCTCGGGCCTACGGTGGTTTTCCGGCTAAAAATCCACTCCTAGGGACCTAGCTAGGGAGGTGCCATGCACATTGCACACAAGGGTAGGGATGACAATAGCTACTTACTTAGTTACATGCACCGGCGGGTAAAAACCAAATAGTAATACCATTGTTCAAAAATTGGCCAAATCGGCGATTTCAAAAATACACCTGTGACATAAAAGAAGTACCTATAGATATATGTAAATGAGAAAATAACATACCTATCGAGTAGAGCGGAAACGGGTATACGATCAGAAAATCCATACCCGCATATACCCATGTACCTGTCCAAAGTTTGACAGATGGGGTCACACATCCATGTAGCTAGGCCGAGTCTCATGCTTTCCAGTCTCCACAGTTGCTGGTGGGTTAGTTAGGATTTGGCCCCTTGTTAGAATCACTTTACCTTTTTATGTTATTGTGTTCTGATGTGTTGTTGTTTATGGGCAAACGGGGTTTTAAATGAGAATGTGGTGCTCTTTATAATATGTGGATGTTCATGAGTATGTGTTGATGTTGATAACATGCCGTTGTTATAAGTTATGGTTACATGTTACGACTAGTTCTTGCCTATATTTGATGTATTATAGAAATGGCTACCCAACGGTGCCCATTTGCCCGCCTAGGTGACCGGGATAGGTATGAGTGACGGGTAAGACCAGAGGGGACATATACAAATATGTGGGGCTCCACTCGTACCCATACCCCGCGGGTTCCATACCTAACTGAAAAAATTCGTTGTTGAAGCGGAATCTGCTCAGGTGCCTCCGTGGTTGGATGAACTGAAAGTTTTGGGGCTTTCAATCCGAAGAACGGGGAAATAGGGAAGAAAAGGATTATAAATTCATGCCCTCTCCAATTTTATAGAAGTTTATATGCATACATGTTTTATTAATTTCATCAAATGAAAATGGGGCTTTCAATCCGAAGAACGGGGAAATAGGGAAGAAAAGGATTATAAATTCATGCCCTCTCCAATTTTATAGAAGTTTATATGCCTACATGTTTTATTAATTTCATCAAATGAAAATCAAAGGATTTTTGAAAATTAATTTGAGTGAACGTTAGTTTTCTTATGAAATCTAATGTGAATGGTTCCATAAAATAGTTCATGTAGGATTCAATTCAACTAATCAAACAATTGCGCTACAAAAAATTCTAATTATTTGTGTCTGCCAAAATTAGTATATAAATCCTCGGAATCAAAGATGCTCTTATAAAGGCGTGGAGGTGAGAAGCATTCCTTGCATGGAACCCACATTTTTTCCTCCAAAGTGAATTCGTTACAGCTAGAAAGTTTAAACATATATATACTTTGCCGGCATAATAACATATACCAAAAACCACGTAATTTCCAACATATATTATTATCATAACACTGATTATAATATAGACACACAATCACAAACAACACAGCCACACGACACGCAGAAATATCGCCCACAATAAACTATAGTTGCGATGCTTCAATATTGAAATTTAACGAAGGCACTGGCACCATTCATGTCTCACCATCGCTGGAAAGTTACCTCCATTAAAAGAATATTCCACAATATGAGACACACTCATTACATCAAAAACCCCGTTTTCTCTCTTTTTGGATGAAACCAGTGGCAATGCATTCATGAAAATAACATTTTAGAGTGAATAGTTGCACAAAACGACCACAATTGGAGTTTTGGGTTGCTCATAATCACCAACCCATTAACATTTAACTAATAAGTACAACTACCATGTCAACATTGCGCATACCATAGATGGATATGTTTCATGTGTAAATTAGCTATTATGTTAGCATGGAACGGGGTGATAGATTAAGGACTGGGACAAACTTGAAAACAGACTAAACATTGGTTAAATACATGCAGAAATCCAATGTTTTGACCATTCCTGTTTTTTTATATAGTTTTCTGAAAAGTAAAAGTTTCATCGAAAGTTTGAAACTTCGCCCATTTTAAATTCAAATAATCGATTGGTCATTTGCATAATGGATTCAACATCTCGATGTAGAAACCATTTGTGATTCTTTCGTGGTTTGGATTTCCAACCAATGGTAATCCATCAATACTCGAATTCTTACATACCGGTATGATATTACGACACGAATTGATAGGTCCTACGGTTCCGATATCGTTTAGACAACTGCCATGTATCATGAAACTAACAACCTCCATAAATGTACCACGGTTTTTTTTTTGCTATAATGAAAGACTCGACAAATTTCACGAGACAAACCCTTCCATTTCTTTCTTTAATGGAACGAATTAGATCTCAATAGAGAACGGAGTCTCAAACTGAAAATGTTGTAAAATGTGAGCCTCAATTTTCTATTGAAGGAACTCGAGTGTTCTAGATCCTCAATATATAGAGAACCGAGGCGCAAACTGCAAATGTTGTAAAATTTGGGTCTCAAATTTCTATTGAAGGAACTCGAGTGTTATGAGAGCTGGTGTGGGACAAGCTAGTAAGGTTTTCCGTAGAAAACTGGAGTTTAAAGAAAGAAGTCCATATAACCTCCCTAAGTATTACGTTTGGGACGCTAACCCCCCTATCTATTAAGTGGAACACATGACCCCCATAATTATGATAGCGGTTTTGTGCCTGGTAGTGTACGGGATTACTAAGCTTGTAGCATGTCGCCTTCTCTCCAGCTGCGCCAGGAGATCTCGCCGCCGTCCCCGATTCGCCTGCATCCCCAATTCGTCCAACATCCAAGTCGCGGGGATCCCTGCAACACGCAGATCTGAGTGGCGCCCCTTTTTTTTTCCTGCATCCCGTGGTCCAGCAGCGAGAGGAGCTTGCTGAACCGGTGGTGGGCATGCGCCCTGAAGGCTGTCCCGGCCTCCTTCGCATGGTGGCGCCCTCCCGCCGCACCCTGGCTCCTCTCCCCAATTCGCCCCCACCGGCGTCACGATGAAGTGAAAGACAAGGTCGACCCTACGCCACGCCGCGAGCTCGGCGCCGCGAGTACCCACCGCAGGGAAGTGCGCCGCCATGGAGTAGCCCGACTCGATCGACGTCGTCGCGGCTGGCGAGACGAACGGCCGCGCAGAAGCAGCCGCCTCCGACCGGCAGCTGCTCGTGGCCTCCGCACTCCACCGGTGAGATACCCACCGATGCCGCGTAGGGGAAGGAAAATCCGGTGGCGGAGACGTCATGGCCGTGGAAGGACGATGATGACGGCGGGAGCTCGTCGGTCTCCACATCGAGGCCGTTCTTGAAACTAGCCAGTAGCTGGACGTCCGGGTCCTGCAATGGCTGATGGTGGCCTCCGTCAAGGGGAGAGAGAGAGAGAGAGAGAGAGAGAGAGAGAGAGCGTAGCGACGGGGAAAGGAATGGAGCGGAACAGCGAGCTTGCACTTCGCGGAGGGCCGGCGGTGTTCGGTGCCGAGTTGTGTGCGGAAGCTAACGAAGGCGGCTCGCTCGGTGGCGACCAGAGCGGTTCGACCGGACCATATACCACCTAGCCTAATACAACTACCAAAACAGCCATCGCCTGGCCTAGGGGTAATTTGACCGGTATTTGATAGTTAGGGTGTCATGTGTTTCATTTAATAGTTAGGGGGGTTAGCGTCCCAAACGTAATACTACCTCCGTCCCAAGAAATAAGGCGCACACGTATTCTAAGGCGAACCTTGACCATAAAAATTAAGCAACAAAATCTTGATTATAATATATGTAATTAGTATCGTTGGATTCGTATTAAAAAGCATTTTTTAATGATATTAATTTCATACAAACAATCTTTATCTATTTGAAGTAATTCTTGGTCAAACAAAAAACTCGTAAAACAAGGACGCCTTATTCCTTGAAACGGAGGAGTACTTAGGGGTTATGGAGGTTATATGGACTTCTTTTGAGTTTAAAACATGTTCCGGAGTAGTACTAGTTCTACTTTAATGTTGCCGCGCGTGTCCTGCCGGCAAATTCTGAAACTCCAATTCAAATGCATGCCGCCTCTCTTTATTTGCACCAGTACTCCGTATCTTTACCCGTACTTGGAGGATCATTATTTCCAGAGGACACGCTTCTCCTCGAAAATGCTTTTAATTTGATTCAGGTAATCCATACGGTCTCGACTGTGGCAGTGCACGTACCCGAAGTTGACAGGAGTAATAATTAGTAAAGGCAAGTTTGCATGGAGAACATACGGCGCTGAAGCTAACTTTTTCCAAACTTTATCCATCGTTTTGTACTCCTTTTCACTCTCCAGCTAATGGCAACCGGTATCATCTCCTAAACCATGCAAACAGAGCATATTTACTTACTATGAGTACTTGTTGCACTGAATTTTTTTGGGAGACCTCGGAATTAGAATGGCAGATACACAATTTGATCATGGCACATCACTAATACAGGTCGTGGTCTGTCAATCCGGCACGTCCTCGTCGTGGTTGGTAACATTGAAAGGGTCACGAGAAGTTTCCGATAGCATGTGAAATAATTGTGAACAACTCAAACTAGGAGTGTATAAATCTAGCGGGAGAACTTTATTCCATCTTGACATAAATTTTGATGTTGAGAATTTATGGCAAGATGAAAAGACCATTTGTTCTTAGTTTGAATTCTCACCAACTATTTAAAGCTCTAAACATGAAAAGAGGATTTGACTAAATGGTTGATCAATCTGAGTTGAAATTTTAACATTTCAAGAGAAGTTTGGATTTTGAACTATTGTTAATTAAACCATGTCTATTAATTCGGTCCTACGATTTCGATCTTCTATACAATAGCAGTACTATAATACACACAAAAAGTAATGGTCCCCATCAATATACTACTTAGTAGCTCGATAAATATATCATGACTCTTTTCCCTAGAATGTCAATGAAATGTCACCCAAAAAAATTCAAGAGTGATTCGTAAATAAACATTGAACTCACGTCCTTCAAATAAATTCACACCATTTTAGTTCGAGCCTCGGTACTCCTTTGAAGAAAGTGGAGTTTTCTTCTGCGCTGGTGCTACAAGTCACTGGTTTTCTTCAACGCTGGAGTACAAAGCGGATTTTAAAACATGTCGAGAGTTTCCTATTCCCTCCAATTCATATTACTTAACACTATTATAGATGTACCTACACACATTTTAATTGTAGATACATTAATTTAATGGCAAGTAGTTCCTCCGTCTCAGTTTAACAGGCGTGCACATAGTCCAAAAATTGCTTTGACCATTATTTTGGTTAATAAAATATAGAATATATGTTTAAAAAATTATATCATTCGAAACCTTTTTGAATACGAATCTAATGGTACAAATTTTGCAGACATATAATTTGTATTTTGTTGACCAAATTAATGATCAAACTTTGTCTTAACTACTTGCCCAAATTAGTACTTCCTCCGTCTATAAAAAGATGTCTTAACTTTGCCAATATTTTCATGTATCTATAAACTAAAATATGTTTAGATACATGTATATTTTAATAAAGTTGAGAAATCTTTTTGTGCATAGAGGTAATACTAAGAATATATTCCTCCATGGAGGGGGCAGGTTACATAACATCGAAAATGTATGGAAAACACCATTCAAATATAAATCTAATTGTATATATAAAAACGGATGGAGTGTACACACTTCCGTTGATGCAGGAATAGTTGGTTATCAGGCCTTCGTTCTAACCGGCCAGGCTTCCGACTAGAACTAGTTTAAGATCATCCTGTAATAGTACTGGCGTACTGTTACCATGTCAAACACTCGAACTAGGGTTGTGTGTGTATGCGACGTCATGAAATGGCCATGCTCGCCTAGGTACGCGTGGGGCAAGATGGCAGTATCGGCGGGTCAAACAATGTGAGTGCCGATAACGAACACTTAATTAATTTACACTTGACAGGCATGGAAAGGCGTTAATCTAAATGGCGCACACGTACGGATGTACCACCTGCAGCACGCGTTCGCATGTGCAAGCGCAACAAATTCCATGCTTCATGCACACCTATTTACATGTATGAAAATTGCTGCATTTTCACAGGGCAACGATAATTTCTGAAAAATTATTAGATAGACGTTCTTGTCTTAAAAAGAAGAACTTGATCCTCGCAAAAAGAAGAAGACAAGAGGAGCAGGATAGTAGTTGTTGTAGAAAGAAAAACGGGTTTGTCTTTTTTTTGACAAAGGAAGTATATTAATATCGCGAAGAAATCAAACACATCTAGCATTTGCGTCAACAAAATGTGCGAAAGACATTGAGGATGCACAAAACCAACAACTTTTGATCATTGTTTGAGTTGCTTATCGTGCAGTGCCGCACAATCGGCCAGCCGTCTCACCATGGTGTGCTCAGTCAAGAGCACACAAAACCAACAACTGAAAGAAGAAAAAAATGCATGGCTCATCACGGTGGTCAACCACTCTTAATAGGACACAGACCACCACCAAAAACATCACCCGAACTAAGAAAGAGGTTCTCGAAAAACCATACCTCGAGAGGGGACCCGTCTAGAAGCATCGTTGTTGACCAACACATATTTTAGCTTTTCACCCGGGAGAAACTAAAGGTCCCAAAAGAATGCCTTTAACAACACAATTGCCATGTACAAGCAATGCAGTTAAGACCTCCGGTATTCACCCAAGGAAATCCTCAAAGGCTCGTTACTTGAATAACACCATAAAATAAGTGATTCCTCGATCTAATGTTGCCACACGTGCTTGTGAATGCCGCTAGTTCAAGTCACCAAACACTAGGCTCACATGTAACATGTGTCCGGTATGTACAAATACTCCAAAGCCATGCCGTAAAACAGCCTGTGAAGCAAATACTTCACCGGATCCAAGGCCCCTTCCACCATCACTTGCAGTCCCAAACTCAGGACTAATTAAGAGCATCTCCAGTCGCGTCCCCCAAAGCGTCCGCCAAACCGCGCCGGATTGAGCGTTTGGGGGACGTGGTTTGTTCGTGCCGCGTTTGGGGGACGTCGCTCCCAGCCGCGTCCCCCAAACGCCGCCCCCAAACATTTAAAATAATTTTTTTAACACATAAACCATTTATATCAAATGTAGCATATGAATAAAAATGTTTGCGAGGACTGTTTTCAAATTAAATTACAACAAACAATAAAACAAGTAATCAAATATAATAAATAGGGCTAGATGCTACATCAAGGTGCCACGGTATTTCCTTTGATCCTCCACAAATGCTCAACGAGATCAGCTTGAAGTTGCTCATGCACATTGCTTGTCATGGATCTCGCGTGCATGGCGAGAAAATCAGCAAAATCTGCAGGCAACTCATGACCAACCTCCGCGAGAGGGTCTTGACACTCATAGGGACCAACATGTGACCTAACATGATTCTTGCGGTCATCCTCGATGATCATGTTGTGCATGATCACACAAGCCTGCATCACCTCCCACATTTGGTCGTGAGACCAGCTTAGAGCAGGGTACTGGACAATTGCAAATTGTGCTTGAAGCACACCAAATGCCCGCTCGACATCCTTCCTGCAAGCCTCCTATCGCGTAGCAAAGTGAGAATTCTTCAGACCTGGTGGATTCGAGATTGTTTTGACAAAAGTGGCCCATTTTGGATATATACCATCGGCTAGATAATAGCCTTTGGTATATTGGTGGCCATTGATCTCATAGTTGCATGGTGGAGCATGCCCTTCCACTAGTCTGCTGAACACCGGAGACCGCTGCAACACGTTGATGTCATTGTGTGATCCCGCCATGCCAAAGAAAGAATGCCAAATCCACGGGTCATAATCTGCCACGACTTCAATCACCACACTTGCAATATCCATGACGGCCTTTGTATATACCTTGCCAAGCAAACGGGCGGTTCTTCCATGCCCGGTGCATGCAATCGATGCTTCCAAGCATTCCGGGAAATCCTCCGGCAGCATTTTGTGCCATGATCCTTGCGAGTCTCTTCCTCGGTTGGCCCTCTCAAGTAGTATTTGCCAAACTTTCCCACCACAGCTCGGCAAAACTTGTACATGCACTCAATGTCGGTAGACTCACTCATGCGAAGGTAGTCGTCTGTGTATCGGCAGGTGCTCCGTATGCAAGCATCCTCATGGCGGCGGTGCACTTCGAATGGACGAGAACCCGAGAACGCCTACGGCGTCGAGCTTGAGCTTGAAGTAGGGGTCGAACTCTCGAACGCCGTGGAGGATATTCATGAACAGCCCCTTGCTCATCCTGTACCGGCGCCGAAAATTGTCGGCTGTGTTGCATCGTCGGCGAAGTAGTCGTTGTGCGGCATGGCATGCCCCTCCATCCTCTGCCGGGGCTTCGACTTCCTTCTTCCCGGCCTTGATCCTCCGCGGCGCGGCCTCTTCCCTCTTCTTCGCCTCGGCGTCAAGCATGTCCTGGAGGGACGCGATGATCGGCAAATGCTCCCGCGGGTCGTCGTCGAACGCTTGCTCGTCCTCCGGCAGCGGGGCAACCATCTCATCGTCGGCTGTCCATGGCTAAAGCAAAATCAATGGTTAAAATTGCGCCGAGGCGAGACGACGCAACAAACAGCGGCCAATCGCGCCTACCGGCAAGTCGTCGAGCACCTTCGTGCGCGGAGGTGGGGCGGATTTGACGGCGCGTTACGGGACGCGGCGGCGACGCGGCGGCGGCGGCACGACCGGCGGGAGCCCCAGCCGCGACAACGGTGCCGACTCTCGGCGAGAGATCGGACGCCCAAACGGCCGGGAAATCCAGCGGCGGCGGTGGGGTGGGAGGCGCGGGAAGGAAGGAGCGACGAGAAAAGAGGCGCGAACCAACGGTTTATGCAAATAGTCGCCGACATGTGGGAGCCCGCCTCACTTTTCGTTGTGTCCGGCATCTCCGGAGCGTCCCCTGTGGGACGGGGACAGGCTCGGGGCGCCGGACACCGTATAGGGGCGTGCCGGACAAAAAAGGGCTTTGGGGGACGCGGCTGGAACGTTTTTCGTCCGGCGCGCCCCAAATCCCTTTGGGGGACGCGACTGGAGATGCTCTAAGTCTTGGTATTTGCAAATTTGTTAATACAAGTCAAAAAACAAAATGCTCACGCAGATGTACACATTTGCTCGGAGAGGCAAAATCTGTAGCATATTTTCTCGGAGTAAAAAGGAGTAACACAAGTCTCAATGGCTCAATGCTGGATTAGATCCATGGTTCTCAGCACCGAATGCTTAGTCCGGTTTTCGCAAGAAAAAAAAAGGAAAAAAAAAAAGAAGAATGCTCACTCCGGTGAGAAAAACCAAAAGAAAAAAAAAAACTTGCACAAGTAGTAGATGTGTAGTATGAATCGCCGACCAATTGAACCTCAGTTTGGTAAAAATGTGACTTGAGTTCCGAATCCAAAACTCAGTAGTCAACTAGTCATGCATGCACTCCGGCTCAAGTTTATGCAGCCATTTGCATATCCTCCCACAATGTGGCGCGGAATCATAAGATTGGTAATCTTTTGTTCTAAGCATCACGTGTCTCTGCCAACGCACGCGCGTGGCTAACCGCCTACCTACGGCTATGGTGGTTGATCCATGGAGCCGTTGCGCTCGCTTCTTTGGCCCGGCCAATGTACGCCGTGGCCGAAACTGCAATGCAAAAGCAGAGATCGACGCAGTCCGTCATGTCTCATCGCGGTTGGTAACAGTTAGAGTCGCATGAATTTTTCAAAAAAACATGTGAAATATTTGTGAACACCTCATAAAACTTCAACCGAAGGCCAAGCTACATGTATAGCTCTTTAGTTTTAATATTCAGAATTCGTGTCTCAAAGATTCAAAAAATCCGATCAATGCAGAAAAGTGTAAAATTTAATACAAACTACTTCATATTCTAGACTACACAAAAATAAAAAATTCTGACAAATTTTATAGTGAATACTACACATTTCAACAGTATAAAATTTGTCAGATTTTGTTAATTTTGTATAGCCTAGAATACAAATTAAATTGCATTGAGAATTTACACCATTCTAACATACATCATTGGCTACCTATAAAATTTTATTTTAGATTTTTAAAACTTTAAAATACAAATTTTAAGTGTTCGAAAATAAAAAGCCACACCCCAGAGTATATAAATATGTTCCTACTTCTAGCCTCATTATGCATCTTGAACGGCATCAACAATAAGACATATTAATGTAGGGTCGATCAAGCAACCCATAATTTCAAACAATGTTCAGATTGGCAGAAATTTTGATGGTCAAATCAATATACCATTTATTTTCAGTTCGAATTCTCACCGAATGTTTGAAGCTTTGAGCATGAATATCGAATTTGACTAAATGGTCAGTTTGAGCAGAAATTTAACATTTCAATAGAAGTTTGAGTTTTTAACCATGCTAATTAAACCATGTCTACTATAGTTAGAATCCTAGAGTAGAAAGATTTAAAATAAGATACCTCTAGGTTTTACGATTCCGATTTTGTATACACAATCAATGTTGCCTATCAAATTATGATGTACTACCTCGATAAGTTAATCATGTATTTTCCTAGAATATCAATGAAATCTCATCAAAATTCTTCCAGGAATTCCTAGAAACATATTGATCTTACACGCTTCAAATAAACTTCACGCCGTCTTCGTTCAAGCCTCGGTACTCTTTTGAAGAAAGTGAAGTTTAATCAAGTCACTGGGACGAGTCATTGTGGGTTTTTGTTAGTACAAACATGTTCGAGAATTTACTACTATTTCCACTTTAATGTGTCTGCGGGTGTCCTGCCGGCAAATACTGAAACTCGTACTGAACCTGTAAACTCCCATTCAAATCACCTCTCCACGCAGCAGTAGTACTCCCGTATCTTTTCCCGTACTTACGGACGACGCCACGCTCATTATTTCCAAAGGACAGGATTCTCCCAAATGTGCATGCTTTTAGTTTGGTGCAGGCAAGCCATGCGGCCTCGACCGTATGCAGCGTACGATGTGGCTGTACTGTAGTTGACATGAGTGATTAGCTGAATTTTGAATGGAGAAGATACGGCGCCACTGGAGCTAACATCTGTTTCCACAATTAACCAAGTGTTCTTGACCACCTTTGTACTCCGTACATCTCTTTCTCTCTAGCTAATGGTAACCACTATTTGCTAATTCATACGAGTGTACAGTATTTGCTATAGGAGTACCACACTACCACTGTACAACGAAATTAATTTGGGAGACTGCAGAGTGAGAGAGGATGGCCGGCCGGGCAGTACATACTCCCCGCTGAAGCACGAATAGTTGAAGTAGGAATAGTTGGTGCTCAAAGTATCGCCAGTCGTTTTTCCTATACAACCTGCAACAACATCGCTGATTCAGGCATATGAGGGCGCCGGCATGATCGCCCTCGTATGGAAGGTGTTCACGCCCCCAATAGGGTGACGACAAAAGGGTTTATTGACGATTTTCGTGTGTGCAAAAACCATGATATCTTGCAAAGTTTTAATTCGGTCATAAAATGAATAGAAATGAGTTCTACAACAATTAAAGTAGAAATAAAATAATTTAGACTATCCAAATGAACTAAAGTTCAAGCGGAGGCTCCTTTGAGAGCCCAGATTTGCTCTACCAGATTATTTTGCAGCTCGTGATGAAAAATTCAAATGAACTAAATGTCTCGTCCAGCTCGTGGAAGAGGTCTCTCGCCACTGTCAAGGTGGCGGCAAAAATGGGCTAGATCGCTACCTGATGGCGTCCTCCTATTGTTGGCGTCGCTAACCGGCGCCCCTAGGACACCCCTATCGGTAGGATTCAGCCTAGATGTGCCGGAGAATTATGTAGGCTACACTGGACCCAAAACACCTTTAGGAGCCACGACTGGACGTGAATTTTCATCCGACGTCCCAAAAAGCGTTTTGAGGAGAGATTCTCTCATGCCTTCGTTCTCGCCGGCCGGACATGCTCCGACGAGAACTAGCTAGCTACCTTTTGAGCTCATCCTAGATCTAATGGTGCTGGCACCGTGTCAAACACTCCGAACTAGGGTTGTGCACTTGTGTGTGTGTATGCAACGCCACGGAATGGCCATGCTCGCCTAGGTACGAGTGTTAGCGAGTAAACTACTACCAGGCCAACGTCGAGATGCCAATCGGCGGGTCAAACAATACGGGTGCCAAGCACTTAATTTAACTTGACAGGTACGGAAAGCTCTTAACCTATGGAGTATACTATGGCGCGCACGTACGGATGCATGGAGTAACACCTGGAGCGCGCGTTCGCATGTGCAACAGAACAGATTTCATGATCTCCATGCACACGTATTACGCACTAGACGAACTGTTTTTTTTGTGAATTCACTTTGTGCGTGCGCAATTGCTTGATGGATAAGAAGATGTTTGAAAAAGAACTTGACGGAGTAGCTCTTTTCGAGAAAAAAGAAACGATGTCGTGTGTACGTATGAGTAGTGCATTTGCTGGAATCTACTGTTGTCGAAGTATATTTGCAACCGCATACATCTTGCGGTGTGGCCGCACGAGACATAACCCAAAACTCGTACCATAATGTTTTCTTTAGGATGCAAGGTTGAGGCTTCTGTTCGTCAAGCGGTGCCCGTGCAATACCCTAAACCACTTTAATGGATTTATTTACGGGATCTGACCTCCATCCTCGTTATTTGTTTGGTAAACTAAAGGTGTATATGTGCCCTCACGCCATGCACTCGAGGCACCCAAAGTTGTGTATATGCTTCCAAAAATAAAAGGTGTGAGCATCAAAACCCAAAAGGTGTATATGTCTATGCACTCCAGGCAGCCGAAGTTTATCCAGCCCCTCTCACAATGCGGCGTGGAATCTTAAGGGCATTTTCAGTGGCTGTACGCAAACGGATTGAAATTGTTTGTTTGTGTCTGCGCAGAAAACAAATTGGCCGCATTAATCACGGAAAAAGGCGAGAGGTCAGTCATTGAAAAAGACTCATTTTTGGCGTCCGTGGTTTAAAGCAGACGGACATAAACGGACACAAACCATATCTAAAATACGCTAGGCAGATGGAGATGCCCTAAGATTCTTAATCTTTTGCATTAATTAAGCCAGGCGTGGCAGGAACCACGAAATGGCGATTTGGTCGATGAAGCCGTTGTGCGAAGCTCTCGCTTCTGCACTACTCTTGGGCCCGGATCAAAATCAGAGTAGTGATAAGTAGAGAGAAAAAGATCCGATGGAAGCAAGCATATCCGCATGGGGATCAATCACGCGAGAGGCAGCCAAACAAATGGACGCGAGCGGACCCGGACCGGACGTGCGCGCGCGTGGCTGTGGTGACACCGGCGCGCGCGGCACCCACCGGAATCTCCAGCCGTGCGCGCGTGGGTGGAGTCGCCGGGCAATTATCGCCGCCCCGTCTAGGGCTAGGGCTAGCAACGTGCACGGTTCTCGACGCCGGAGAGACGTCAGAAGTTGAATGTACCGCCGCGGCGGCCGTCCCTTCCATCCGCGCGCGTCGTCACCACGTGCGGTGCCGTCGTCAGACGTCAGACGTCAGGGGTATCCAATGCTTGCCATCACCGGAGGGCGGAGGCGGCACCACGTCTTTCATTTTTTCACCACGTTCGTGACTCCTTCCAGCCCGCGCTGGCATTCCCTTGCCCGCTCCTGCTAACTCTATGCTGGTCCAACAATCAACGCGACCTCATCTACTCGATCCCTCCTTCCACAAATAGGCGCTCCTATAAGTTTAGCTATTCTCTAAGTTAACCTTTTTCTTTCAAAATTAATCAGATTCACAGAATAAAGTAGCAACACATGTGGAATTCAATTGGTATATTATGAAACTACGTACATTTCAAAACAAATCCGCTGAAAATAATTTAGTGTCATAAATGATACTACACGTCCCTGTAAAGTTGGTCAAATCCTTAAAAGTTCGAATCAAGACGATCTGAAAACAGTTACACTTGTTTGTGAACAAAGGAAGTATGGTGTAACTCATGTCTCCAGAAAAAATCTCTAGAGGTATATTTATCTGCGGACGGAGGGAGTATGGTGCAACTCATGTCTCAGAATCAAGTGTGACGATGGAAACTACATTAGTTGAACACGTTGGCTTCACTATGCTATCATCCTCTCTCCTCGACCCTCCGAAACTTCCTCCCTCCCTCCCTCGGATATGGGACGTTAGGCCCATCCCCTCTCTTCTACAGCGGATGCCCGCATCGAGCTAGGTGAGGGACCCCTTCCTCTACATCTCTAGTAGCTAGTTCTAGCGTTTGAGTCATATATGGCGCATGTCGCTATGATGTTAGCAAGTCGAGCTTTGGCGTTTTCGAGCGGCGTCTGGAGTCATCTGGTCCTCTTCCTCCTCCTACTCACAATGCTCTGGTGGCCCGAGCCTAAGGTGTTGGGGAGCTAGAAGGACATAGAATTGGTCAATAAGCTAGATGAGCCCTTAGATATGGGAGTTGGTTGCCTAGGTTTCTGCCAGTGGTACTCTGTTGTTCTTATCTTTGTGTTGTCATGGCGGCAACAAGGAGAGGGAGTGCGCTGAAGCTGTTGCCGCCAGACATGGGTGGCAAGGAGCGGTTATACTAGAAGATGGAGAAAAATCTCGATGACCCAAGTTCAGCCACCGACTCTGATGGCCAACTGATGGCCTCTCTTCATGCCGGAAAAGTTGCTAAATGTTTGTTCAACCTCTAGGAGGAGGCCCTTCAATGGATTCACGAGACACCCATCTTCTTCCCATAGCTAAGTGGTCTTGTCTCGGGCGCCGGAGAAGATGCCGAAGCTGGAGTTCGACCTGCGTTAATGGAGGAACCTTGTTGCTTTTTCGATTCGGATCTTGTTTAGGGTCTTTGTTGTAAAAGTTAGGAACTATTCTTTTGTTGTTTCCTTTTGATGCCCCTTTTGTAATATCTACCCTCGCCACTTGTAATTAGAGCAAGAACAATACTACCTCTGTTTATAAAAAGATGTCGTAATTTTATTTAAATTTAGATATATCTAAACACTCTTTAATGTGTATATATATATATCTAAATTTAGATAAATCTCGAATATCTTTTTAATGGACCAAGGAAGTATTACAGGTGCGATGATGAAAACTAGCTGAAGCAGCTAGTTTCAAAAGAATAGAAAAGCGAGCTGAACCCGTAAGCTGAGCAAATCGAAAAGCTTCCGCATGGCCAAACACCCAGCGGCCCACGGTGCACGATCAGGGTATGGTGGCCTGCGGGTGTTGCTGACATTGTTTAGGGCTGGCCCTACTCTCCCTGAACATGCACCCTCGTTTGTTTCTGTTGGATCTTGTTCAAAAGCAGTAACCTTTCGCGTTTAAGCCGGACCCCTCGTGCGCATAAAAGGAGGAGCAGTAATCTTTTATGCTGGCGTCCGACTTCTACTACCGTTCGTGTGCCATGTGTGTGCATGAGTCGTGTTCTACAGTGATCGTGCCTCTGGAAAAACGAGTCAGCTTCTGCCGGCTTTGTACTTTGTACGTGGTGGAGTCATATATGCATGTGCAGCACCACCATTGTGGTGCGTGCATATATGCGACTGTATGTTACGTTTTTTTTTTTGAACAATGTATGTTACGTTAAGAAGTGGCATTGCTACGCAGCATGAACCACATCAGTTTGAAGCCCAGTTGAACCGGGACATGGAAACTTTGGAATGCATGTCACAACAGGACTGCAACTGTTGGCGTACGAGATAGCTGTCTGAGATATCTAAAAAAAATCCAGAAAATCATATAAATTTCCGGTTCCGCGGAAAATTCTATAAACTCTGAACTCGCATAAGCACGGCGAAATGAACCCTTACCCTGAAGTCCCAATCTAGCTAAATTGAACTCTAGAGTTGTTTGACCAAGTAGACATAACAGAGAACCCATTTCAATCGCGTAGTCCGTACAGTGAAATTTTTTATTTTATTTTTTTAATTTTTTTCACTCCTTTTTTTTCCTATTTTTCCAGAATTTCTATTATTTCAGTTATTTGCATAGTTTAGTCTATATCTCTAACTACACTTATCTCTAATCAAATTACTTACTCGGGTAAAACTTTCCGCTCGGTCACCCATCCTCCACTACTCCAACACTAGCACGCTTAACTTCCGAGTTCCATCCCGTCCCGCATCCAAGTGCTTCGCGTGCATGTATGTGATACTAGTATCATATCAATCCTATTAACATGTTGGTCGATGTCATAGTTCTTTATTGTTTGAATTTTAAATAATTTTTTTAATAAACAAAAGTAATGATGTAATAATAATCTTGAATAAATAAATAAACATTAATTTTTTATTTGTATTATCTTTATTTTTTAATATTTTTTTTTGCCTTACCTAAAACCTAAAAATTTGAAAATCTAAAAATTGGGTAAAAGTTATAGTAATCTTTATGCCGGATGCAATTATTAGTTTTAATTTTTGAGAAATAAAAAATAAAAAATCCATAATTTATAGCAAAAACTAAAATCTTCCTGCTTTTATATTTTTATTTGGAATTTTGAGAATGTAAAATTGGCTAACCAGGTAAAATCCACCCCGTACACCAATCAATGTCAAATGGGGGGCAAAAGGCTAAAACATTACCATCTAAACCCTTGCAAAATAAAAACTTCGGAGATATGTCAAAATCTCGAGGGGGGGGCGGTGGCCCCCTAACATAGACATAGCTACGCCTCTGAAGGGGAAACACAGAATGCGAGGAGACACCAAGGCACCGAGAACAGGGACTTTAGAGGCAGCCATCTTCAGAAGGTGGGAAGGAGACGCGTTGAACATGATGACCGAAATGACTCTGACAGGACCTGCAGTGAAGTTGAGCTTGTTCGCGTCCTTGGCTGTTGGTCGCGATCCAGAAGATGATGTCGACGTGCACGCCGTTGAGGTTGTCCAGCATACCAATGCTAATAACCCTCCTAATTGTCTGCTTGTAGCGCACATTGCGAGAGCTTTCCTTGATGTTGGGAACAGAAGGGAGCATGACGCTGAATGCGCCGTCCGAGGACAATGTTTAGTCCTAGGGAGAACACCCAGTGGGAGTGGGTAGGGCTAAATGGCTTGGTACACGTCGGTGGGTGGCGAAGCTGCAGATGGGCTGATAAAGAAAGCCATCAACTGGGAAGAACAAGCGCTTAGGAAGGCCATTGCGCCAAACATCCGGCGAGGGGCTGGTGTGAGGTGACACTAGTAAGAAATTGCTTATAGGGGTCATCATGTTGGTGAAGTGGCAAATTTTCTCAACGGCATAGGTAATATTGGTGGTGTAAGAGCATCTCTAACAGAGCCCGTATAAATTGGAACCGAAAAACACGAGTTCGGTGCACCGAACTCGTGTTTACGGGCCGGAAAATGGCAGGCGCAAAACAGAGCCCGTAACGAAAACTGAAAAACAGAATATTCTATTTTTCAGTTTCGGTTTACGGGCTCTGTTCTGCGCCTCGAGCCTCGCCGCCTTCACTTTGGTCCTTTTCGGAGCCGAACTCTTCGGTCTCGCACGGACGGCCTTCGGCTTCACCGCCGACCCACCACCGGGGACCGCCCCTGCACCGGCTTGCGGGAGCAGATGCGTTCCCGCGCGCCGCCTCTTCGCCGCAGTCGTCGACGAGACCGCGGGGGTCACAGGGGTCGGAGCGGTGGCCGGGATTGTTGGTGGAGCGGCGGAAGCTCCGGCGACCACGGGAGCCGGTGCCGGCGGGGTAGCTACGGCGGCCGGCGGGGTCGATTCGAGACTCATCGGGGACAAATCGGAGGTTGGCGGCGCAGAGGAAGTGAGGGCGCACAGATCGGCTGGGGCGGGTTGGGACGAGCTGAAGGTTCCCTCGCGCGCAAATTAGGGATTGTGTTCGGGCTGCGTTCGGTTCG
This sequence comes from Lolium rigidum, assembly GCF_022539505.1. NCBI lineage: Eukaryota > Viridiplantae > Streptophyta > Magnoliopsida > Poales > Poaceae > Lolium > Lolium rigidum. Next base: position 30,439,706 of record NC_061510.1, on the reverse strand, counting down.
CTCCGTCGGCCCCTACAAATACGAGGCCGACGGAGCGAACCGAACGCAGCCCGAAAAAATATTTTCGGTTTTGGGCCGTTTTCGGTCACTAATCGGCGCCGTTTTTCGCCCCGAACCCGTAAAACGGCGGTTATTTTTCGGTTTTGGGCCTTTTACGGGCTCTGTTAGAGATGCTCTAACCACTTTTTTCGGTTCACCTAATGAGAGGAGGGGCAGGTTCAGTGCGCTTTAGTTTGCTTAGGAAATAATTGAGCATGGGTGTTATGGGCAATGCTAGCTGACCGTCACCCGCGGCCACGGTTGAAATTCGTACTGGTACTGTAGCATCACTGCTACTATCCAGGGAGGCAGCAGCACCCTGTGTGAAATTTACCGAAGGAAGGAAGGAAGGAGTCAAACGATATACAGTCAGGGTTAAAGACTCGAGCTAGAGAATCTTTCGGCTGTAGCATATTCGGCCGACTCGCAGCTGGACAAAAAGCGCCAAAAAAATACCCGAGTCTTTCCCGCCAAAACTTGGCGCCACCAGCACGCGGGCCGCGGGGCACTTGCGGCCAGCAGCCAAATTGGTCAAACGCCCTACTCAATACTCATTGGCTCGTTGGCCGTGGCTCCCTCGCCCAAACAAGAATGGAATCGCGGCTGCAATAGTCCGTCAGTGTGCCGCTCGGGCCACCAGTCCCTGCTTCGGGCCTCCGGCCGCCTCAAAAAAAAAAAACCACCAACTTTGCTCCAAAATCTGAAACAATAGTGCGGTTCCCAAATTTCACATGATCCCAAGACATGGGCAGCCAGAAAAACAGGTGCCAAAAAACTCACAACTACTGACGACGTAGGGAAGAACTCACCGAGTGAAGCGTTTGCGAGCTCGAGCTTGCGGGTAGCTCATTATTTTTCTGAAGAAAAAACAGAATCAGCAATTCAAAGTTTTTAATAATTATAATATGAAAATTGTAGTTAAAAGATGAATCGCACAAGTGTGTGAAATATCAATAAGAAACACCTTGTACTTTGTGCTACACGAAAATGAGGTAGCAGGCTTCGCATTGACACTTTACACGATAGTACTCTCTTAGTTCATAAATAGATGTCTTAGATTTTTTTTGTAGATACATTTAATTTTTGACAAATCCGAGACATCTACTTTGTTTATATTTCTGATATCAGCTTAGAGATGTTGATAACCTATTATTTATTTTGAATTAGTATAAAATCTTGTAGCAAATGCAAGATTACTGCTTCATTTTTTCTTGTAATAGATTATTTAGCCCCATCTGAACTGACATATTTAATTTAATTTGCAAAGAGACGGTCGGTACATAATATAGATCATGATTGTATGATTGTATCCAATGGAAAACTCATCGGTGCTTTTAGCACCAGAGAGCCCTTTTTTTTTTAACTCTCATTTTTCAATCTTGAAAAGAAATTGCAAAAAAATTGCATAGCTAGATATATACACGTAAATTTCATTTCAAAATACCTTATACATTGGGAATACAAAAAGAATTTTTTCTTACAAACAAATACACGTGTATAAATACTGCCAGAAATTTGTTTTCCTATAGTCCAAAACATTACGAGTTTTCTACCGAAACTTCAAACGGATCTATGTACCATGTATATGTGTTATAAAAAAATATTTTTTAAAAAAACTCAAACTATACAAATTTTCTATGGCTAGGGTGTGGCTGTGTGTCTGTGTGTGTGTGGGGGGGGGGGGGCTGAACTGCACCTACCTATGGTAGTGATAAATAGTTAGTAACATGACTACACATAAAAAATTTTGAAATGAGGAGGCGGCCTTTCCGTCCCTGTAGTGCGCGATATCAAGGTAGGCTCTCGCTCCGGAACAATGAAGAACAATTCCCTCTACGACCTCGACCATCGTGCTCACATAAACATCATCTTCTAGATCGCCATCAACAACGTGCGGAGTGATGGGGACTTCCTTGTCTTTCGTGGCAGACCAGCTCTTTCAGCTGTAGCTATGTCTATGTGCAATTCGAGAGGGGGCGTCGCCCCCCCCCCCCCCCCACACACACACACACAGACACACAGCCCTCCTCGCTCTCCCTTCGAAGAAATTTGGCAATAGTGGCCGAAAGTGTCTTCCTCCCGGCTAAGCTCCGTCACTGGTATTATGCATATGTTTTTCAAATGTGAAGTTGCTCATGAAACAGCTAGTTTTCTTTGTTTCACTTCTAGAAATATTTATATTTTGTCAATGAACTTGTAGCTTTCTTACGAGCGAACTACTTGGAGATGTAACTGTTATCCGGTAAATGTTTCATAAAAAATAATGCCCGGACAACAGCCAGAAGAAAGTTACTCCTCTGATTAACAGTAGTTGATGCAGATTCGTTGAATTTAGATAGATTTTAGGCAGAATTTTACCTAAACCTGCGTTAGTTAATTTGGTTCACGGCAAGTACCATTTTTTCAAACAATGAGCGCGAACACAACCGAAAGCTCGCGTGTTGCTGAAGTGCGGCGATAAACGCAGCGGCTACGGTTAGGAAGAAAACACAGCGGCCGCCCCGGTGCACGGTAGGGTAACTACAGCTTGACGACCGAGCTAGCTGCCTGGCTCGCCTGCTCGTGCTATTAATTGACCTTTTGGTCCTTGGCTACGCACACACGCGCGCGATTTTGTAGTTTCTGTTTGTTCCGTGTTCAAAAGTAGTAACCTTTTGGCTCCTTTTGGTTACTACCGTTCGACCTGTCTATAATAACGTTTGTAAAGCGTGCATGGGCTGTGTGCTACCGTGCTAAACATGTCAGCGTATACATGATAGGGATCCAATGCAATGTGCGTGAAATACGCGGCAGCCATCTGCTACCCACGCGGCTCTAGCTCTATGCGAGCGGCATTCGGTGAACATTTTACTCAGAGTCTACTCAGCACCAGAAGCGAAGGCTCCCGCCAAGATTTCGCGCCGTGGCTCTGAACAAATCAATTCGAACAGATCAGCACGCATGTATAGATGGAATGATGAACTCTGAAGCATAAAAAAGATCAATACAATTCTTTTTTGTCTAAATACCTTAATACTTTGTATCATTGTATGGCCTTAAGAATAATCACATAGAATTATAATGGAACAGCAGAAAAATGCATGATTGTCTTTCCTTCATGACTTGACAAAAATCTGAAGTTATGGGAACGGCTGCCAAAATTCCCTAAAAACACGGGACAAATTTAGCTGTTTACGTCTACACGGACAGTCCGATCATTTTGCATCGAGACGCTAGGCTATACATACATATTTTTCATCACAGCGTTGGACCGATGGAGGTGCCCTAAGGCCACGTGGAATCTATGAGCCGCAACCATACCTAAGGCAACCACCGTGGCCCAGAGGGCATTCCAGTGGGCCGAGCAAATCGATGCTAAAACTGACCGACTACATTCGTTTGCATCGATCCATGGACACAAAAATTGTCATTTTTCACCACGTGTCCCGTTTGCATTTAGGGTGCCCCCAGCCACTCGACTCATTTTTTTTTTACTTATTTTCCCTTTTTCATTTAAACATAGATGAAACATTATACAAACTACTACATAGTTTGAAACATCGAATAAAAACATTGCAAAATGAGGAAACCTAACTAGTACAGGTTTGGCCATCGACTTCTTCGATACGAAAAAATATCACTCTCAGACACCCAGTCACCCAAAGTAGAAAATCCAGCTAGCGGCTGATGTGTCCGGTCTTCTCCGCATCCGCGGAAAAACATTTAAAAACCTACACTAGTGGCTTTAATTGGTCCGCGAGCATCTTCGCTGCAAAGAAAGAATACTTTAACAGTGCTACATGTCGGTGTCCTCGGCGGACTTGTGATCAGTGTGGTTGTGTCTGCGACAAGATGTCTTGTCGAACACCAAGACGGTCCTCGTAGAGGGAGGTGAGCAGGCAACCGGCCTCAGGGTTGTAGGCGCGGGCAAACTTGTCCCACCCGGTATGCAGGTATATCTTGCCCTGGCCGTCCAACAAGGCCTCAACAGGCCACTTGGCAAAAGCCACATCTGCCAACCCACAGCTGCAACTCGGTCGGCTTGGCATCATCAACGAACTCTCGAACCTGTCCGGCGGCCGCTTGATGCCTAGGGGGTTCTCGTTGATCCGGAAGATGAACTCAAAGCACCTCGCCTCTTGCGAAGACGACGACGACACAGGCGATGGCGAGCGTGTGGGCGTTGCTTCTCCAGCATGGCGGCCCCGGCCACGCCCGCGGCCTCGACCGGCTCGCCAGCCACCTGGATCCGCCATGGATTCCCTCGTGGGGGTTGTGATAGAGGAGGTGGGGGCGGCCCTATGGTGGGGGTTGTGCGACGGCTAGGATTGTGAGAATGAGGCTGCCCATCACGCGCTTCTCTCTTTATACGCCATAGGTAACCGAGGGACGCGGCACACTTGGCAATGGCATTAATTTCATTGTCAGAGGTGGGCGGGGGCGCTCGGTAGGCGGGGCATCATCATTCACGTGGCGCAGATTGCCGATGCGATGCCGCCTCCGCGCAGCTTCTGCCTAGACACATCCAAAGTGCATATTTGGGCCGCGTTTACGTCTCGGTGGATAGGCCGGTCACTATGTGTCTAGTCGCTGAGCTTAGGTGCAGACGAATTTTTCGACCGCGCAGTCACAAACGGTCGATGCGCGTCTGTTTAGGTCAGACCGCTCTCAGCGAATCCAAAGCTCCTCTGAATCAGTCGTGCAGACCACCACCCACGTCGGCACGTGGCGCCGACACCCAGCAGCAACGGGTTGCATCGCTGCTCCGAGCCATTGAGTAGGATGAGCAGAACCCGCCGGAGTTGTTTGGGACCTCTGCTGGGCTGCTAGATGATGATGATGATGATGATGATGATGATGATGATGATGGGTGCTGAAGTTTCAGGATGTCATCGACCCTGCATCGCTATCGCACCGAATGGAATGGACTCAACCTGACGGTGGCATGCTGGACCATCCAACTGGTGCCTACATTGGCAAGCCAGTTACACGTCCAGTACCGCCGTAGGGCTGTTTCATCACACATCACGCCCGCACACAGCCGTTGGCTCATTCCCCCGTCCCTTTCCCTCTCCTCCATCTTCCTTGAGAGTCTCACGAGAGAGCCCGGGCCGCTCTTGAGCCCTCTCCGGCGGCTTTGCTGGCCAGAGATGGCTAAGGAGGGGCGCCGGAGTAGGTGGTAGGTTTATATTTAGGTGTTTCGGCTGTTTACCGGTAGGTTGGAGTAGGGAACAAGGTTGTTTGGGCCAAATCTTGTGCATCCTGAGCGGGTGGCTTCTCCTTGTCGTGATCCGTAGGTCGGAGGCGGTGAGCTTCCCCACCCCAGGGATCTCCATCAATAAGGTCCGGGTTCGTGTCTGCTGCCCCTGGATTCAAGATGTTGGGCTGCTGATTCTTCCTCCTTTGGTCGGCTATGGAGGCGAGGGGATGAGGAAGGATGGCGCCAACATAGGTGGATCTGGAGGCAGGTGGGGGTCCTCCTCTAGCCTGACGTGTCGGCGCCGTGTCAGACTATCACCGCTGGGTGTCTCCGCCGTTCTCCCGAGGTGGGAGATGGTGAAGCCTACTTCCGTGATGAGCCCCTACTTCAATAAGTGTCTTCGCCATCTCAATTTTTGTGGCCAAGCTCGCCTTCTTCTCCTCTCGGCCGGCCTCAGTGACGAGGCAGAGGTGGTGCTCGGGGCTCCAGGAGCATGCACCCTCGGCAGCAGACTCCAAGCGACGACAAGTTTTGGTCGCCGCTATCTCCGGCTAAAGGGTTGGCCCTGCTGCGCTCGACCTTCAAATCAGTTCGAGCTCTCTCCTCCTTCACTAGAGGATCTTCTCCGACTTCGGCGTGGCAGAGAGCGGCGCTACTTCCCCAAGTGGTCTCGTCCCCAATGGAGGCAGCGGTGGCCGCGCCGGCAAGTCAACAACCGTCGGCGTCATCTTTGGACTTGAACGCATTTTCACGCATCTTTGTGGGGTGTTTTATGTAAAAGGTAGGGCTTCGGCTGTAATCTTCTTCCTTCTTGGGGTCCTCGATGAAATTGTACTCCCACCTCCGATATAAATGCATGCTCCAGATCCTTCGGGACCTTTCCCGTTAAAAAAAAATCACACATCAGTAGATTGTTCGGCGACAAGGATGAACAAAGCTTAATTTTAAGATAGGCACCCCTAAACTGTTGACTCGACACGGACGCCCTGCACCTACTCTTGGGCCAGACGCGAGAGCTCCAAGTTATGGCTTGCAAGCCGACGAGCAGAAATGGCCTTTATTTTAAAGCCCAACAGTTTTGTGTCCTAAGCGATTATTTCGGCCAAAAGTATACAGCTTTTTTCGAGTTGATGAAGCCTCAGTTACATCCAGCGACATAGACATTCTAGATCCATCGATGATGAGCAAGGAGGATGCTGCTGTGGCTGTGACCCTGATGTGGTTGGTCTATATGGAGTAGAAGAAATAAGTTCACTCATGACAGGGGACTCCAAGTATCAACTGATGCAGACAATGCAATTTCCTGGGCGCTAGGTAAAGGTCAATGCAGCAGATGCTGCAGTTCAGATAGTGCTGCAGCGTCGAGCATGAACCGGCCTTGCTGCCAGGGACTTGTCACGCAACTTCCTGCCTTCCTGGGCGCTAGGTTCATCTAGTTCGATCTATTTACTGAAGATGTTCTGGCGGCTGAACTGCTAGCCTGCAGGGATGCCACGGAATGGCCGAATGGGCGATGGAACAAGGAGTACCAAAGGGTGGTGGTGGTAACGGATAGCCAGCAACTGGTGAAGCTTTGGGATGGCAGTGGTCATCGTTCAGCAGGCCGCCATATTATGCAAGAAATGAAGCTGCTGGCGCAGCTAGCCTCTCCGGTCCGGGAATTCAGACTGCAATTCGACTGGAGACAAGCGAACAATCTGGCTCAGGCGGGTGCCCATTGTCTACTGTTTTGCTATTTTGATGTAATGCCCCTGACTGCACTAAGAGACTTGTCAAGTGGGCATTGATAACAAAGTGATGATGTTCTCAAAACAAAACAAAAAAAACAACTTTTTGTCCCTGTCAGCTCCGTAAGCTGTATTTCTCAATCGTCCAAAGAAAACTGTAGATGCTGCCAGATAGTCGAAAGGAGTTGCATTGTGGAACTTTGTCATAAGTAATCTAGCTTAAGCAATAATACAAAAGTACAACCACAGACATGAAATCACTCGTTGAGAAATAATGACATATTCATGCAACTGAATAGCCATAATTGTAAGTACAGCCACACCACGGCCTCAAGCTTGCTCTGTTCATTTTCCAAAACAAAAACAAAAACCTAATCCATAGTCCAGACCAACCATACCTCAAGTTCTAGTTGAATCCAGTACACACAAAATTGAAACCTGCAAACATAAGGAAAACACATAATAAATTCAAAGACAATGAAAACTTGAAACATGCACCTTAATATGTAAATATCATAAAGTGGCACTAACTTTACTAAAAATAATTAAGATGATAAATATTTGGCTACCCAATTGGTTATGTGACTTGCAACACTACACACGGGAGGATAGATGCACAAACAATTACAGAGGGTGGTGGAGTTATGTCATGAGAGTGACAAATAAAATGCAACACTAAGAGGGGGAACCGTAGATAGTCACATGCTAGTTTGTCCAGAATCCGGAGGATGGCAGGCTCAATAAAAATGGCCTGGCAGAGGATAACATTTACATGTAATAACCGTTTGCTATTGCAATAAGGACTGCTCACCTTTCCTTTGGACGGTTTGGCTTCTTATCGCTCCTATGTAGTGGTCGGCCTTAAAAGGAGTCTTCCTACCATACCATCATGGGGGGCTTCACTTGCAATACTCAATAAAGTGCAACCACTATATAATACTAATACAAAATTAACTCGGAACTACTTGATGTGTAATTTCTAGGGACTAATTTGTGCATAGTCTATACTTTAATTCAAAGTCCAAACTGACTGTATACATTTTTTGGATAATGCAAGCCGGGCAGAAACATGTTTCACTCTCTCTTTGTCAAGCATGGGAGTCTCAGCATTCATGCAAATTTCGGACAACAATATTCTCGTATCTAATTTGAGATTTTTGTCTTCACTTGGTATATATTGTATGAACATGTTAAAAAGAGGAAGAAAACAAAAGTAAGTAGCATGGAGAGTGCTGACAGTTCAACTCACATTTAGATCCAGGAATTCTGCTAGTATGTTGGATATTAATTTTCTCAAGGGGTATGCTGTAGGTAGTCAGTACGCTCAAGATTTTGTGAACCCTCTTATCAACATTTGCACATCTGATTTCAACCATCTTAAGACGGTCAGACGCAACTGACTGTCCCAATGGTTTGTATGCTCCTTCTGTTTCGATTACAAGAGGAGGTACCTAACATAAAACAAAAAGACTAGGTAATGTGAGTAATCCTGGTTGGTCACTTTAAAACGCAAGGCTATTTATCTTAAGAATACATACCTCAGAAAGTTGAATGGTAAGCTTCTCCAAGATTGGTGCGCGTTGGAGAAAGCAAATCAGTGCATTGTGGTGAGCAGCCAAACACCATTCATTGAGAAACAAAGTCTTTAACTTGGTAAACGTAGGGCACCACCTTAAATCCCTGTTGAAAACAATCTAAGAAAGTGCAAAAGCGTGCGTCAGATAAAATGTGGACCTTTTTGATCTATATATGAAGTAGAAAACGCAATCTGCTGCTACTATAGGAATAATGAAGAGAAAAGCATACCACATAATACTCAGCCCACAGCTGCAAGCATGTAGCTTCTGACAAGCCTTTGAGAAATATGATGTTGTTGCGGTCACAAAAAGGCCCTGATTGAGGATATTCAGGATCCCCATAGTAATAATAGCAACCATCACAGGTTTCGCTTTCATCGCCACAACCATCAAACCGATCCTGGAAGCATTGATCATTGCACTCTTGGTTAAGCACAACAATTGCTCTATCTAACCGCGGCAATCTTTCTAGCAGCGGAACCCTTCCACGGTGGAACTGGATGAGCTCAAGCGAAACGAGAGCTGGTAGAGACATAAGAATGTGATAATACTCGGAAGCGTAGCAGCGGGCGATGCGCAGATGCTTCAAGTATGGAGACACGATCTGCTGGAGAAAAACATCGCAATCCTCCATGTTCAGCTCGACCAGTGCCGGACAGCCTGAGAAATCAACCACGGGGTCGATCGAGACGCACACCCACAAGCTCTAATCTCGTGATGTGCTGTGAAACGGGATGCCGACCGTCAAATAGCGGCGGGGGTTCCTGCTCATCAACGACACGAATCCGGAGAGCCCGGACACGGGACACGACATCACGGATCCAGCGGGCGGCGTGCCGCTCGTTCGCAGGCGATCGCATGAACCCGTCGGAATCGAAGTCGAAGTCGCAGGTGTCCAGAGGCGCGTCGGCGCCGCCGGCGCACCACAGGTGCAGCAGGTGGTCGACGAACTGTGCGAACCTGTCGTCGCTGCCCCACCCGTTGGCGCCGGTGAAGCGGAGGGAAGGCACGGACCGCCAGACGCCGCGCCACCGCCGGGCGAGCACGCAGGTCCGGACCACCTCTTGGGCCGGCAGGAAGCCGAGCACGTGGTGGAGGATTTCATCCGGGAGGGCGCTGATGCGATCCACCCCGCTCGCCATGGATGACGCTTCGGATGTGGGGCGGCGTTCCGTCGAACAGGTGGTGTGCGCCGCCGCTCGGGGGCGCCAGAAGAAGTGAAGAACGGCTACGAGAGCAGGCGGTAGGAAGTGGTTCAGTTCACTCCAGATCCAGGGTTTCGGGTTTTGCAAATCGTGTGGCGGCAATGCTACGTGCCGGCGCAGCATATTTTGCAAATCGTGTGGCGGCAGCTCTGAATCCTCTTTGTACAATTTTTTGTAGAGCCGCTCAGATCTTTTTCTTTCTTTTGTGAAACATATTAGACCAAGTACAATAAGGCATAGTCAGCAGGTTATAAGAGATAAAATATTATAAATTTGCTTAGTTGGAGGAGAGAGATTAAGAGAGAGAAGAGAAGTGAGCTCTTATCTAATAGCCAGCTCTAGCACATGCTCCTAAGCACTATGTGAGACTAAAAGCTGAGCCATGTAGTGTATAAGTACTATAATTTTATAGCTTACTATTGTACATGGTAGCTATAAATTGACTACAGATGATGTGGTAAATTGTTATAGCATGTTGGGCCGGTGATGTCTACGGGAGCTTCTATTCTTGTAGACAGTGTTGGGCCTCCAAGAGCAGAGGTTTGTAGAACAGCAGCAAGTTTCCCTTAAGTGGATACCCAAGGTTTATCGAACTCAGGGAGGAAGAGGTCAAAGATATCCCTCTCATGCAACCACTGCAACCACAAAGCAAGAAGTCTCTTGTGTCCCCAACACACCTAATAGGTGCACTAGTTCGGCGAAGAGATAGTGAAATACGGGTGGTATGAATAAGTAGTAGCAACGGCACCGAGAAAAGTGCTTTGCCCGGGACGATAAACAAGCGGTAGTAACGCAGCAGTAGTAACGCGGTAGTAACGCAGTAAAACGAGTAAACAAGCAGCGATAGCGATATTTAGGAACAAGGCCTAGGGATTACACTTTCACTAGTGGACACTCTCAACATTGATCACATAACGAGAATAGATAAATGCATACTCTACACTTTTGTTGGATGATGAACACATTGCGTAGGATTACACGAACCCTCAATGCCGGAGTTAACAAGCTCCACAATAATGCTCATGTTTAAGTAACCTTATAGTGTAAGATAGATCAATAGACTAAACCAAGTACTAGCATAGCATGCACACTTGTCACCTTCATGCATATGTAGGAGGAATAGATCACATCAATATTATCATAGCAATAGTTAACTTCGCAATCTACAAGAGATCATGATCATAGCATAAACCAAGTACTAACACGGTGCACACACTTGTCACCTTTGCACACGTGCGGGAGGAATAAACTACTTTAATAACAAATCACTAGAGTAGCACATAGATAAATTGTGATACAAAACATGTTGCAATCATAAAGAGATATAAATAAGCACCTCACTATGCCATTCAACATTGAGTAAGTATTACGTGAAATATGGCCTAAGAGACCCACACGGTGCACACACTTGTCACCTTTACACACGTGGGACAAGGAGTCTCCGGAGATCACATAAGTAAAACTCACTTGACTAGCATAATGACATCTAGATTACAAGCATCATCATATGAATCTCAATCATGTAAGGCAGCTCATGAGATTATTGTATTGAAGCACATAGGAGAGAGATGAACCACATAGCTACCGGTACAGCCCCGAGCCTCGATGGAGAACTACTCCCTCCTCATGGGAGCGACGGCGGTGATGAAGATGGCGGTGGAGATGGCAGCGGTGTCGATGGAGAAGCCTTCGGGGGCACTTCCCCGCTCCGGCGGGGTGCCGGAACGGAGACTCCTGTCCCCCGGATCTTGGCTTCGCGATGGCGGCGGCTCCGGAAGGTTTCGTGGTTTTCGTCGAACGCCCGAGGTTTTTAGGTCGGGGGCTTTATATAGGCGGAGAGGCGGCGCGGGAGGGCTTACGGGGGGCCCACACCCTAGGGGCGCGCCCCCCTTGGCCGCGCCGGGGTGTGGTGTGGTGGCCCTGCCCCCCTTCTCCGGCGGTTCTCGTGTGTTCGGATGCTTCCGGGTAAAATAGGAACACGGGCGTTGATTTCGTCCGATTCGAGAATATTTCGTTACTAGGATTTACGAAACCAAAAACAGCGAGAAAACGAGAGCGGCACTTCGGCATCTTGTTAATAGGTTAGTTCCGGAAAATGCACGAATATGACATAAAGTGTGCATATAACATGTAGATAACATCAATAATGTGGCATGGAACACAAGAAATTATCGATACGTTGGAGACGTATCGGCATCCCCAAGCTTAGTTACGCTCGTCCCGAGCGAGGTAAAACGATAACAAAGATAATTTACTGGAGTGACATGCCATCATAAACTTGATCATACTATTTGTAAAGCATATGTAGTGAATGCAGCGATCAAAACAATGTATATGACATGGGTAAACAAGCTGAATCATAAAGCAAAGACTTTTCATGAATAGCACTTCAAGACAAGCATCAATAAGTCTTGCATAAGAGTTAACTCATAAAGTAATAATTCAAAGTAAAGGTATTGAAGCAACACAAAGGAAGATGAAGTTTCAGCGGTTGCTTTCAACTTATAACATGTATATCTCATGGATAATTGTCAATGCAAAGCAATATAACAAATGCAATATGCAAATATGTAAGAATCAATGCACAGTTCACACAAGTGTTTGCTTCTTGAGATGGAGAGAAATAGGTGAACTGACTCAACAATGAAAGTAAAAGAATGGTCCTCCATAGAGGAAAAGCATCGATTGCTATATTTGTGCTAGAGCTTTGATTTTGAAAACATGAAACAATTTTGTCAACGGTAGTAATAAAGCATATGCATCATGTAAATTATATCTTATAAGTTGCAAGCCTCATGCATAGTGTACCAATAGTGCCCGCACCTTGTCCTAATTAGCTTGGACTACCTGGATTATCACCGCAATACATATGCTTTAACCAAGTTTCACAAAGGGTACCTCTATGCCGCTTGTACAAAGGTCTAAGGAGAAAGCTCGCATTTGGATTTCTCGCTTTTGATTATTCTCAACTTAGACATCCATACCGGGACAACATAGACAACGAGATAATGGACTCCTCTTTTAATGCTTTAAGCATTTGACAACAATTAATTCTTTTCTCATTAGAGACTTGAGGATATTTGTCCAAAACTGAAACTTCCACCATGAATCATGGCTTTAGTTAGCGGCCCAATGTTCTTCTCTCACAATATGCATGCTCAAACCATTCAACTCGGTGTAGATCGCCCTTACTTCGGACAAGACGAACATGCATAGCAACTCACATGAAATTCAACAATGAGTTGATGGCGTTCCCCGAGTAAACATGGTTATCGCACAACAAGCAACTTAATAAGAGATAAAGTGCATAATTACATATTCAATACCACAATAGTTTTTAAGCTATTTGTCCCATGAGCTATATATTGCAAAGGTGAATGATGGAATTTTAAAGGTAGCACTCAAGCAATTTACTTTGGAATGGCGGGAAAATACCATGTAGTATAGGTAGATATGGTGGACACAAATGGCATAGTGGTTGGCTCAAGTATTTTGGATGCATGAGAAGTATTCCCTCTCGATACAAGGTTTAGGCTAGCAAGGCTTATTTGAAACAAACACAAGGATGGACCGGTGCAGCAAAACTCACATAAAAGACATATTGAAAACATTATAAGACTCTACACCGTCTTCCTTGTTGTTCAAAACTCAATACTAGAAATTATCTAGACTTTAGAGAGACCAATTATGCAAACCAAATTTTAGCATGCTCTATGTATTCTTCACTAATAGGTGCAAAGTATATGATGCAAGAGCTTAAACATGAGCACAACAATTGCCAAGTATCACATTACCCAAGACATTATAGCAATTACTACATGTATCATTTTCCAATTCCAACCATATAACAATTTAACGAAGAGGAAACTTCGCCATGAATATTATGAGCTAAGAACACATGTGTTCATATGAACCAGCGGAGCGTGTCTCTCTCCCACACAAGCATGATGTAATCCAATTTATTCAAACAAAAACAAAAACAAAAGCACACGGACGCTCCAAGTAAAGCACATAAGATGTGACCGAATAAAAATATAGTTTCAAGAGAAGGAACCTGATAATTTATCGATGAAGAAGGGGATGCCTTGGGCATCCCCAAGCTTAGACGCTTGAGTCTTCTTGATATATGCAGGGATGAACCACCGGGGCATCCCCAAGCTTAGACTTTTCACTCTTCTTGATCGTAGTATATCATCCTCCTCTCTTGACCCTTGAAAACTTCCTCCACACCAAACTCGAAACAACTCATTAGAGGGTTAGTGGACAATAAAAATTAACATGTTCAGAGGTGACACAATCATTCTTAACACTTCTGGACATTGCATAAAGCTACTTGGACATTAATGGATCAAAGAAATTCATCCAACATAGCAAAAGAGGCAATGCGAAATAAAAGGCAGAATCTGTCAAAACAGAACAGTCCGTAAAGATGGATTTTATTAGGCCACCAGACTTGCTCAAATGAAAATGCTCAAATTGAATGAAAGTTGCGTACATATCTGAGGATCACTCACGTAAATTGGCATAATTTTCTGAGTTACCTACGAAGAATTAGACCCAGATTCGTGACAGCAAAGAAATCTGTTTCTGCGCGATAATCCAAATCTAGTACTTACTTTACTATCAAAGACTTTACTTGGCACAACAAAACACAAAACTAAGATAAGGAGAGGTTGCTACAGTAGTAAACAACTTCCAAGACACAAATATAAAACAAAGTACTGTAGCAAAATAACACATGGGTTATCTCCCAAGAAGTTCTTTCTTTTTAGCCATTAAGATGGGCTCAGCGAGTTTTAATGATGCACTCGCAAGAAATAGTATTTGAAGCAAAAGAGAGCATCAAGAGGCAAATTCAAAACACATTTAAGTCTAACATGCTTCCTATGCATAGGAATCTTGTAAATAAACAAGTTCATGAAGAGCAAAGTAACAAGCATAGGAAGATAAAACAAGTGTAGCTTCAAAAATTTCAGCACATAGAGAGGTGTTTTAGTAACATGAAAATTTCTACAACCATATTTTCCTCTCTCATAATAACTTTCAGTAGCAACATGAGCAAACTCAACAATATAACTATCACATAAAGCATTCTTATCATGAGTCTCATGCATAAAATTATTACTCTCCACATAAGCATAATCAATTTTATTAGTTGTAGTGGGAGCAAATTCAACAAAGTAGCTATCATTATTATTCTCATCAAGTGTAGGAGGCATAGTATAATCACAACAAAATTTACTCTCCATAGTAGGTGGCGCCAAAAGACCACTATTATAATCATCACAAATAGGAGGCAAAGTATCATCAAAGAAAATTTTCTCCTCAATGCTTGGGGGACTAAAAATATCATGAAAACCAGCTTCCCCAAGCTTAGAACTTTCTATATCATTATCAACAATGGTGTTCAAAGCGTTCATACTAATATTACTACCGACATGCAAATAAGATTTCATAGGTTTTTTAATTTTCGCATCAAACAATCCATGTTTTAAATCGGGAAATAGAATAAGAAGCTCACTCTTGTACATTATGCCAAACTAGTGTAAACAAGAAACAACAAGATGCAATTGCGGGATCTAAAGGAAATAGCTTTGAGCACACACACAACGGCGCAAGAAAAATACTTTACACGAGACCGTAGTATGAGAGCCTTTTACCTTTCCTCCCGGCAACGGCGCCGAGAAAAGTGCTTGATGTCTACGGGAGCTTCTATTCTTGTAGACAGTGTTGGGCCTCCAAGAGCGAGAGGTTTGTAGAACAGCGGCAAGTTTCCCTTAAGTGGATACCCAAGGTTTATCGAACTCGGGGAGGAAGAGGTCAAAGATATCCCTCTCATGCAACCACTGCAACCACAAAGCAAGAAGTCTCTTGTGTCCCCAACACACCTAATAGGTGCACTAGTTCGGCGAAGAGATAGTGAAATACGAGGTGGTATGAATAAGTAGTAGCAACGGCACCGGAAAAGTGCTTTGCCCGGGACGATAAACAAGCGGTAGTAACGCAGCGGTAGTAACGCGTAGTAACGATAAAACGGTAAACAAGCAGCGATAGCGATATTTAGGAACAAGGCCTAGGGATTACACTTTCACTAGTGGACACTCTCAACATTGATCACATAACGAGAATAGATAAATGCATACTCTACACTTTTGTTGGATGATGAACACATTGCGTAGGATTACACGAACCCTCAATGCCGGAGTTAACAAGCTCCACAATAATGCTCATGTTTAAGTAACCTTATAGTGTAAGATAGATCAATAGACTAAACCAAGTACTAGCATAGCATGCACACTTGTCACCTTCATGCATATGTAGGAGGAATAGATCACATCAATATTATCATAGCAATAGTTAACTTCGCAATCTACAAGAGATCATGATCATAGCATAAACCAAGTACTAACACGGTGCACACACTTGTCACCTTTGCACACGTGCGGGAGGAATAAACTACTTTAATAACAAATCACTAGAGTAGCACATAGATAAATTGTGATACAAAACATGTTGCAATCATAAAGAGATATAAATAAGCACCTCACTATGCCATTCAACATTGAGTAAGTATTCGTGAAATATGGCCTAAGAGACCCACACGGTGCACACACTTGTCACCTTTACACACGTGGGACAAGGAGTCTCCGGAGATCACATAAGTAAAACTCACTTGACTAGCATAATGACATCTAGATTACAAGCATCATCATATGAATCTCAATCATGTAAGGCAGCTCATGAGATTATTGTATTGAAGCACATAGGAGAGAGATGAACCACATAGCTACCGGTACAGCCCAGAGCCTCGATGGAGAACTACTCCCTCCTCATGGGAGCGGCGGCGGTGATGAAGATGGCGGTGGAGATGGCAGCGGTGTCGATGGAGAAGCCTTCGGGGGCACTTCCCCGCTCCGGCGGGGTGCCGGAACAGAGACTCTGTCCCCCGGATCTTGGCTTCGCGATGGCGGCGGCTGCGGAAGGTTTTCGTGGTTTTCGTCGAACGCCCGAGGTTTTTAGGTCGGGGGCTTTATATAGGCGGAGAGGCGGCGCGGGGAGGGCTTACGGGGGGCCCACACCCTAGGGGGCGCGCCCCCCTTGGCCGCGCCGGGGTGTGGTGTGGTGGCCCTGCCCCCTTCTCCGGCGGTTCTCGTGTGTTCCGGATGCTTCGGGTAAAATAGGAACACTGGGCGTTGATTTCGTCCGATTCAGAGAATATTTCGTTACTAGGATTTACGAAACCAAAAACGGCGAGAAAACGAGAGCGGCACTT
Source organism: Lolium rigidum (assembly GCF_022539505.1). Taxonomy (NCBI): domain Eukaryota; kingdom Viridiplantae; phylum Streptophyta; class Magnoliopsida; order Poales; family Poaceae; genus Lolium; species Lolium rigidum. The sequence goes on along the minus strand of NC_061510.1, from coordinate 30,422,706 downwards.
CGGCATCTTGTTAATAGGTTAGTTCCAGAAAATGCACGAATATGACATAAAGTGTGCATATAACATGTAGATAACATCAATAATGTGGCATGGAACACAAGAAATTATCGATACGCTGGAGACGTATCAGCCGGCCCACTTGCTATATGGTGGACCCCACATACTAAATGGGCCGGCCCTTTGACAGGAAAGTGGGACCCACCTGTGCTTTTGGCCCGGCCCACTAGCGTGTTTGGCGTGACCACTTGCATATACGGTGGACCCCGCATACTAAATGGGCCGGCCCTTTAACGGAGATAGTGGGACCCGCCGGTGTTTTGGCCGGCCCGCTATCTTGTTGGGCCGGCCCACTTGCTATATGGTGGACCCCACATACTAAATGGGCCGGCCCTTTAGCTGGAAAGTGGGACCCACTTGTGTTTTGGCCGACCCGCTATCTTGTTGGGCGGCCCACTGCTATATGGTGGACCCCGCATACTAAATGGGCCGGCCATAGCTGGAAAGTGGGACCCACGGGTGCTTTTGGCCCGACCGACGGCTTGTTGGGCCGCCCATTTGATCTAATGTGGACCCCACGTACTAAATGGGCAGGTCAGATAGCGGGAAAGTGGGACCCACATGCTAATTGGGCCGGCCCACTAACTTCTTGGGTCGGCCAGGTTGTGCAATGTGGACCCCACTTTGTAAATGGGCCGGCCCGATACCGAGAAAGTGGGTCCCACATGTCTTGTGGGCCGGCCCTTTTGCACTGTTGACCGGTCAAACGAGTGCATTCGGCCGGCCCACATGCTTAGTGGGCTGGCCCATTAAAGTTTTGACCAGTCCAACCTTAGAGGTTAGGCCGGCCCACGTAACTAATGGACCGGCCTGGCTATATAGTTGACCGGTCAAACTAAGTCGGCTGGCCCGGCCCACAAACTTAATGGGCCGGCCGCTAAGAGCGTGGCGGGCCTCGTGTGGGCCTACCATCTACCACGGGGTTTCGGCGGTTAACGCCGTTAGCGCGCGATTGACGGCGTACGCCACGTGTCGGTTTGCATGACGTCGCGCAGTCAACGGGCTCCCGGAAACACTTGGGCAACGGTCCGATTTTTCGTGGCGGAAGGGCGCCCAAGCGCGACGGACCGAAAAAATCGTCGTAGGACTTTGCCTGACGCAGTTTCGACAACAGAACCCATATCGTCGGGTTAGGCCCATAGGCGACGAAAAATGCCCCTTAGTTGACGATTTTGGGACGTTGTCTATCAGAACTTTTCTTGTAGTGGTGGGGCGGCTAGGGTTTGGGGAGAGGGGGGCGCCGGCCATCTAGTGGTGCGGCCACCTTGTGGTTGTTGGGGTGGCCGGCCCCCTCCCCTTGGCCCTCATTATATAGGTGGAACACCCAAGAGTTGGTCTACAAGTCTTCGAATAAGACCCCAAACCAAAACCTTCCATAAAACATGAAACCTACCCAAGCTAGGACTCCCACTAGAGGTGGGATTCCCACCCTTCCTTGGGAGGGGGTGGCCGGCCCCCCTTGGGGAGTCCACTTGGGACTCCTCCCCTTTAGGGTTGGCCGGCCATGGAGGTGGAGTCCCTCCGGGACTCCGCCTTCCTTAGTGGTTTCTTCCGGACTTTTCTAGAACCTTCTAGAACCTTCCATAGAACCTTAGGATCATTTTAAATCTTATAAAATGACTTCCTATATATGAATCTTATTCTTCGGACCATTCGGGACTCCTCGTGATGTCCGGGATCTCATCCGGGACTCCGAACAAATATTCGAACTCCATTCCATATTCAAGTTCTACCATTTCAACATCCAACTTTAAGTGTGTCACCCTACGGTTCGCGAACTATGCGGACATGGTTGAGTACTCACTCTGACCAATAACTAATAGCGGGATCTGGAGATCCATAATAGCTCCCACATATTCAACGATGACTTTAGTGATCGAATGAACCATTCACATACGATATCAATTCCCTTTGTCACGCGATATTTTACTTGTCAGAGGTTTGATCATCGGTATCACTCTATACCTTGTTCAACCTCGTCTCCGACAAGTACTCTTTACTACGTACCGTGGTATGTGGTCTCTTATGAACTTATTCAGATGCTTGCAAGACATTAGACGACATTCCACGAGAGGGCCCGAGTATATCTATCAGTCATCGGGATGGACAAATCCCACTTGTTGATCCATATGCCTCAACTCATACTTTCAGGATACTTAATCCCACCTTTATAACCACCCATTTACGCGGTGGCGTTTGATGTAATCAAAGTACCTTTCCGGTATAAGTGATTTACATGATCTCATGGTCATAAGGACTAGGTAACTATGTATCGAAAGCTTATAGCAAATAACTTAATGACGTGATCTTATGCTACGCTTAATTGGGTGTGTCCATTACATCATTCATACAATGATATAACCTTGTTATTAATAACATCCAATGTTCATGATTATGAAACTAATCATCCATTAATCAACAAGCTAGATAAGAGGCATACTAGGGACTCTTTGTTGTTTACATATCACACATGTATCAATGTTTCGGTTAATACAATTATAGCATGGTATATAAATATTTATCATAAACATAAAGATATATAATAACCAATTTTATTATTGCCTCTTGGGCATATCTCCAACACGAGGTCGTTATTGAAACTAGCCAGTAGCTAGACGTTCGGGTCCTGCAATGGCTGATGGTGGCCTCCGTCAAGGGGAGAGAGAGCGTAGCGATGGGGAAAGGAATGGAGCGGAACGGCGAGCTTGCACTTCGCGGAGGGCCGGCGGTATTCGGTGCCGAGTTGTGTGCGGAAGCTAATGAAGGCGGCTCGCTCGGTGCGACCGACCGGATCATGTACCACCTAGCCTAATACCACTGTCCACGTGGACAAATACAGCTACCAAAACAGCCATCGCCTGGCCTGGGGTTAATTTGACCGGTATTTGATAGTTAGAGCAATTTCAATAGTGTAGCCAGCTGCTGGTTATAAGCCAAGTGCCATGGCAACTTAGAGCCAACATATACACTAGTGAGCTATAAAAATGTAGTAATTTATCAATGTATGTATGACCCACCTTTTACTCACACAAAGTGCCTAGGAGCACGTTGCATAAGAGCCCACTCTCCTTCTCTCTCATCCTCTCTCTCCTCCAACTAAGCAATAATATACTATTTTAATCCTTATAGCCAGTTGACTAAGACTTATTGTACTTGCTCTTAGGCTGACCATAGTGCTAGTATCATAGCTAGTATCATGCACATTGATCCCACAAAAATGCTGATGTGGCAGTTAATTAAGGAGGAGAGAGGAGATTAGAGTAGTAACATAGGTAGATACCGTATCATAGCGCAAGCAACGAGAAAAATAAATGCTAAACAAATCTTGTACACAAATTTGCATTGAGATTCTAAAAAACAATAAATATAGCATGATTATGATACTACTACATGATACTACCCATAGTCACAATGGGAAGTATCATACACTAGTATCATGCACATGATACTAGTTTATGATACTACCCCAACAATGCATAGTATCATAAGATAGTATCATAGTATCATCATATTTAATGTTTTGTAGAATCTCAATGCAAATTGGTGTACATGATGTGTTTGCTATTGAGTTTCTAGTTTTACGTGTTATGATATGGTATTATATTATGATACCACTCTCATCTCTCACCTCATTAATTGGTGTGCCACATCAGATTTTTATCAACATGGCATGCATGATACTACTTATGATACTCCCATTGTGGCTAGTCTGATAGAGATAGTATCATGTAGTAGTATCATATGCATGATAGTACTACATTATACTTACCACTATGGCCAGCCTTAGGGTGGTCATGTGTGGGGGGGGGGGTTGGGTCTATATGGACTTCTTTCGAGTTAAAACATGTTCCAGAGTACTAGTTCTACTTTAATGTTGCCGCGCGTGTCCTGCCGGCAAATTCTGAAACTCCAATTCAAATGCATGCCGCCTCTCTTTATTTGCACCAGTACTCCGTATCTTTACCCGTACTTGTAGGATCATTATTTCCAGAGGACACGCTTCTCCTCGAAAATGCTTTTAATTTGATTCAGGTAATCCATACGGTCTCGACTGTGGCAGTGCACGTACCCGAAGTTGACTGGAGTAATAATTAGTAAAGGCAAGTTTGCATGGAGAACATACGGCGCTGAAGCTAACTTTTTCCAAACTTTATCCATCGTTTTGTACTCCTTTTTACTCTCTAGCTAATGGCAACCGGTATCATCTCCTAAACCATGCAAACCGAGCTTATTTACTTACTATGAGTACTTGTTGCACTGAATTTTTTTGGGAGACCTCGGAATTAGATTGGCAGATACACAATTTGATCATGGAACATCACTAATACAGGTCGTGGTCTGTCAATCCGGCACGTCCTCGTCGTGGTTGGTAACATTGAAAGGGTCACGAGAAGTTTCCGAAAGCATGTGAAATAATTGTGAACAACTCAAACTAGGAGTGTATAAATATAGCGGGAGAACTTTATTCCATCTTGACAGAAATTTTGATGTTGAGAATTTATGCCAAGATGAAAAGACCATTTGTTCTTAGTTTGAATTCTCACCAACTATTTAAAGCTCTAAACATGAAAAGAGGATTTGACTAAATGGTTGATCAATCTGAGTTGAAATTTTAACATTTCAAGAGAAGTTTGGATTTTGAACTATTGTTAATTAAACCTGTCTATTAATTCGGTCCTACGATTTCGATCTTCTATACAATAGTAGTACTATAATACACACAAAAAGTAATGGTCCCCATCAATATACTTAGTAGCTCGATAAATATATCATGACTCTTTTCCCTAGAATGTCAATGAAATGTCACCCAAAAAAATTCAAGAGTGATTCGTAAATAAACATTGAACTCACGTCCTTCAAATAAATTCACACCATTTTAGTTCGAGCCTCGGTACTCCTTTGAAGAAAGTGGAGTTTTCTTCAGCGCTGTTGCTACAAGTCACTGGTTTTCTTCAACGCTGGAGTACAAAGCGGATTTTAAAACATGTCGAGAGTTTCCTATTCCCTCCGATTCATGTTACCTAACACTATTATAGATGTACCTACACACATTTTAATTGTAGATACATTAATTTTAATGGCAAGTAGTTCCTCCGTCTCGGTTTAACAGGCGTGCACATAGTCCAAAAATTGCTTTGACCATTATTTTGGTTAATAAAATATAGAATATATGTTTTAAAAAATTATATCATTCGAAACCTTTTTGAATACGAATCTAATGGTACAAATTTTGTAGACATATAATTTGTATTTTGTTGACCAAATTAATGATCAAACTTTGTCTTAACTACTTGCCCAAATTAGTACTTCCTCCGCTATAAAAAGATGTCTCAACTTTGCCAATATTTTCATGTATCTATAAACTAAAATATGTTTAGATACATGTATATTGTATATTTTAATAAAGTTGAGACATCTTTTTGTGCACAGAGGTAATACTAAGAATATATTCCTCCATGGAGGGGGCAGGTTACATAACACCAAAAATATATAGAAAACTTCATTCAAATATAAATGTAATTGTATATATAAAAACGGATGGAGTGTACACACTTCCGTTGATGCAGGAATAGTTAGTTATCAGGCCTTCGTTCTAGCCGGCCAGGCTTCCGACTAGAACTAGTTTAAGATCATCCTGTAATGGTACTGGCGTACTGTTACCATGTCAAACACTCGAACTAGGGTTGTGTGTGTATGCGACGTCATGAAATGGCCATGCTCGCCTAGGTACGCGTGGGGCGAGATGGCAATATCGGCGGGTCAAACAATGTGAGTGCCGATAACGAACACTTAATTAATTTACACTTGACAGGCATGGAAAGGTGTTAATCTAAATGGCGCACACGTACGGATGTACCACCTGCAGAACGCGTTCGCATGTGCAAGCGCAACAAATTCCATGCTTCATGCGCTCCACCTATTTACATGTATTCCGTATGTAAATTGCTGCATTTTCACAGGGCAACGATAATTTCTGAAAAATTATTTGACAGACGTTCTTGTCTTAAAAAGAAGAACTTGATCCTCGCAAAAAGAAGAAGACAAGAGGAGCATGATAGTAGTGTAGAAAGAAAAACGGGTCTATCTTTTTTTTTTTGACAAAGGGGGTATATTAATATCGCGAAGAAATCAAACACATCTAGCATCTGCGTCAATAAAATGTGCGAAAGACATTGAGGATGCACAAAACCAACAACTGAAAGAAGAAAAAAAATGCATGGCTCATCACGGTGATCAACCACTCTTAACAGGACACAAACCACCACCAAAAACAACACCCGAACTAAGAAAGAGGTTCTCGAAAAACCATACCTCGAGAGGGGACCCGTCTAGAAGCATCGTTGTTGCCCGGCCAACACATATTTTAGCTTTTCACCCTAGCGAAACTAAAGGTCTCAAAACAATGCCTTTAACAACACAATTGCCATGTACATGCAATGCAGTTAAGACCTCAGGTATTCACCCAAGAAATCCTCAAAGGCTCGTTACTTGAATAACACCACAAAATAAGTGATTCCTCGATCTAATGTTGCCACCCGTGCTTGTGAATGCCGCTAGTTCAAGTCACCAAACACAAGGCTCACATGTGTCCGGTATGTACGAATACTCCAAAGCCATGCCGTAAAACAGCCTGTGAAGCAAATACTTCACCGGATCCAAGGCCCCTTCCACCATCACTTGCAGTCCCAAACTCAGGACTAATTAAGTCTTGGTATTTGCAAATGTGTTAATACAAGTCAAAAAAACAAAATGCTCACGGAGATGTACACATTTGCTCGGAGAGGCAAAATCTGTAGCATATTTTCTCGGAGTAAAAAGGAGTAACACAAGTCTCAATGGCTCAATGCTGGATTAGATCCATGGTTCTCAGCACCGAATGCTTAGTCCGGTTTTCGCAAGAAAAAAAGGAAAAAAAAGAATGCTCACTCTGGTGAGGAAAACCAAAAGAAAAAAAACTTGCACAAGTAGTAGATGTGTAGTTTGAATCACCGACCAATTGAACCTCAGTTTGTACTATTTGTTTGGTAAAAATGTGACTTGAGTTTCGAATCCAAAACTCAGTAGTCAACTAGTCATGCATGCACTCCGGCTCAAGTTTATGCAGCCATTTGCATATCCTCCCACAATGTGCCGCAGAATCATAAGATTGGTAATCTTTTGTCCTAAGCATCACGTGTCTCCGCCAACGCACGCGCGTGGCGAACCACCTACCTACGGCTATGGTGGTTGATCCATGGAGCCGTTGCGCCGTGGCCGAAACTGCAATTCAAAAGCAGAGATCGACGCAGACCGTCATGTCTCATCGCGGTTGGTAACAGTTAGAGTCGCATGAATTTTTCAAAAAAACATGTGAAATATTTGTGAACACCTCATAAAACTTCAACCGAAGGCCAAGCTACATGTATAGCTCTTTAGTTTTAATATTCAGAATTCGTGTTTCAAAGATTCAAAAAATCCGAATCAATGCAATGGTCTAAAATCTAATACAAACTACTTCATATTCTAGACTACATAAAAATAAAAAATTCTGACAAATTTTATAGTGAATACTACACATTTCAACACTATAAAATTTGTCAGATTTTATTAATTTTGTATAGCCTAGAATACAAATTAAATTGCATTGAGAATTTACACCATTCTAACATACATCATTGGCTACCTCTAAAATTTTATATTAGATTTTTAAAACTTTAAATTAGTGTTTGAAAATAAAAAGCCACACCCCAGAGTATATAAATATGTTCCTACTTCTAGCCTCATTATGCATCTTGAACGGCATCACCAATAAGACATATCAATGTAGGGTCGATCAAGCAACCCATAATTTCAAACAACATTCAGATTGGCAGAAATTTTGATGGTCAAATCGATATACCATTTATTGTCAGTTCGAATTCTCACCGAATGTTTGAAGCTCTGAGCATGAATATCGAATTTGACTAAATGCTTGGTTAGTTTGAGCTGAAATTTAACATTTCAATAGAAGTTTGAGTCTTTAACCATGCTAATTAAACCATGTCTACTAGTTAGAATCCTAGAGTAGAAAGATTTTATAATAAGATACCTCTAGGTTTTACGATTCCGATGTTGTATACACACAATCAATGTTGCCTATCAAATTATGATGTACTACCTCGATAAGTTAATCATGTGTTTTCCTAGAATATCAATGAAATCTCGTCAAAATTCTTCCAGGAAATTCCTAGAAACATATTGATCTTACATGCTTCAAATAAACTTCACGCCGTCTTCGTTCAAGCCTCGGTACTCTTTTGAAGAAAGTGAAGTTTAATCAAGTCACTGGGACGAGTCATTGTGGGTTTTTGTTAGTACAAACATGTTCGAGAATTTACTACTATTTCCACTTTAATGTGTCTGCGGGTGTCCTGCCGGCAAATACTGAAACTCGTACTGAACCTGTAAACTCCCATTCAAATCACCTCTCATTATTTGCACGCAGCAGTAGTACTCCCGTATCTTTTCCCGTACTTACGGACGACGCCACGCTCATTATTTCCAAAGGACGGGATTCTCACAAATGTGCATGCTTTTAATTTGGTGCAGGCAAGCCATGCGGCCTCGACCGTATGCAGCGTACAATGTGGCTGTACTGTAGTTGACATGAGTGATTAGCTGAATTTTGAATGGAGAAGATACGGCACCACTGGAGCTAACATCTGTTTCCACAATTAACCAAGTGTTCTTTACCACCTTTGTACTCCGTACATCTCTTTCTCTCTAGCTAATGGTAACCACTATTTGCTAATTCATACGAGTGTACAGTATTTGCTACAGGAGTACCACACTACCACTGTACAACGAAATTAATTTGGGAGACTGCAGAGTGAGAGAGGATGGCCGGCCGGGCAGTACATACTCCCCGTTGAAGCACGAATAGTTGAAGTAGGAATAGTTGGTGCTCAAAGTATCTCCAGTCGTTTTTCCTATACAACCTGCAACAACATTATTGCTGATTCAGATGTATGAGGGCGCCGGCATGATCGCCCTCGTATGGAAGGTGTTCGCGCCCCCAATAGGGTGACGACAAAAGGGTTTATTGACGATTTTCGTGTGTGCAAAAACCATGATATCTTGCAAAGTTTTAATTCGATCATAAAATGAATAGAAATAAGTTCTACAACAATTAACGTAGAAATAAAATAATTTAGACTATCCAAATGAACTAAAGTTCAAGCGGAGGCTCCTTTGAGAGCCCACATTTGCTCTACCAGATTATTATGCAGCTCGTGATGAACAACTGAAATGAACTAAATGTCTCGTCCAGCTCGTGGAAGAGGTCTCTGGCGACTGGCAAGGTGGCAGCAAAAATGGGCTAGATCGCTGGCTGATGGCGTCCTCCTATTGGTGGCGTCGCGAACGCCTACTGTCCGACGCCCCAAGGACACCCCCTGTCAGTAGGATTCAACGTCGAGATACGAGTGTTAGCGACGCAGACAGGTTATGCGGGTTGAGAAGTTACAGTAATACCCCTGCCTAGGTACGAGTGTTAGCGAGTAAACTACTACCAGGCCAACGTCGAGATGCCAATCGGCGGGTCAAACAATACGGGTGCCGAGCACTTAATTATTTAACTTGACAGGTACGGAAAGCTCTTAACCTATGGAGTATACTATGGCGCGCACGTACGGATGCATGCAGTAACACCTGCAGCGCGCGTTCGCATGTGGAAGCAGAACAGATTGCATGCTCTCCATGCAAACGTATTACGCACTAGACGAACTTTTTTTTGTGAATTCGCTTTGTGCGTGCGAAATTGAGCCAGGCGTGGCAGGAACCGCGCGCGAAATGGCGATTTGGTCGATGAAGCCGTTGTGCGAAGCTCTCGCTTCTGCACTATTCTTGGGCCCGGATCAAAATCAGAGTAGTGATAAGTAGAGAGAAAAAGATCCGATGGAAGCAGGCATATCCGCATGGGGATCAATCACGCGAGAGGCAGCCAAACAAATCGACGCGAGAGCGGACCCGGACCGGACGTGCGCGTGGCTGTGGCGACACCGGCGCGCGCGGCGCCCACCGGAATCTCCGTGCGCGCGAGCGTGGGTGGAGTCGCCGGGCAATTATCGCCGCCCCGGCTAGGGCTAGGCTATGGCAACGTGCACGGTTCTCGACGCCGGAGAGACGTCAGAAGTTGAATGTACCGGCGCGGCGGCCGTCCCTTCCATCCGCGCGCGTCGTCACCACGTGCGGCGGCGTCGTCAGACGTCAGGGGTATCCAATGCTTGCCATCACCGGAGGCGGCACCACGTGCGCGCGCGCGATTCTCGCTTCATTTTTTCACCGCGCGACTCCTTCCAGCCCGCGCTGCCATTCCCTTGCCCGCTCCTGCTAACTCTACAGATTTATGAATAGAGTAGCAGCACATGTGGAATTCAATTGGTATATTATGAAACTACGTACATTTCAAAACAAATCCGCTGAAAATAATTTAGTGTCATAAATGATACTACACATCCTTGTAAAGTTAGTCAAATCATAAAAAGTTCAAATTAAGACAATCTGAGTACAGCTACACTTGTCTGTGGATGAAGGGAGTATGCTGCAACTAATGTATCCAAATAAAACAAAACACTCTTTAGAATTATATTTATTATTTGATCAAGTCTAGCGATCGAAACTACATTAGTTGAACCCATTCTCTTCACTTGGCTCTCATACTCTCTCCCGGCCACTCCAAAACTTCCTCCCTCCCTTCCTCTCTCAGGTCTAGGTCGCTAGGCCCGTCGTTCCCTCTCTTCTACAACAGACGTTGGCGTCGAGCTAGGTGAGGGACCCCTTCCTCTGCAGCTATAGTAGCTAGCTATAGGGTTTGAGTCCTAGGTGGCGTCTGGCGCTATGACGTTAGCAAGTCGAGCTCTGGCATTTTTGAACGGCGCCCAGAGGCATCTGGTCCTCTTCCTCCTCCACACGGTGCTCCGATGGCTGGAGCGTGAGGTGATGGGGAGCTAGAAGGATAGAGACTTGGTCAATATGCTAGATGAGCCCTTAGATATGGGAGTTGGTTGCCTAGGTTCTGCCAGTGGTACTCTACCGTTCTTACCTTTGTGTTGTGATGTCAGCGACAAGGAGAGGGAGTGCGCTGAAGCTGTTGCCGCTAGACATGGGTGGCAAGGAGCGGTTATACTAGAAGAAGGAGAAAAATCTCGGTGACCCACGTTCGGCCACCGACTTCGATGGCTAACTGGTGGCCTCTCTTCATTCACGAGACACCCATGTTCTTCTCGTAGCCAAGTGATCTTGTCCCGGGCGCCGGAGAAGAATGCCGAAGCTGGAGTCCGACCTGCGGTTATGGAGGAACCTTATTGCTTTTTCGATCCTGATCTTCTTTAGGGTCTTTGTTGTAAAAGTTAGGAACTATTCTTTTGTTGTTTACTTTTTGATGCCCCTTTTGTAATATCTACCATCGCCACATGTAATTAGAGCAAGAACAATACTACCTCTATTTATAAAAAGATGTCGTAACTTTATCTAAATTTAGATATATCTAAACACTCTAATGTATAGATATATCTAAATTTAGATAAATCTCGAGTATCTTTTTAATGGAGGGAGGAAGTATTACAGGTGCGATGATGAAAACTAGCTGAAGCAGCTGGTTTCAAAAGAATAGAAAAGCGAGCTGAACCCGTAAGCTGAGCAAATCGAAAAGCTTTCGCATGGCCAAACACCCAGAGGCCCACGGTGCACGATCAGGGTATGGTGGCCTGCGGGTGTTGCTGACTTTGTTTAGGGCTGGCCCTACTCTCGATGAACATGCACCCTCGTTTGTTTCTGTTGGATCTTGTTCAAAAGCAGTAACCTTTTGCGTTTAAGCCGGACCCCTCGTGCAAGGAGGAGCAGTAATCTTTTATGCTGGCGTCCGACTTCTACTACCGTTCGTGTGTCATGTGTGTGCATGAGTCGTGTTCTACAGTGATCGTGGTCTGGAAACACTTGTCAGCTTCTGCCGGCTTTGTACTTTGTACGTGGTGGAGTCCTATATGCATATGCAGCACCACCATTCTGGTGCGTGCATCGATCAATGCGACTGTATGCTACGTTAAGAAGTGGCATTGCTACGCAGCATGAACCACATCAGTTTGAAGCCCAGTTGAACCGGGACATGGAAACTTTGGAATGCATGTCACAACAGGGCTGCAACTGTTGGCGTACGAGATAGCTGTCTAAGATATCTAAAAAAAACCCAGAAAATCATATAAATTTCCGGTTCCGTGGAAAAGTCTATAAACTCTGAACTCGCATAAGCACGGCGAAATGAACCCTTACCCTGAAGTCGCGATCTAGCTAAATTGAACCCTAGAGTTGTTTGATCAAGTAGACGTAAGTATGTAACAGAGAACCCATTTCAATCGCGTAGTCCCTACCTCCACTAGTAGAAAAATGGGTTTTAGTCCCGGTTCATAAGTGGCTTTAGTCTCGGTTATGCAACCGGACCTAAATAAGCGGGACTAAAGCCCACCCCTTCTAGTCCCGGTTGTAGTCCCGGTTGCTTACTAATCGGGACTAAAGGTCCATCCACGTGGGCTGCGTGCGTCGGGGCAAAAATGCCTCTAGGTGAAAAAAATTATTTTATTTTTTCTATTTTTTCACTATTTTTTTTCTCTTTTTCCAGAATTTCTATTATTTCAGTTATTTGCATAGTTTAGTCTATATCTCTAACTACACTTATTAACTCTAGTCAAATTACTTACTCGTGGTCAAACTTCCCGCTCTGTCACTCATCCTCCCACGCTTAACTTCCGAGTTTCATCCTGTCCGCATCCAACTGCTTCACGCGCATGTATGTGATACTAGTATCATATCAATCCTATTAACATGTTAGTCGATGTCATATTTCTTTATTGTTTGAATTTTAAATAATTCTTTTAATAAAAAAAGTAATGATGTAATAATAATCTTGAATAAATAAATAAAAATTAATTTTTTTATTTGTATTATTTTGATTTTTAATTTTTTTAATTTTTTTAATTTTTATTTTTTGCCAAACCTAAAACCTAAAAGTTTGAAAATCTAAAAATTCGGTACAAGTAATAGTAATTTTTATGCAGGATGCAATTAATTTTAATTTTTTGAAAAATAAAAAATAAAAAATCCATAATTAATAACAAAAACTAAAATCTTCCCGCTTTTATATTTTTATTTGGAATTTTGAGAATCTAAAAATTGGCTAACCGGGTAAAATCCACCCCGTACACCAGTCAATGTCAAATGGGGAGGCAAAAGGCTAAAACATTAACATCTAAACCCTTGCAAAATAAAAACTTCGGAGATATGTCAAAATCTAGAGGGGGGGGGGGCGGTGGCCCCCTGACATAGACATAGCTACGCCTCTGAAGGGGAAACACAGAATGGCAGGAGACACCAAGGCACCAAGAACAGGGACTTTAGAGGCAGCCATCTTCAGAAGGTGGGAAGGAGACGCGTTGAACATGATGACCGAAATGACTCTGACAGGTCCTGCCGTGAAGTTGAGCGTGTTCATGTCCTTGGCTATTGGTCACGATCCAGAAGATGATGTCGACGTGCACGCCGTTGAGGTTGTCCAGCGTACCAATGCTAATAACCCTCCTAATTGTCTGCTTGTAGCGCACATTGCGAGAGCTTGCCTTGATGTTGGGAACAGTAGGGAGCATGACGCTGAATGCGTCATCCGAGGACAATGTTTAGTCCTAGGGAGAACACCCCGTGGGAGTGGGTAGGGCTAAATGGCTTGGTACACGTCGGTGAGTGGCGAACCTGCAGATGGGCTGATCAAGAAAGCCATCAACTGGGAAGAACAAGCGCTTAGGAAGGCCATTGCGCCAAACATCCGGCGAGGGGCTGGTGTGAGGTGACACTAGTAAGAAATTGCTTATAGGGGGTCATCATGTTCGTGAAGTGGCAAATTTTCTCAACGGCATAGGTAATATTGGTGGTGTAACCACTTTTTTCGGTTCGCCTAATGAGAGGAGGGGCAGGTTCAGTGCGCTTTAGTTTGTTTAGGAAAGAATTGAGCATGGGTGTTATGGGCAATGCTAGCTGACCGTCACCCGCGGCCACGGTTGAAATTCCTACTGTGGTACTGTAGCATCAGTATTACTATCCAGGGAGGCAGCAGCACCCTGTGTGAAATTTACCGAGGCGGGGAAGAAAGGAAGGAAGGAAGGAGTCAAACGATACAGTCAGGGTTAAAGACTCGAGCTAGAGAATCTTTCGGCTGTAGCATATTCGGCCGACTCGCAGCTGGACAGAAAGCGCCAAAAAAAAAACCCGAGTCTTTCCCGCCAACACTTGGCGCCACTAGCACGCGGGCCGCGGGGCACTTGCGGCCAGCAGCCAAATTGGTCAAACGCCCTACTCATTGGCCCAAACGAGAATCGCGGCTGCAATAGTCCGTCAGTGTGCCGCTCGGGCCACCAGTCCCTGCTTCCGGCATCCGGCCGCCACGAAAAAAAAAACCCACCAACTTTGCTCCAAAATCTGAAACAATAGTGCGGGCGCCCAAATTTCACATGATCCCAAAAAACAGGTGCCAAAAAACCCACAACTACTGACGACGTAGGGAAGAACTCACCGAGTGAAGCGTTTGTGAGCTAGAGCTATGGCCTATGGGTAGCTCTTTATTATACTGAAGAAAGAACCAAATCAGCAATTCAAAGTTTTTAATAATTATAATATGAAAAATGTCGCACAAGTGTGTGAAATCTCAATAAGAAATACCTTGCACTTTGTGCTACACGAAAATGAGGTAGCAGGCTTCGCATTGACACTTTACACGATATTACTCTCTCTTAGTTCATAAATAGATGTCTTAGATTTGTTTGTAGATACATTTATTTTTTTGACAAATCCGAGACATCTACTTTGTATATATTTCTGATATCAGCTTAGAGATGTTGATAACCTATTATTTATTTTGAATTAGTATAAAAACTTGTAGCAAATGCAAAAATATTGCTTCATTTTTTCTTGTGATAGATTGTTTAGCCCCATCTGAACTGACGTATTTAATTTAATTTGCAAAGAGACGGTCGGTACATAATATAGATCATGATTGTATGCTTGTATCCAATGAAAACTCATCAGTGCTTTTAGCACCAGAGAGCCCTTTTTTAAACTCTCATTACAATCTTGAAAAGAAACTGCAAAAAATTACATAGCTAGATATATACACGTAAATTTCATTTCAAAATACCTTATATGTTGGGAATACAAAAAGATTTTTTTTCTTACAAACAAATATACATGTATAAATACTGCCAGAAATTTGTTTTCCTATAACCCAAAATATTACGAGGTTTCTACCGAAACTTCGAACGGATATATGGACCATGTATATGTGTTATAAAAATATATATTTTTAAAACTCAACTATACAAATTTTCTATGGCTAGGGTGTGTGTGTGTGTCGGGGGGTGGGGGAGGGCTGAACTGCACCTACCTATGGCAGTGATAAATATAGTTAGTAACATGACTACACATAGAAAATTTCCAAATGAGGAGGCGACCGTAGTGCGCGATATCGAGGTAGGCTCTCGCTCCGGAGCGATAGAAAATGGTTCGCAGAAGGCCTTGACAGGCCACTGGCAAAAGCCACATCTGCCAACCCGCAGCTGCAACTCGGTCGGCTTGGCATCGTCTATTTAGGTGCAGACGTATTTTTCGACCGCACGGTCGCAAACGGTCGATGCGCTCTCAGCGAATCCAAATCTCCTCTGAACCAGTCGTGCAGACCACTACGCACGTCGGCACGTGGCGCCGACACCCGGCAGCAACGGGCTGCATCGCTGCTGCGAGCCATTGAGCAGGATGAGCAGAACCCGCCAGAGTTGTTTGGCACCTCTGCTGGGCTTGCTAGATGATGATGATGATGCTGGGTGATGAAGTTTCAGGATGTCATCGATTCTGCATCGCTGTCGCACCGAATGGAATGGAGCTTTGCCGGCCAGAGATGGCTAAGGAGGGGCGCCGGAGTAGGTGGTAGGTTTATATTTAGGTGTTTCGGCTGTTTGCCGGTAGGTTAGGGTAGGGAACAAGGTTGTTTGGGCCAAATCTTGTGCATCCTAAGCGGGTGGCTTCTCCTTGTCGTGATCCGCAGGTCGGAGGCGGTGAGCTTCCCCATCCCAGGGATCTCCATCAATAAGGTCCGGGTTCGTGTCTGATGCCCCTGGATTCAAGATGTTGGGCTGCTGATTCTTCCTCCTTTGGCGGGCTATGGAGGCGAGGGGATGAGGAAGGATGGCGCCAACATAGGTGGATCTGGAGGCAGGTGGGGGTCCTCCTCTAGCCTGGCGTGTCGGCGCCGTGTCAGACTATCACCGCTGGGTGTCTCCACCATGCTCCCAAGGTGGGAGACGGTGAAGCCTACTTCCGCGATGAGCCCCTGCTTCAATAAGTGTCTTCGCCATCTCAATTTTGGTGGCCAAGCTCGCCTTCTTCTCCTCTCGGCCGGCTCGACCGGCCTCGCTGGCGAAGCAGAGGTGGTGCTCGGGGCTCCAGGAGCATGCGCCCTCGGCAGCAGACTCCAAGCGACGACAAGTTTTGGTCGCCGCTATCTCCGGCTAAAGGGTTGGCCCTGCTGCGCTCGACCTTCAAATCAGTTCGAGCTCTCTCCTCCTTCACTAGAGGATCTTCTCCGACTTCGGCGTGGAGGAGAGCGGCGCTACTTCCCCAAGTGGTCTCATTCCCAGTGGAGGCAGCGGTGGCCGCGTCGGCAAGTCAACAACCGTCGGCGTCATCTCTGGACTTGAACGCATTTTCACGCATCTTTGTGGGGTGTTTTATGTAAAAGGTAGGGCTTCGGTTGTAATCTTCTTCCTTCTTGGGGTCCTCGATGTAATTGTACCCCCACCGCCGATATAAATGCACGCTCCAGATCCTTCGGGACCTTTCCCGTTAAAAAAAATCACACATCAGTAGATTGTTCGGCGACAAGGATGAACAAAGCTTAATTTTATGATAGGCACCCCTAAACTGTTGACTCGACACGGACGCCCTGCACCTACTCTTGGGCCAGACGCGAGAGCTCCAAGTTATGGCTTGCAAGCCGACGAGCACAAATGGGATTTATTTTAAAGCCCAACAATTTTGTGTCCTAAGAGCATCTCCAGCCGCGTCCCCCAAACCGTCCCCCAAAGCGCGCCGGATCGAGCGTCTGGGGGACGTGTTTTGTTTGTGCCGCGTTTGGGGGACGTCACTCCCCAGCCGCGTCCCCCAAACGCCGCCCCCAAACATTAAAAGTACTTTTTTGGCTAGAAAAAAACTATTTACTAATATTCAAATCGGTTGAACATAAACAAATTATATATAAAACTTCGGAAAAATATAATTAAATACATATAAACTATCTACTTCTTCTTCGCTGATGGCCCCGCCTCGTCGTCGTCATCGCGGTGGCGCTTCCTACTCGTCACCTCTTCCGAAGAGGCGGTGTCGGCGCCCGACGCGTCGGAGTCCTCCTCATCGTCGGCGGTGCTCGTCGGCTGCGCCTTTGCCTTTGCCTTGGCCTTGGCCTTGGCCTTGGCCGCCTTCGCCTTCGCACGGGCCACCGCCGCCGCCGCGTCCTCGCTCTCTTCTTCCTCCGCGTCCTCCTCCCAGCCCAGCCATTCCTCCTCGCTGTCAACTGGCGGCGGGGAATCGTCGCTGTTGCTCGGCGTCCTGGCTCTTTCCCACCAATGGCGCCAGCCAGCAGGCTTTCCCTCGCTGGAGGTGTCGGACGGGAGCTGGGAGATGTAGCTCATCGTCGCTGGAGGTGTCGGATGGAGGCTTGGATGAATGGTGGCGTACGCACGGCGTACGTACGGGTCTTATTGAGCGCGGATGAACGGTGGCGCGGAAGTCGAAGAGAGCAGCGGTTGCTCTTCCGAGGAGTCGGCGCTCCATTCCGACGGGGTTGGCGCGTCGTCGACGCGGTTGCCAATGCGACGGTTCCGCTTCCTGGCAACTGCACCGTCGCTACGTATGTGGCGGTTGAGCGTCCGAGCCGCTGACGGGTCGGGCCCGCGCCTCCTCGCCTCTCATTTCGTTGTGTCCGGCGTGCCCGGTGCGTCCCCTGTGGGACGGGGACGGGCTTGGGACGCCGGACACCGTATCGGGCCGCGCCGGACAAAAAGGGCCTTTGGGGCGCGCTGCTGGAAACGTTTTTTTGTCCGGCGCGCCCCAAATCGCTTTGGGGGACGGTTTGGGGGACGCGACTGGAGATGCTCTAAGCGATTATTTCGGCCAAAAGTATACAGCTTTTTTCGAGTTGATGAAGCCTCAGTTACATCCAGCGACATAGACATTCTAGATCCATCGATGATGAGCAAGGAGGATGCTGCTGTGGCTGTGACCCTGATGTGGTTGGTCTATATGGAGTAGCAGAAATAAGTTCACTCATGACAGGGGACTCCAAGTATCAACTGATGCAGACAATGCAATTTCCTGGGCGCTAGGTAAAGGTCAATGCAGCAGATGCTGCAGTTCAGATAGTGCTGCAGCGTCGAGCATGAACCGGCATTGCTGCCAGGTACTTGTCACGCAACTTCCTGCCTTCCTGGGCGCTAGGTTCATCTAGTTCCATCTATTTACTGAAGATGTTCTGGCGGCTGAACTGCTAGCCTACAGGGATTCCACGGAATGGCCGAATGGGCGATGGAACATGGAGTACCAAAGGGTGGTGGTGGTAACGGATAGCCAGCAACTGGTGAAGCTTTGGGATGGCAGTGGTCATCGACTCATCGTTCAGCAGGCCGCCATATTATGCAAGAAATGAAGCTGCTGGCGCAGCTAGCCTCTCCGGTCCGGGAATTCAGACTCAATTCGACTAGAGACAAGCGAACAATCTGGCGCAGGCGAGTGCCCATTGTCTACTGTTTTGCTATTTTGATGTAATGCGCCTGACTGCACTAAGAGACTTGTCAAGTGGGCATTGATAACAAAGTGATGATGTTCTCAAAACAAAAAACAAAAAACAACATTTTGTCCCTGTCAGCTCCGTAAGCTGTATTTCTCAATCGTCCAAAGAAAACTGTAGATGCTGCCAGATAGTCGAAAGGAGTTGCATTGTGGAACATTGTCATAAGTAATCTAGCTTAAGCAATAATACAAAAGTACAACCACAGACATGAAATCACTCGTTGAGAAATAATGACATATTCATGCAACTGAATAACCATAATTGTAAGTACAGCTACACCACGGCCTCAAGCTTGCTCTGTTCATTTTCCAAAACAAAAACAAAAAAAACCTAATCCATAGTCCAGACCAACCATGCCTCAAGTTCTAGCTGAATCCAGTACACACAAAATTGAAACCTGCAAAGATAAGGAAAACACATAATAAATTCAAAGACAATGAAAACTTGAAACATGCACCTTGATATGTAAATATCATAAAGTGGCACTATCTTTACTAAAAATAATTAAGATGATAAATATTTGGCTACCCAATTGGTTATGTGACTTGCAACACTACACACAGGAGGATAGACTCACAAACAATTACAGAGGGCGGTGGAGTTATGTCATGAGAGTGACAAATAAAATGCAACACTAAGAGGGGGAACCGTAGATAGTCACATGCTAGTTTGTCCAGAATCCGGAGGATGGCAAGCTCAATAAAAATGGCCTGACAGAGGATAACATTTACATGTAAGGAAGGCCGTTTGCTATTGCAATAAGGGCTGCTCGCCTTTCCTTTGGACGGCTTGGCTTCCTATCGCTCCTATGTAGTTGTCGGCCTTAAAAGGAGTCTTCCTACCATACCATCATCGGGGGCTTCACTTGCAATAGTCATTAAAGTGCAACCACTATATAATACTAATACAAAATTAACTTGGAACTACTTGATGTGTAATTTCAAGGGACTAATTTGTGCATACTCTATACTTTAATTCAAAGTCCAAACTGACTGTATACAGTTTTTGGATAATGCAAGCCAGGCAGAAACATGTTTCACTCTCTTTATCAAACATGGGAGTCTCAGCATACATGCAAATTTCGGACAACAATATTCTCGTATCTAATTTGATATTTTTTTCTTCACTTGGTCTATAATGTATGAACATGTTAAAAAGGGGAAGAAAACAAAAGTAGCATGGAGAGTGTTGACAGTTCAACTCACATTTAGATCCAGGAATTCTGCTAGTATGTTGGATATTAATTTTCTCAAGGGGTATGCCGTAGGTAGTCAGTACGCTCAAGATTTTGTGAACCCTCTTATCAACAATTGGACATCTGATTTCAACCATTTTAAGACGGTCAGACGCGATTGACTGTCCCAATGGTTTGTATACTCCTTCTGTTTTGATTGCATGAAGAGGAGGTACCTAACAGAAAAAAAGATCAATCAGTAATCATGGTTGGTCACTTTAAAACGCAAGGCTATTTATCTTAAGACTACATACCTTAGGAAGTTGAATGGTAAGCTTCTCCAAGATTGGTGCGCGTTGGAGAAAGCAAATCAGTGCATTGTGGTGAGCAGCCAAACACCAGTCATTGAGAAACAAAGTCTTTAACTTGGTAAATGTGGGGCACCACTTTAAATCCCTGTTGAAAACAGTCTAGGAAAGTGCAAAAGCATGCGTCAGATAAAATGTGGACCTTTTTCTTATCTATATATTTTAGTAGAAAACGCAATCTGCTGCTACTAGGAATAATGAAGAGAAAAGCATACCACATAATACTCAGCCCACAGCTGCAAGCATGTAGCTTCTGACAAGCCTTTGAGAAATATGCTGTTGTTGCGGTCATAAAAAGGCTCAGGATATGCAGGATCCCCATAGTAAAAATAGCAACCATTACAGCTTTGGTTGTCCATGTCAGAGCCACACTCATCAAACGGATCCTCAAAGCATTGATCATTGCACGCTTCATTAAGCACAACAATTGCTGTATGTAATTGTGGTAATTTTTCCAGCTGCGGAATCCTGCCTTGGTGGAAGTGAATCAACTCAAGCGAAACCAGAGCTGGTAGAGACATTAGCATGCGATGATACTCAGAAGCGTAGCAGCGGGCGATGCGCAGATGCTTCAAAGATGGAGACGAGAGCTGTTCTAGAAAAACACCGCTTTCCTCCATATTCAGTTGGACCAATGCCGGACAGCCCGAGAAATCAACAACGTTGTCGACACGCACACCCACAAGCTCCAATCTCGTGATGTGCTGTGAAACGGGAGGCGGACCGTCAAATACGCGCGGGGGTTCCATGATATCATCGACGACACGAATCCGGAGCGCCCGGACACGGGACACGACTTGACGGATCCAGCGGTCGGCGTGCTCATCGGCAAGCGATCCGTCGGAACCGAAGTCGAAGTCGCAGGTGTCCAGAGGCGCGTCGGCGCCGCCGGCGCACCACAGGTGCAGCAGGTGGTCGACGAACTGCGCGAACCTGTCGTCGCTGCCCCACCCCTTGGCGCCGGTGAAGCGGAGGGAAGGCACGGACCGCCAGACGCCGCGCCAGCGCCGGGCGAGCACGCAGGTCCGGACCACCTCTTGGGCCGGCAGGAAGCCGAGCACGTGGTGGAGGACGTCATCCGGGAGGGCGCTGATGCGATCCACCCGCTCGCCATGGATGACGCTTCCGTTCTGGGGCGGCGTTCCGTCGAACAGGTGGTGTGCGCCGCCGCTCGGGGGCGCCAGAAGAACGGCTACGAGAACAGGCGGTAGGAGGTGATTCAGTTCACTCCAGATCCAGGGTTTCGGGTTCAAGCCAAGAAAGAAAAAATAATGCTCGATTCGTAGGGACAAAGATCTCCTGGGCACCTGCTGTTTCAAAAAAAATTGAAGTCATAAAAAAATCATGTATAGCCAATAAATTATCCCATAAACGTGCAAATTTTCATTTTTTTAGATTCGTAGAGGCTACATCGTTCCCAAACATGCATGTATGACAGTCTCAACAGTTCGAAAAGTGGAGACGTTAGGTGCGCGTGTAAGCCTGGCGCAAAATGGTTGTAGATCTAATTTTACCAGATCGGTTTCGTGGCAAAGCTCAGCCTCATCTTTTCTTTTGGTCACTCCGAGACAGAGTAGATAAAATCCCCACTTTTTTCCTTTCCATATCGGCGATGGCGAAGACATGGATCCACCTTACAGCCGATTTCATCAACTCCGGCACGAGACCGTCAGTAGTGTGCGTCTTTGCAGATCGTCTCCTTCATCTCCGGCACGGGATATGCGACATTCTCTCCATCGTTGACACGGGTTCTTCTCCTTCTCCGACGATGGATACTCTCCCTCGTCTACAATGGTGTATGTAAACCACCATGTCTTCCCGTACAATTTGTCCCCATGGTAAGTGGTAACATGTAGGGTCAAAATGGCAAGTACCCATGCTAGATGGAATTCAACAATTCTACTTGGTGAGTCTAATCCATCAAGCAGGGGTCTCATCAGGCAGCAACACTCATAGCTGTGATTCAGGCATAGATTTAGGCGTGCTACCTATCCACCAGTTACATATGGTCCTATGTTTCTTCGTGAGCTGAAGAAGATTACAAATCTGAACTACATCTACAACTCGAACGGCGTAGAGGTTGTCTAAATGCGACGGATAAAAGTAGCCCCCTTCTTTGAACTTGTCAAAAGGTATACGGGGAGTAGATTGCTCCAAGATAGCACACAAACCTCCGTGAAAGAGCAAGTTTCTATGTTTCATCATGTCGTAGGTCATAACCGGAGGTTCAAAGTGACCCACAAATATTCATGGGATCAATACCCCTCCATTTATTTCGCAAAAAAACCCTCCATTTAAAGAAATTCTTGTTTGCAATTGGAAAGATCAGAGAAAACATGATCTAGCAACCAACGGGTAAAACACTAAGCAAGACATCAAACAACTATAGATGGTATCCATATTTCAAGGTGAGCGCCATCACTCTATTTTCATTTCGTCACAAGACTGTCACAAGACTATCATGGACATAATCTTGATTGTGTGTTCGTGTCATCACATGATTGTATTGCCAAGATCACAACCCGCAACATACATGAGATGGAAGTACTACACCGGCTAGAATGTCCTTGTTGCTATAGATTTCTATTCAGATTCCCATTCTGGGTGTTGCATTATTTATCTTAAGAAAACACATGGCTATTTATCTTAAGACTACGGACCTTAGAAAGCTGAATAGTAAGCTTCTCCAAAATTGATGTGTGTTAGAGAAAGCAAATCAGTGCAATGTGGTGAGCATACAAACACCGGTCGCTAAGAAACAAAGTCTTTAACTTGGTAAATGTGGGGCACCACTTAAATCCATGTTGAAAACAATCTAGGAAAGTGCAAAAGCATGCCTCAGATCAAATGCTGACCTTTTTTTATCTATATATGAAGTAGAAAACGCATTCTGCTGCTACTAGGAATAATGAAGAGAGAAGCATACCACATCATACTCAGCCGACAGCTCCAAGTATGTAGCTTCTGACAAGCCTTTGAGAAATATGCTGATGTTCCAGGCACAAAATGGCCCAGACTAGGGATATTGAGTGTCACGCCCCAAGACAGGCCCTGGGAGAATGACAGCCGCCGCGCGTCAATAAATCGAGAAGTTTATACCCGCGTAAAGCTAAAAATGCAGGCGAAAACCAGCACAGTGGATCTCGAGAAGCTCATCTATTCAATGTTTTACAATTTTATTCTCAATTACACCATAGTTACAACTAGATTCTCTAATCGCTTCCCACCTGCTGGTCCAGCCTAAACCTCCAACGACGGGATCTTCCGCTAACATCGTCTGCGACTAAAAAAAGCATAGGGAAGTTGATGAGTACGACAAATCATATTCAGCAAACCGGTTATACACAATCATATAAACTGTAAAATAGAAATGCTTTTCTAAAAACAATATATGGTTAAAGTATTCATCATATTAAAATCCCATGGTACCACACATGAAAGTAAGTGTTCCCAACCCGGGAGTCACAGGGGTGAAATTCCACACTTTTACACTCTGCAGAGGGGTACTCCGACGTCGATAGCCTCAACTAGCACCACACACGCGCTAGAAGAGCAAAGCCTTTTAGCCCACTAGAACCTAGACACCTCTGGTTGATCGTTCCTACGGATCGATCATCGACACGTTCCACGACAGGGGCATCTCTAGCGGAGAACTCAGCCAGTCTCATACCTGAACTGTGACCAGTACAATATATTTACCTTTGTAGCACCAAGTTTTCTCTTATAAAAACAATGTTTTTCTCAGTTAATCACTTTCTATCGATATTCGTGCTAATGCCCGGCTCTTACCGGTGGCTCCATCGGATCCATCACCATGTAACAACATCGGCCAATTAGCCCACGAATATCTCCAATACCATCTACCAAAATCTACTTTACGAAATGCATGAGAGGGTATAAAAGCAGCTTGCCTCGGGTAAAGAAAATCCAGATCAATGTATAGCTTCAAATAGAACACCAGCAGCAATACACAAGGGAACACCCATCTATGCATGGCTCGGCTCTCTTCTACGACTATAGTTCCGCTTTCTTCTACGACAGATTAGCAGCACCGTTGTATCTCTCCATGTATACCTTTCCATCGGCAGCTCTCTCTCTGTGTTTGGCTCTCACTCTCCGGCTTCTCCCTCACTTGCTCTCTCTACGATTGATTACTGGAAGCTCTGAAGTCAGCAACGCTAACCTATTTATAGTATGAGACAGCGTCGGTTCGCTACAAAAATATCTTGCATAGCCGCTTTGCCGTCTAGACGCTGCCCAAAATATCTCTTGCCGACATGAGCAAATGCAGCTAGTACTTCCGGCTGGCCAGCATGCATGAAGTCCACGCTGGAACCAGATACTTCCAACCACTAGCATGATGCCAACACATCACTTATAGCCTCTTAGATTAAGCTACGTTTCCACTACAAGAATGATTTGTACTTCTAGTACATGCACCGCTCGTGCATACAAAGTTCAGTTCACATGCACATAACTCGCACGAAGCAGGTCAAACGACTGATCCATGCATATGTACTATACTACAGATCATGCACAAATAAATCAACTTGCCACTTTGCTGAACTCATCTAATTATTGTTGCAAGCAAAGATTACCATCCAAGTTAAATACTAGAGATTAGCAAAAGAAATCACATCAATAAGAAACAAATTAGCATTTAACCCTAATTAAATAATAACTCGAAAAATCGGGTATCACATTGAGGATCCCCATAGTAATAATAACAACCATCACAGGTTTCTTTTCCACAATCATCAAACCGGGCCTCGGAGCATTGATCACTGCATTGTTCACTGAGCACTTCGGTGTCCCCTCCTTTGGAAACTTTGGTCTCTTCTGGATGGCCATGATCTCCGTATACCCCTTCATGGACTAATTTATCCCTTTAACTTTAGGTTGTGGAAGAGGAGGGGGACACTCAAGCTTTCTAGCAACCAAACCCTTCCTCGGTGGAGTTGAATCAACTCAAGCGAAACGAGAGCGAGGTAGAAATATTAGAATGCGATCGTACTCAGAGGTGTAGAAGCGGGCGATTCGTAGATGTTTCAAGGATGGAGACGGGATCTGTTGGAGAAAAACATCGCAATCCTCCATATTCAGTTGGACCAATGTCGGGCAGCCTGAGAAATCAACAACCTTATCGTTGACACCCTACACCAATAAGCTCTAATCTCGTGATGTGCTGGGAAACAAGATGCAGATCGCCAAATATGGGAGGGAGTTCCTCCTCCTTGACGACACGGATCTGGAGCGCCCGGACATGGGACACAACGTCACGGATCCAGCGGCTGGCGTGCTTCTCGTTCGCATGCAATCGCATGAACTACACATAGCTACGCCTTAAATAGTTAGTAACATCGCTACACATACCTCAATGGGTGACTTTAGGACAGGCTCCCGTACGGTGAGGTATGAGTAGACGGTCATGTCCAGATCATGCTCTGGATCCCTATCAGTATCAACAACATGCAGGGTGATGGGGACACCCTGGTCTTCCGCGTTGGACCGGCTTCCAAGGCATTCCTAGACATTGCTTTCAGCAATAGCTATGTGTAGTTTAGTTTCTTGGGGAGGGGGGGGGGTTGCCCCCCCTGTTGAAGATATGCCCAAGAGGCAATAATAAAATGGTTATTATAATATATCTTTGTGTTTATGATAATTTTTTGCATACCATGCTATAATTGTATTAACCGAAACATTGATACATGTGTGTTATGTAAACAACAAGGAGTCCCTAGTAAGCCTCTCGTATAACTAGCTTGTTGATTAATAGATGATCATGGTTTCGTGATCATGAACATTGGATGTTATTAGTAACAAGGTTATGTCATTACATGAATGATATAATGGACACACCCAAATAAGCGTAGCATATGATCACGTCATTAAGTTCAATTTGCTATAAGCTTTCGATACATAGTTACCTAGTCCTTCGACCATGAGATCATGTAAATCACTTATACCGGAAGGGTACTTTGATTACATCAAACGCCACTGCGTAAATGGGTGGTTATAAAGGTGGGATTAAGTATTCGGAAAAGTATGAGTTGAGGCATATGGATCAAGAGTGGGATTTGTCCATCCCGATGACGGATAGATATACTCTGGGCCCTCTCGGTGGAATATCGTCTAATTAGCTTGCAAGCATATGAATGGTTCATAAGAGATGACATACAACGGTACGAGTAAAGGGTACTTGTCGGAGACGAGGTTGAACGAGGTATAGAGATACCGATGATCAAACCTCGGACAAGTAAAATATCGCGTGACAAAGGGAATCGGTATCGTATGTAAATGGTTCAAATCGATCACTAAGTCATCGTTGAATATGTGGGAGCCATTATGGATCTCCAGATCCCGCTATTGGTTATTGGTCGGAGATAGGTCTCAACCATGTCTGCATAGTTCACGAACCGTAGGGTGACACACTTAAGGTTTGATGTCGTTTAAGTAGATATGGAATATGGAATGGAGTTCGAAGTTTTGTTCGGAGTCTCGGATGGGATCCAGGACATCACAAGGAGGTCCGGAATGGTCCGGAGAATAAGATTCATATATAGGAAGTCACTTTCCAAGTTTGGAAATGATCCGATGCATTTATGGAAGGCGCTAGAATGTTCTAGAACCTTCCGGAAGAAATCACCATGGAAGGTGGAGTCCCGGTTGGACTCCACAAACCCTAACCAGCCAACCAAGTGGGAGGGTGGAGTCCATGGTGGACTCCACCTCCTTGGCCGGCCAAGCAAGGGGGGAAGGGGAGAGTCCCTGTCCCTCTAGGTTTCGTCCATATGGCAGTTTTTGAATTGGGGTCTTATTCAGATCTTTGGGCAAACCCTTGGGTGTTCCACCTATATAATGAGGAGGAGAGGGAGGGGGCTGCCTACACCTTGGCCGCACCACCCAAGCCCCTTGAGGCCGGCGCCCCAGCTCCCCTCTCCCCAAACCCTAGCCGCCTCTCCTCCTCCACCTCTCCCGCATAAGCTTTGGCGAAGCCCTGCCGGAGATCTCCACCAGCACCGCCACCACGCCGTCGTGCTGCCGGGATTCCGAGGATGATCTACTACTTCCGCTGCCCGCTGGAACGGGGAGAAGGACGTCGTCATCAACACCGAACGTGTGACCGAGTACGGAGGTGCTGCCCGACTGTGGCACCGTCAAGATCTTCTATGCGCTTTCTAAAGCGGCAAGTGATCGACTACAGCAACAACGAGATCTAATCTCGTAGGCTTTGGAAATCTTCGAGGGTTAGTCTCATGATCTTCTCGTTGCTACCATCTTCTAGATTGCATCTTGGCTTGTTATTCGTTCTTGCGGTAGGAAATTTTTTGTTTTCTATGCTACGAATCCCATCACCCCCCCCCAACCCAACCAACCCACGAAATTTGGCATACTCCCCACCCCACCCCCCACCCCACACAGACATACATATTTTACTAAATTAGCCGATAGTTTTCCCAATTTCACCTTGAATATCGGCTCATAGTTTCTTCGTAGCCCATTTGATTCCCAGCGAGATGGCACATGCTCCGATACTGATTTTATGCACTTGTTATTCAAATGTGCCTCTATTGTTGATCTTTGGAGTAGGAACTCGTGAAATAGCTGGTTCTCCGTTTCTCTTAAAAAAATACTTATATTTAATTGTTGAGCCCTCTAGCTTTCTTATGAGCGTATTAGTGGATGATATAACACACACGCATGGGCGTCAATGTGTTATGTCGATTTATTTCTCGAGATTCCTGCTCGTCATGGTAGATAAAAGTAGCTCTCTGATGTGGGCATTATCCTTCGGGTAACCAACATTACGCTACCTCCTACGGCCTAACCAGAAGCCCATGAAGATTGCTTAACAACCAAGGTGGACCCATACGTCAGTTCCAGTAAAAGTGGCTCACCCGAAGAAGGATTCTTGACTAACAAGGCAAGAAGATGTTAAACAAGGAAGGATTATAGTAGATCTCTTTGTAACCCACTCGAATCCTGGGATGCATGCATGGAGCTGGTGATGATGATGATGATGATGTAAATTCTGGCAGTAGCTAGGGATGAAAAAAATTTGATGGCCCCTTTTGTAACTATGATGGGGTGGTATATACTAACCCCTTAGGTGATGGTGAACTTGCGGTGTTAGGATGACACCTACTTTTGTTGTGGTGGTAGGATGGCACCATGGTAGTGTAGGATGAACTTGTGATCCACTTTTGGAATGATCATGCATGCCCCTGTTAGTTTACTGTCAACACTCGTGTTGTTCTATTGCTCTTTTCTGAATTGCTTCATGGTTGTGATCGATTACTTGTTCTTCTTATGACATGCTAGGTGGTATGTGGTGTTCCGCGGATGGGTTCGAGGAATCTATAGCTCATGGAAGGTGTGTCAAGACCAGGTCAGTGGCCACTCCAATAACAGCTACCGAGAGTATAAAACATTGGAGGTGGCACATCAAGGTGTGTCAATTGTGATTTGAGCAACCAAACAGCTGATTCATGTTTTCCTGCGTGCAAGTTGGGCTGGAAACGGGCTACCAAACGATGGGACCTGTCTTCCTTCTCCGGCGCCGCACAGGCTACCAAACGACCCGCGTTTCATGGATCATGGCCCGTTCGCGACTCGCAGAGAGACCCATCTCATTGCGCCAGTGATGCAAGAATCGCATGCAGACTACCAAACGCGTCCGTAGCAGGCGAGCATGCTCGCATGATGCGAGGACGGACAACTCCGTGTTCACCATCTCCAACTGCAGCTCGCACACAACGTTCGCCGCCCTCACCAAGGCGTCCACAGTCGTTGGATCTACCTGGCCGAGCCAGTCATGGTGCGTGACGCGGTTGGTCGGGAAGAGCTTCGGTAGCTGGCCAGCGAGCTAGGACTCCATGCCACAGCCAGACGGAAGCCTCGAATCCAGACTCTACAGCATACATGCATACGTACTACTCAATCTTCGTAGAACACATGCATATGGTCCACATGTACAAAGTCCGGCAGGGATGGATCGAACACTGGCCGGTGCTGGCTCTTCTGACTACTGAGCACTATTTAAAAGAAAAATTGAGTTGCCATTTTTTTAAGTTCAATAGCAGATCTCGGTCCTGTGTAAGAGCAAACTGCAGCTACAGATATACAGAATTGGTGTGCTCTGCCATCCTATATAATCCTTCTTATTTGAAGTCATGATACACTTTAAGCCAAGTTGTCATCATATTACGCCTATATTTAGCATACCTTGGTTAATTCTATTTTTATTGTGTAGGCTTGCTTGTTGGAAATAAGATGTGAGAACTAATTTAGAACAGAGGAAGTATTATTCTAGTTTATCATTTAGTTGGGAGAATAGGGTTAGATTTTTTTTAAAATCTTTACT
The DNA here is from genome assembly GCF_022539505.1 of Lolium rigidum. Classification (NCBI taxonomy): domain Eukaryota; kingdom Viridiplantae; phylum Streptophyta; class Magnoliopsida; order Poales; family Poaceae; genus Lolium; species Lolium rigidum. The sequence continues at coordinate 30,392,845 of NC_061510.1, read as the reverse complement.
ATCTTTACTATTAAGGTGAAACCTTTGAATGTCTGGTGTCACACATCTAGAAATTACAAACCAAATTATCCCTCTCGTCCTTCGCTCCCGATACTTTTGCCTCGGTCACAGCTACTTACTATCTCAATAAAAGAAATTGTTGATCCATGGTATCTGTTCATGCTCTGATTTTTTTTTGGAGTTCTAGAAATGGTCTGTATCCATTTTTAAATACGATTACAATTTTATCATTATTAAATACATCCAGAGAATATTTGTGGATCATAGACTATATATTCTCATTTTTATCTGTTCGAAATGATAAAGATTAAAGTGAGCTTATTTTCCGTCCATGTTAGAACATTATGTTGAATCTTGTATTGTTGACACTGATATGTATTAACATCAAACTCCATTACGAAATTGATGCTTTGAAAATCCAAGTGAGCTTATTTTCCATCCATGTACTGTTGACACTGATATGTATTAACATCAACACATTATGCATCGCATCGCCATGAAGATTTTGGAGGGCTTCCGAATTTGAAAAATGAAACAGTTTCCGCCTTAGATACATCTGAAAGATATTAACTGTCGTTTTCTCCATAGCGAAGCATGGGCATTCTGCTAGTACATAGATAGACGTGACAAGTCTTGTAGTAACACATGTTGTACGACCGCTGAACTCGATCTATAAGGGTTCAGTTGAGTAGATAGGATCATGGCTATCCTTTGTAAATTTCATGTTGATGCTGATGCTGATGTTGGGTTTTTTTTTTTTTTTGCGAGAGATGTTGATGTTGGTTAACCGGCTATATAACATGTAATGTATCCCCGCTAGATCTGCATACGCTTTTTTTTTGCGGGGTAGATCTGCATACGCTTAACCTAAAACCTTCCCACATGGCATGTTCTGAATTTACCTAAACATTGTCGGCAGTAGAGACAGAATGGTGAGGACTCAGGAGTGCAGAGCGAATATTCCAGTTACCGCATGGACAACAAACACACACAGATTCGTGCGAATCTATTAATGATTGAGCCTAACGGAAAATGAAATCGACCATAAGAGACACCGCTGGCTGTAGGATTGGAAACAAGAGATCGCAGAGACGGGCGCCGCGACCTGCTGAGGAAAATGGCCTATTTTAGCTCTGCCGACCTGCGGATATTTTATTTGTGGGATTGGTTCAGTATTGTAGGTGTATATTTTCATGAGTTTGGGTCCCTGATGATTTATACTCCCTCCATTCTTTTTTAATTGACTCAAATTTAATACAAAGTTGTACTAAATCCGAGTCAATTAAAAGAGACCGGAGGGAGTACTTGTGTCAGCATCAGCTTATCAGCTGATACCATGCATCCCTAGACACGTATTTTATCGTGATATCATGAACAATCATTCAATCTCGGATTGTTTGGACGCTTCCATTGGCCAAGTACCCGTCTCAAGCTGCTAGTACAAAAAAAAAAAAAAAGCACCGGAAGGCCGGCTGTGGCTTCCGGGCATGGACGACCGAAGCTAAGGTAGCATTCGATCAGACGGGTGCTAAGCGACACAGCGCGAGCTACAAGATGGCCGATGCGATCAGGACGAAGGCCGAGAAACGGCTACTCACCTTTGTCCGCGTCGTCGCTTTCCTGGAGAGGATGGGCAACGGCCTCGGCAGGCTAGTACTCATCTGGGCGACCGTGGTTGTGGGATTCTCCAAGGATCTGGGCTATCATTTCTGGTTCTTGGCGGGGTTTGTCATTCTGGAGTCCTTCAGGTACTCCTTTATCTGGAAACCTTTGCCTTAACTGTCACCAAACTGCAATGGCAACCAGGCGACCGCTTCGTTCCCTCGCCAATTCGCGCTCCGTCGGCCACCAGCCCACCACCATGTCGCTCCACGCATGGACCGAAACCGCAATAGGCGCGAGGCCACGCCTCCCTCGCCACCGCCCCCTCCGCCGTCGTTTAGGCCCCTGCGGACCTGGTCGCCAGACCGCCCCCCGACGACCAGCGCCTTCGTCGCTGTCGCTCCACCGCCCTGAGCAGCCCCCCTCCGTGCTCTCCGAGCACACCACCTTGGAGGAACTCATGCACCACCGCCCGGAGCGCACGCTCTGCTTCGTTCGCCGGTCGCCGGTCATCAAACAAGCGGAGAACGCGCTGCCGACGCGGTCACCGTCATGATCGTTGTCTCCGGACCTCCGGTCTCGCGGGACAGAGCCGACTGGAAGGCGTGCTCTCTGTGCCATGTTCAAGTGCACCGTCAAGCTTTGGACTCGTCAGACGCACGCTCGCCCCTGCACCTGCCACTACAAGGTCGACGTGGACATATTCGGCATCCCGCCAAAGTGCCAAACGTATCCTGTCTTGGCACCCCAAGCACCGTCCTGGCGCCTTGCTCCATCATCGAGCGCTAGTTCGGCACCCTGCGGGTAGGGACCGGTACAGGGTTGCCAACGTATCTGTTGGATTCCAAAACTGTCCGGCTACTTTTAAGACGCGTCGGTGTAATCCAAAAACATTGCCAGACCCCAAACAACTATTGGAGTTGTTATGGAACACGCCGTGTGGCCTAGTCGACGATGGGTTCCTCAACATAGGATGGCCGTGAGGAGGATTGTCGTCGGGTCTTGTGTCCAAGCCGACAACGTTGGATTTCAGGGGAGAGACCGGCATGTTAGCGACAATACGACTGTCTCCATCCTTAAATGCAGCGCCTCAGATACTCTATGGCAGGTTGCCATTGATGAACCCGCGGGTTCCTCACACATCAGACAGAGCCCGTTCTATTTAGTGCGCTGTGAGACAATAGAATTGGGGAAACCGGCTCAACCCTCTAGGAGTGGCCTATCACATTATATATATAATGGGTGTGTTACAATGGTACAATACGTACACGTATACAGAACCTATACACAGTCTAACACCCTCCCTCAATCTTAGCCACTTCCTAAAGAATCGAGAAGGGTAAGATTGCGCCTACAGGCCTCGAACTGTGGTAGAGGCAACGGCTTGGTGAAGATGTCTGCAAGTTGATCTTTAGAAGAGATGAACCTGATCCGTAATCGCTTCTGTGACACACGTTTCCGTATAAAGTGATAGTCAACTTCAATGTGTTTCGTTCGGGCATGAAATACCGGATTTGCAGAGAGGTATGTAGCACCGATATTATCACACCAAAGGATAGGAGGCTGCGGTTGGGATATACCCAATTCCTGAAGCAAGGACTGTACCCAAATGATCTCAGCGGTAGCATCGGCCACGGCCTTATACTCGGCTTCGAGTGCGCTACGTGACACGGTAGCTTATTTCCGAGCACTCCGGGCGATCAAAGTAGAGCCAAAGAACACAAGCATAGCCCCCGTAGATCGCTTCGTCATCCGGACTGCCGGCCCTAGTCCGCATCGGAATACGCCGAGAGCACCCCATAGGGATTCGGTCGTATAGAAAGGCCATAAGACACGAGTAAGTCGAACATAGCGCAATATGCGCTTGACAGCGAACCAATGAGTGTCGCGAGGCGCCTGTAAATACCGACAAACTACGTTGACAGCATAAGATATATCTGGGCGTGTGATCGTCAAGTACTGTAGACCACCAACAATACTCCTGTAGACTGTTGCATCCTCAGAAGACAGAAGCGCACCATCAACAGCAGTAATCTTGTCAGTAGAAGACATGTGAGCATCCCAGCCCGCTGCAGCAAGTCCAAAGAGTACTTCTTTTGTGTCATAACAAGTCCAGCACCACGAGAAGCAACCTCCACCCCAAGAAAATAGTGAAGTTGCCCAAGGTCCTTGACAGCAAAATCAGCACCAAGGGAACGAATAAGAGCATTAGCAGCAAACTGAGAGGAGCTGACCAAGATAATATCATCCACATACACCAACAAGTACATAGTGATCTGCGAGGCTTACGTAGAAGAAATAATGAGGAGTCGGCGGCGGACGGTGTAAAACCATGAGCACGAAGAGCGAGTCGCAAGGCGGGCATGCCAGGCCCGAGGAGCTTGTTTCAACCCATAGAGTGCTTTAGTAAGACGACGGACATGATCGGGACGATCAGGATCAGAAAACCCAGGTGGTTGTCGCATATATACCTCCTCCTCCAACAAGCCATGAAGAAAGGCATTCTGCACATCAAGCTGCCGAAGAGACCAACCTCGAGTGACCGCAAGAGAGAGAAGAAGCCTGATGATGGTAGGCTTGACCACTGGACTGAAGGTGTCTTCATAGTCAAGACCATAACGCTGTCGAAAACCGCGAGCAACAAGACGCGCTTTATAGCGCTCAATAGTCCCATCAGAGTGCTTCTTCACCTTGAAGACCCATTTAGAATCAATGACATTAACTCGTGGTGGTGGAGGAACAAGAGTCCACGTCTCATTACGAAGAAGAGCATGATACTCCCTGTTCCATAGCCTCTCGCCAATGAGGAATACTCATAGCGGCTGATATGTGCGGGGCTCGGAGGACGGATCTGCAATTGCGGCAGCCATACACGCAGCATGCCAAGCGACAGTACCGTCAGTGCGCTCCTTGGGGCGAAAAATGCCACTTCGGCTGCGCGTATGCGGGCGTAGCACAGGAGCTGTCGATGTCAAAGGAGCAGCCGAGGAGGGGCTGGAGGACGTCGACGGAGAGGGCCCAGCCGATGAGGGGCTGGGCGATGGCGACGACAGTGACCCAGTTGTCGAGGGACTGAGCGATGCACCGCGCGCGTCGGAGAGACCGAGCCAGGATCCGCCAAAGGCGTCACGAGCGGTGAACCGCCCGGCGAAGGAGGCGGTCCAGAGAGGGCCGGCGACGAGGACGAGGCGAGCGTGGGGCTCGGCGGGGCAGGCCAGGACCGGGGCGAGGCCGGCCCAGTGCCAGAAGGCGAGGCAGCCCGCGGCGTGGCGGGCGGGTCGGGCGAGCGTGCATGGGCGCTCGGACCGAGGCCATGCAGGGGCGCAGCACGATCGACGTGCGCGTCGGATGGCAGCGGCGACGAAGGTTCTGGGACCTCCAGAATTTCCAAACGAGCTCCACGTCCAGTGCCTGCACCATGGTTAGGTAATAGTACAGGAGAGTATGCAACATCATCAAATTGATCAGAGGCAATGAAAGATGAATGCAAGGAGGGAGACTCATCGGTGGAAACAGGGAGTTTGGCAAAAGGAAACACACGCTCATCAAACACGACATCCCGAGATATGTAGACACGATTAGTAGGAACATGAAGACATTTGTAACCTTTATGAAGGGAACTATAGCCAAGAAACACACACTTTTTGGACCTAAATTCCAGCTTGCGTTTATTATATGGGCGCAGATGCGGCCAGCAAGCACAGCCAAACACTTTAAAGAAAGTATAGTCAGGCTGTTCATTCAAGAGAAGTTCAATAGGAGTTTTCATGTTAAGAACACGTGTGGGAGTACGGTTGATGAGAAAGCATGCAGTGGTGAACGCATCACTCCAAAACCGAAAGGGAACCGATGCATGGGCCAAAAGAGTAAGACCAGTTTCAACAATATGACGATGCTTACGTTCTACAGAGCCATTCTGCTGATGTGTATGTGGACATGCTAAACGATGAGCAATCCCAAGCGACTGGAAGAAGGAGTTGAGGTTGCGATACTCACCACCCCAATCCGACTGAACATGAACAATTTTATGCTTGAGAAGGCGTTCAACATGTTTTTGAAACTGAACAAAAATATCAAACACATCAGATTTGCGCTTGATAAGATAAAGCCAAGTAAAACGACTGTAAGCATCAACGAAACTGATATAATAATTATGACCACTAACAGAGGTTTGGGCAGGGCCCCATACATCTGAAAACACAAGCTCTAGAGGATGTTTGACCTCCCTAATAGACTCCGAAAAAGGAAGTTGATGACTCTTCCCCTGCTGACAAGCATCACACACTGATACATCTTTATTACTAGGTGCGGTAGGAAGCTCATGACGACGCAAAACATGGCGAACAATAGGAGTGGCAGGATGACCAAGACGAGCATGCCACTGTGACGGCGAGACGCGAACTCCACTGAAAACGCGAGAGACGTCAGGATGCTCTAGACGATAGAGGCCCTGGCATAGACGCCCACTAAGAAGCACGTCCCTCGTGTCCCGATCCTTAATAAAAAGATCAAACGGGTGAAATTCACAAAACACATTATTGTCAACAGTGAGTCTAGGAACTGAAAGAAGATTGCGTGTCACAGATGGTACTCTAAGAACATTGCGAAGCTGAAGACTCCTATTTGCATGGCTAGTGAGAAGGGATGCTTGACCAATATGGGAGATGTGCATACCTGCTCCGTTGGCGGTGTGGACTTTGTCAGACTCATGGTAGGGCTCGGTGGTGTGGAGCTTCCCCATCTCGCTCGTCAAGTGCTCCGTTGCCCCAGAATCCATGTACCAATGCGGATCAACGGAGTAGGACCGAGTGTGCCCCCGAGACTTCGAAGGCGGGGCGGGGCGATCAGCCATGGCAGCTTGACGCGCATTGTTGCGCGTATCCCGGCCATCATTGCCAAGTCCAAGAAAGCTCTTCTGGAAGCGACGATGACACTTGGACGCCCAATGACCATCAATACCGCAGAGCTGGCAGACCCGCCGCCCCCCACTGCCAGGCAGCGTCGAAGGAGGAGCAGGCGCGGACGCGGACGGCGCAGGCCCCTTGCCGGACGTCGGGGCGCCCGATGCGGAAGAGCCGCCCTTGTAGGCAGCATGCGCGGAGGGAGAGCCACGACCACGGTTAGCACGGCGCGCCTCAACACGCTGCTCAGTAAGAAGAAGGCGGGAGTATATCTCATGGGCCATCATAGGATTGGAGTGCCCCCGCTCATTGATGATTTCAACCAGGCCATCATATTCTTCATCAAGACCATTGACGATGAAGGAGTTGAACTCGGAGTCCGTGAGCGGCTGGCCAATGGATGCCAGCGTGTCGGCAAGGGAATTAACCTTGTTGTAGTACTCCGTGGCCGTGGTGTCGAGTTTCTCACACTCGCCAAGCTGACGACGGACGGCACTAGCACGAGCCTGCGACTGCGACGCGAAGGAACGCTCAAGGATGGTCCATGCCTCGTGAGAAGTCTTGGCAAAGACAATGAGCCCGGCAACAGCCGGGGTAAGCGACCCCTGGATGGAGGAGAGGTTCGCCTGATCCTGCCCCATCCAAACACGGTGCGCCGGATTGTAGACCGGACCGTTCACGCTGTCCACCAGCGCGGGAGGGCAAGGGAGAGAGCCATCGATGTAGCCAAGCAGGTAATGGCTCCCAAGGAGCGGCAGAACCTGTGCACGCCAGAAGATGTAATTGTCTGGCGACAGCTTGACGGTGATGAGGTTGCCAAAGTGAAACGGCGGAGGCAACGAGCCCGTTGTGAAGACTGCCGGGGGCGCGTACGCCATGGGGGCAGAGACAGGCGGCACGGGCAGGGGCGCAGTTGTGACACCCGCAGGCGGCGAGAGCGCCGTCGAGGATGCAGACCCTGCCGGAGGCGCGGACGCCGTGAGGGCAGGGTGCACCAAGGCATGCCCGGTGGCGGAGGATCCAACCGTCCCCGCCGGTGACCCCTCCATCGACGTGAGGGCCAGGGACCCAAGGTCGGCGGCCGAGGAAGCGGGCGAAGAAGAGGCGCCGGAGGTAGCAACCATGAGCGCATGCGGGTTGGAGAAGAAGGAGCCGACGCTCCTGGTCCCGATCGGAGGCTGCTGCAGGGCAGCGGGGTCGACGGGGCGGGAGAGAAGCGCCGCGAGCGAGGCCGGAAGGTAGCCCGCGGTGGAGGAGCCGAAGGTAGCCGCGCTATCCATGGCGGCGACGAAGATCGGGCGGCGATGGAGGTGGGCGGCGGCTAGGGTTTAGGGTGGCGGAAGCGTAGGACCAAAACTAGTCTGATACCATGTGAGACAATAGAATTGGGGAAACCGGCTCAACCCTCTAGGGGTGGCCTATCACATTATATATATATAATGGGTGTGTTACAATGGTACAATACGTACACGTATACAAAAGCTATACACAGTCTAACATGCGCCCTATGCCGCACTAGCCTCTACACCACGCCTTCCTTCCCTGCTCCGTCGAACTCGCCTCTACACCACAATGCCGCACCGGCTTCTACTCGATGCTAGGCCAGAACGAGCGCACACCACTGGCAGCGCCGCAGCCAGAGCTGTCTCAGCCTGGCGCCGAGTTCGACCCGCCAGACTTCAACTTCGATGACTCCGAGTTCGGCGAGTGAAACCAGGTGTTCGTAGCAGGCGCGGAGGCCGAGGCGGCAGAGGAGGTGGCACAGTGGGGCGACGAGGAGCAGTTCCACGGTGACATGGAGCATGCGGCGATCCTAGCCTCCTTCAACGCGCAACACTCTTGGAGGATCAATGAGCAAGTGATAGAGGAGATTGACGCTGCCAACTTCGAGCATGCCCTAGAGATCTCAACGCCAAGAAAACGAGGCTTTCCTAGAACGAGGATGCGAGGCTCGCCCAGAACAAGGAGTCTAGCTAGTGGCAAGCGGCGATGAAGGCCCAGCGCCGCCGACAAGCTCATGCGATGCATGTGGCCATTCTGCACAGCTACATGAGTGAAGCAAGGGCGAGAGGCGGGCACGTCTGGCGGTGGCAAAGGGGAAGAACGACAACGAGGCAGGCCTGTCATGCACCCCAACCGACGGCGAGTAGATTGGGTTTTATTTTAGATTGAACTTTTGTAAATAATCCTAATTTTGAATTAAATTTCGCGGTTTGTTTACATTTGCTTATTCCAACATTTTTTTATGGATTGTTATCGGGTCGCGAGTGTGTGCAACCTCTCCCCAAAATGGGGAGCAGGTGCCAGCGACCCCCATAGAGCATTGCCGGCGCACATGCCAACGTTTTTTAGGACGCACCGGTGGAGATGCTCTAATACCTTCGATTCGAATTGCGAATGTAATATAGCTCTTTTTCACTAGACTAGAGGGTTTATTGATGGAAAACGCTGCTTTATCACTCAGAGGATTGCACATGCTCCGTACCAGTTGGATGAATCGATCATGCGAACTGTAGGTCTTAGGTCATCTCCAGCGGGGCCACCCAAAACGGCGACCCATTCGGTCTATTTTGATCCGATTGGGTCACGTCGTGGACATAATTTGGGCTGTGGTCCGGCCCACCACGCTAGTGCCTTAGTGGCGTGACCCATTCTGTCCGCGCTAGTCATTTTGGCATGTTGGCCACAGAAAACAATTAGAATTGAATTCAAGTATAAGCTAGAAGTGCGCAAAATTATGAAAATATTTCATTCGTTCAAACATAATGTGTTAGATTATTATGCAATTTCCGTGTGAGATTAATTACCGAAAACAACATGACAGATGGACACGCATACTGAACCACACACATCAGACTAAGCACATGCATCAGATCTGAACATGGAACAAGTAGCAGTGCAAGGTAGGAGACAAAAAACACGTACATCGCGACCTTCCGAGACGCTCCCCAAAAACCTTATAGCCCGTCTCTCGGTGCAGGATGTCAACGGACGGGGTTTCGGAGGCCTGCTCTCCCAGACGGCTGTGCACGCAGTCGCCGGGAGGGAAGACTAGAGAGTAGCACATCAAAAGGAACTTTGTGAGAGAGACGGACTAGAGAGTTTTGAGTGTGTCTCGAACTCGAACTCGAGTCACGAAACGCGGCGTGCGTGCGTGACGTGACGTGACGTGCCGAGGCGGGGCGGGCGAAGGAGGAGGAGTGTGCGAGGGCTCCTTCTATTCTCACTCACTTGGAAGGACTAGAAGAGCAGCCCTTATATACCACTCCAACTCACTCCTAACTAGCAATGTGGAACTAAACTTTATCCCCCAAGGCTGTCCCAAACTGCCAACGTGATGGACCTTGAGATTTCAGGAATTGTAGACTACATAGGCCGCCTTACTGGGCTGCAGTCCATCTACATTTAACATAATGTAGGTAGAATTTTTTTTTAAACCTAACCCCCCTAAGTCATCATAGAGAGACTTTCTCTTGTTCTACATTAGTTGCATAATTTATTTCTAAGACAGTGGAAGGTTCTCTAAAGAAAATATAATTATTTAAAAGTTACTTAACTAAACATCCATGTGAATAAAAGTTTAACTTTAATCATCAAGACATACTCCCACTTAATATAACAGTTCAACTATTACTAACTAATATATGCATTTAAAAATTTAGAAGTGATTCATGAACTCACTTTTCTCTCACGATGTTTTTTTTTTCTTTTTTTTTGAAATGGGGGAAATATCACCCCAGCTTCTGCATCCAAGGGATGGACACGGTTTTTTTTATTAGATTATTCACAACACCTTACAAGAGCAATACAAAAGATCAAACTCGAAGCCACCTCGCTAAACCTACAGAGGGATGAAGGGGGTGACAATTCACCAACTCACATCAACCAAAAACCAAATACCTTCCCAGGCCGCCCAATAGCAGATTAGAAGCACATACAGCCAAGCAGACTCCCAGCATACGCCAACGCCTACGTCATAGAAGTTGCTATCGCCCGTCTTCCTCGACTCCATCTTCAAGAGAGATCATCGCATTGACCATGCCAGGCATGTCATCGATGCCGCCACGGCACCAGACGACTCCACCATCATGCGCGAGTCCATCACACTGCATCCATCCCGAGACACCACCGCACCATGCCGCGGCGACTCGACGACTCCGACACAGCAAAAGCACACCGCTCCACCTCAGCACCACCGCCATCCGTTGTCTGCTCCAAAAACGATGCCCCCAACAGGGAGAACGGCGTTGCGCGCCGCCATCGTCCGATCCGGGAGACCCGGGTCTAGGATTTCTCCCGGAGCAGCCCAGGCGAAGAAACGCAGGCTGCAGAGACAATGCCTTCAACAAGGTAACGACGAGACACGCCGCCATCATCCGCCATGACCGAAGTCCGGCCGGCTTTCACCGGCAGCTGCGCCTCGCCATCGGGGGCCAGGCGACGGATCGCGAGATCCGCCACGGCTAGCCACACAACTAGCCGATCTCCTCCGGCGAGAGAGAAGACCACCACCGCGGCCACCAGGTCGACGGCGTCTCCGCCATCCAGGGCCGCCGCCCTTGGTTCTGTGGTCCCAAACCTTGAGGAGGAGCAGTGCGAGATCCATCTCCATCACCGCTGGCCCGGCGATGCCGAGGCTAGGACGGAAGGAGAGGATCGCGCCGCCAGGTTCCGGGTTCTCTCACGATGTGTTCCCTCAAAACTCACGAGGAACACTTTCATGCGAAACATTGGGAAATGGTAGAAAATAAGAACACCGATAAAAACACAAAAGGATAAAAGAAAAAATAGTTCTTGGTTTTTGAGGATTGGGTATAAGAGATTATAAACTAGCAACAAAGACAAGTCTAATAAAAATTCAATAAAATCAAAGTGTCGGGATGAATCCAACACGAGTTTTTCAAAGCTCCGATGAGTTGTAGTAAAACCTCGATTATTGAAGATAAAAATAATACCACCTCTTTATATATAAGTTTTAACAATCTCGCCAAGCTTAGGCTTTTTCAAGCCGGCTGGGAGGATCATTGTGGCGGTTGGATGATAATTATAGGGAGCCCAAACCTGGCTCCATTACTCAAAGTGACATGGCATGTTCTATGTTGTGTCTCGGAGGGCGTTGTCTAGATTTCTCATCTTGTTGATAGTGGCTCCGAGCGAGTATACATCGACGTATGTGGTGTATGGGTTTGGTGGCGGCACCTCTTGTTATGGATCTAGGTCGAAAACCTCTATGGCAACAGAGAAAGGGATCGTTGCCAAAAGCCTGAAGCTAATGTGAAGGCCTCTATGGCAACGGTGAAAAAAAAAACCCATCACCAATGAGGCATGTTTCTAGGCAACCGTTTTTTTTTTTGTTTTTTGTTTATCCATTGCTAAATAGGGAGGTCCATTGGTAACGGTTAGTTGAGTATTGCTCCTTTGCAATAAGAATGTATCGATTGTCTATTACAGAAATTTGTATATGTAAGATTACATTAAAATATAAGCACACACATGATACCATAAACTATGTCTTTACACAATCTTCCACAATGTGACCAATTTACAACATAAAAAAAAACACCTACTTCACAATGTGATCAACTAAGCACTAGCTAGAACACAAACAAACTCATATGAGATCGCACCTATTGACAATTGATTACAAGCATCTTGATTGCATCGTGCTCCGCCGATCGTTGTGTCGTCTTGTTAATCTTCTTTGGACGGTGTCACCGAAATAATATTTTCATTGCTATGACATTTCGGACACTATTACCTAAAAAAGTTTTTGTGGGCTGTGCACCAAAACGTCCCGGCAATCTTGCACTTTTGACTAGTCTCTTCTTTTTTCTCAAAAAAAACAAAAAGAGACTAGTCTCTTCTTTCGGGAAGATGCAGTTTCGCGTATTTAGCTCATTTAACTTATTGTCATCTCAATTTCTCCCGCTCCTCAAAAGCCCAAAGGAACGGAGTTGATGCTACAATAGTTTCACCCACTGTAAGGGCACTCAAAAACTTTTTAGTGGTTTATGTTAAGAGAAAGAGTCGAATCCCGCACGAACAAGAAGAGAGAACTACACCATCATCTGCATGACTAGAACTTGAGTAGTAAGAATAGGGCCAAATAACACGTTAAAAGTGTTATACCGGCCGCTTAGGCCTATATTCTTCTATCAAAATGTAATGTTTTCTAGGTTATATTGTAGAAAATTCTAAATGCATATTTTCTTGCCATTAAAATAGAACAGGTGCTAATTTTATGGGAAGGAAATTTTTAATCACGACCAAAGAATGTGGACAATTAGTTGAGGAAGAAGGGTTGGGTATGTTATGTAAAGTGGGAGGGGTCACATGACAATTTTTACAAAATAAGGTATTGGCATCAGCTTGTATGATTTCAATCCAAGTTTAATTCATGCATTAAGAAATAGAAAACAAAATTTATTCATCAGTAGTAACCCAAATATACACTATACATACCTAAACTTTACATTGGTACTACTGAGGGCTGGATTGGTATTTTTTCATTTGTGTGGATTAAATTTGAATTTAAAATTTAGGTGGCCACATACATAAATATAGATGTATTTTCTTTGTGGATGGACTAAACTTACTTTTGGTTTTTAGCAAATGTTTTTAATTATCATGCCGTGTTTGGGAGCATGGTAGCACCCCAAGGTATGGTAACAGTGGATATGTTCTCCATGTACGTTGTTGTGGAGTTGCATTTCCCAGCTATGTTGCTGTCCGTCCTTGAAGATTGAATCGACCAGTCCAACATTACGCACCGGCTAGTTACTTCAGTTTTCCATCTTAAGAACCGGCTAAAAAAGCAAATGCGGATGCTCTAAGCCTCTAACACATCGTCCTGCATTTGTGTTGTCCCCCTATGTTCAGGTTGTATTCACCTCACAATACGGAGATCCTCATACTGTTTACTGGTTATCATATCTCTCTTGTTTGCTTGATATTTCCAGGGCGTTCAGTCGGGAAAGCAAATCGGATGACCAATTGTTATTCAAGACTACAGGGGCAATCAAGCTCAAAAGGGTGTCCCTACCCATCGGATCTCTGTATTATGTCAATGCAATAGCGATCACGTTGTTCTTTGTCTGTGGCGTCGCTTCCGTCTTGCCATTAATCAGTGGATTTCTCGTTTCCACAACTTTGTTGCCATTAGTGCTGGTACTAACCAAGGTTAACAAGACGAGATTTCCCAAACTTATCGAAAAAATAAGCATGCCCGGAAGCTCCTGGTGGTTGCGATTTATGCCTGCAGGTGCACTCATTCTAGCTACGGCTGTACAAGTGTTTTTTGGTGGAAGATTTGCGCTCCCTTTTGCAGCTGCAGCTATTCTTCAGTGGTTTATCTTCAACTCTTTAGCGAGGGGCCAATTGCCAGCAGCTTTCTCTTGTTTGCAAAGAGTGAAACATTTGCGTGCCATATTAATTACTGGAATAGCTCTGGCACTGTTACTGGCGTTTCAAAACGTTGGATTCGTGACAATGGTGGCTCCATTGGTGCTAGGCAACCTCCAAATCCCAGTGTCTATGACACGTATCATGCTTGCCTTGTCCATTATTGTGGAGGGGGACTTTAACCCTCACGTCCCTGACAACAAAAATAACCTCGTGCAAGTGCTGACGGCCTTCTACATAATGGTGTTGTGCCAAGGGATATTCTACATCGTCGCGTGTATATTGGAATCATTCTCCTACTTCCCTCGAACAGCACTGGCCCTGCGTTGTGGACTCGTCGATAAGGTGGGATCGGAGTCCATCAGCCTCTACTATGAACAAGCCTACGACACCTTTGTGCAAGAGAGTGTGCTTGATGCAAAGGATATGAGCCTTGTTACGTTTGCTATCGATTCCCTGAATTCGGAAGTCTCCCACGACAAGAAGCTTGCCGCAGTCCGTATATTGCACTCTTTTCTGCAGCAACGTCATCAGCGGCAGCAGGTAGGGCAGATTGGGGAGGATGAGCAGGCCTCGAATACAAAGGTTGTCTCAGAAATCATCGGCTCCACCAAGGCAGTTACCACCTTGATCAGCATGCTGGGATCTGTAGTTCCGGAAGATGCAGATATCAGGCTGTTCGCCACCAAGGTTGTCGCTGATCTTGCTCAATATCTTCGTATCAGCGGGATACCTGGCACCGTGCAGATGGTATCTTCACTTCTTGATAGTGGGAATAAACAAGGGAGAGAGGACAGCTCACCAAAAATAGCGAATGCTGCTGATCAGGAAGTAAGAGAAGCTTCAGGTTCCCTGGGAGTTGAGGGTAATGAAGGGAACGCCGCTGATAAGGAAATAGGGCATGCTCCAAATTCTCCAACAATGGACCATGAGCAAGGTAGCGCTGGTAATCAGGTAATAACCCATAGATCAAGTTCTGCAACATTGAACGGCAACGGAGGGAACATTGTTGATCAACAAATAAGACAGAGTCCAAGTTATTCAACTTTCAATGTCGAAAACGATGATAACCAGTCACGAATACAAGACTATCCAATCCAAGCAGCACGCAGATGGTCTCGAATATGCAAAATCTATTAGGACATGAAGAAACTGTGGTCAATACGATATGATAGTTTGCAAGGGGAGGATTCATTCCCTGTACTAGGCCTGTTAATCCTTGGAAGTTTTTCTGATGACGTAGACAACTGCGCAGAAATAAGCAGAGCAACAGAAGTCCTCCCAAAGATAATAGGGCTCATAAGAAACATCACTAGCACAACAACGCCGCAACAGAAAAAGGTCACCACTTCAGCACTAGTATTGGTTGCAAAGCTGGCAAGCGTTGAGTGGAAAAGCGGTGTAACGCTCCGGAAAGAGCTCTCTGAGAATCCTTTCCTTCTTAGCAAGCTCGCCGAGATCGTAGCGAACAATTGCAGCGGACCAGAACAATGGAAGCCGACGATGGACATCATTGCCAAGCTCGCCATGAATGAGGAAACAAGACAGGAGATTGGGGGGATCCAAGTGATTATCTCCAAGTTGATGCATGTATTTCTTGGTCGTGATGAACTGTCAAACAGATATGATCCTTCTCTCCGAACGGCAGCAGGCCAAGCACTTGCAATGCTGGCAATGGAGAGCGCTGGTAACTGCTCTGCTATCTTGGACGAACCGGTATACAACACTACCTTGGATCTCAACCAGATGCTTATAGATTATGAGAACGAGTACCTCGTGGTAACTATTCTGCAGAGTATGTGGGCACACTCCAGAGTGGAGCCTCGCCACCGGAGCCGTCTAAACAACCAAATGTTGCCTGACATCATAGCGGTAAGTCCTCTGAATTACTCCTACTACTTATGAACTTTCATATGGTACAACTTCTCAGTTGTGGAAGTATGATATTTTTACAAGTGTTCACCTTCAACAATCTCGTGTGTCGTGTCTTTCTTCATATAGTGCACATCCCTGATTTATTATGATTAAAATTGCCTTAGATTTAATCATGAAGTCAGTCCATTGCAAGTTTGGAAGTGAACCTAGCTCAATTGTGTCAGATGGGTGGATAAGTGGACATATGGTACAACTTCTCAGCTGTAGAAGTATGATATTTTTACAAGTGTTCACCTTCAGAAAAAAAAAACAATATCGTGTCTTTCTTCATATACTGCACATCCCTGATTTATTATGATCAAAATTTCCTTAGGATAAATCATGAAGTCAGTCCATTGCAAGTTTGGAAGTGAACCTAGCTCAATTGTGTCAGCTGGGTGGACAGTGGACTATCTCTGTCAAACTGTACTTATCATACCTTTAAAGTGTGTGACTATTTAGCTTGCATTAAGAAAAAAACATTGTTTATCGAACATGCTTGTGGAATTTGTATTACTCAGTTGAAATGCCAACAATTACCCAGAAAATAATTTTCATGGACTCATGGGAGACATTATAGCACCTAAGGGCTTGCTTAAAGGCCGGGCAGATGATGGTAGGTTTCTATTCAAAATCCTAGCTACTGCTATGTGTATTATGTGCACAACCGCTGAAAATGGAACTGGAAAGATCGAAAAGCCTGCCTGACATCAGATAGTGTACCACCATGTAGGAGGTGCTGGGAAGAATAATGGGCGCGGAGGGAAAACGAATGGAGGCCCTCGTCGGCCTGGCTTCGCAGATATGTAAGGTAGTTCCTGAACTCTTCATCCACGGTCTGGAATCAAACCTGGGCGCCACGGCATTTGTTCAGAAACTGGTGCATAAACTCAATGTCTGTACGAGACCGACCCCCGAGTTTCCGAGAATGAGAAGGTCGCTGGTTGAGCTCACGGTATCCATGGCGCAATCGTGTGACCGCTACCCAGCAATCTTCAAGGAGCATGGCATGGTGGAGGCACTGTTGAAGGTGGAGAAGACCCCATCCAAGGTGGAAAAGTACAGGTTATTCCACAGCAGCGCAGGTGTGGTTCCGGAGGGGCCCGGGACTCTGTCAAACCTAGTGGCCACAGCGAAAGGGCTAATCATGTAAAATTTTCTTGATATAGTTGTCGCTGATTTGGATGTATCTACGCACATTTTGTGTATAGAACTATAGTATAGATACATCCGAATCTACGACGACTAGGACGGATGGATGGAGTAGTTTTTACTGGAGTTTGGAGCCCCCATGTACATGCACTCCGCTCATTTGTCCCAAGCAGAGACCTGAAGATCTCTGGTTTCAACCCTGTGTCCCTGTCAGTCTGCGAAAACTGTATTTCTGAACCCACGGGAGGTGACAAGCAGAAATAATGGTACTAGATGATTTTACTTCCCATTTTATTGTTGTGATGATGTATAACAGGGATGCATCTAATGATACTACTAAGACAGGGTGTTGAGAAGTCATCACAGAGAAACAAACCCCTAATTCCTCCAGCCGCAACCTAAAAGCTGAGCCCAAGCTGCAATCCGAACGCCGCGTGGAAAAGAAACAGCGTCATGATGTTGCTGCCGAGTAGTCCATGTGCACCTCTCAGCCCAGGGTTTCCCTGACAATTATTGAACATCAAAGGTTATCTATGTGGACCATTGTTGGTATATGCTAGGAGCTTTTCATGTTCTGGATGTCGAAACTTGAGTTACCTCGAAGAGTGTTGGCAGGAGAGACTGGACTGTCAGGAGGGCGAGGCCGATGATTTCGGTGACTGCGTGAGGACTGCACAGCCATTGCCAATTGTTACTGAGTTTTTTGTTTCCGGGAAACAGTGGGTTGCTGAGTTCAAGCCAAATGACTAGCATACACATTCTGAATTCCGAGAGATGTTCTCACCTTTCGAAGATGGGTTTGCCTGAAGTGAGAAGCGCGGTGACCCCCCAACTAGGGGGGGGGGGGTCGCCCCCCAACCCAACCAACCCACGAAATTTAGGCTACCCCCCACCCCACATACACACACACACATCTCACTGTCAAACTGTACTTATCACACCTTTAAAGTGTGTGACTATTTAGCATGCATTATGAAAAAAAAACATTGTTCATTGAACATGTTAGTGGAATTTGTATTACTCAGTTGAAATGCCAACAATTACCCAGTAAATGATTTTCATGGACTCATGGTCATGGGTGACATAATAGCACCTAAGGGCTTGTTTAAAGGCCAGGCAGATGATAGTAGGTTTCTATTCAAAATCCTAGCTACTGCTATGTGTATTGTGTGCACAACCGCTGAAAATGGAACTGGAAAGATCGAAAAGCCTGCCTGACATCATATATTCATATAGTGTACCACCATGCAGGGGGTGCTGGGAAGAATAATGAGCGCGGAAGGCACACGAATGGAGGCCCTCGTCAGCCTGGCTTCGCGGATATGTAACGTAGTCCGTGAACTCTTCATCCACGGTCTGGCATCAAACCTGGGCGCCGCGGCATTTGTTCAGAAACTGGTGCATAAACTCAAGGCCTGTACCAGACCGACCCCCCGAGTTTCCGAGAATGAGAAGGTCGCTGGTTCAGCTCACGGTATCCATGGTGCAATCATGTGATCGCTACCCAGCAATCTTCAAGGAGCATGGCATGGTGGAGGCACTGTTGAAGGTGGAAAAGACCCCATCCAAGGTGGAAAAGTACAGGTTATTCTACGGCAGCGCAGGTGTGGTTCCAGAGGGCTAATCATGTAAAATTTTCTTGATATAGCTAGATGATCCCTATAGTTGTCACAGCGAAAGTACTCCATCTGTTCCATATAGTTGTCGCTGATTTGGATGGATGTAGGCACATTTTGTGTATAGATACATCCGAATCTACGAGGACTAGAACGGATGGAGTAGTTTTTATTGGAGTTCGGAGCCCCCATGTACAAGCACTCCGCTCATTTATGCCAAGCATAGACCTGAAGATCTCTGGTTTCAACCCTGTGTCCGTGTGTCCCTGTCAGTCTGCGAAAACTGTATTTCTGAACCCACGGGAGGTGACAAGCAGAAATAATGGTACTCGATGATTTTACTTCCCATTTTATTATTGTGATGATGTATAACAGGGATGCATCTAATGATACTACTAAGACAGGGTGTCCCATCTGAGAAGTCATCACACAGAAACAAACCCCAAATTCCTCCAGCCGCAACCTAAAAGCTGAGCCCAAGCTGCAATCCGAACGCCGCGTGGAAAAGAAACAGCGTCATGATGCTGCTGCCGAGTAGTCCATGTGCACCTCTCAGCCCAGGGTTTCCCTGACAATTAAACATCAAAGGTTATCTATGTGAACCATTGTTGGTATATGCTAGGAGCTTTTCATGTTTGTTTTTTTTAGTGTTCTTTCATGTTCTGGATGTTGAAACTTCAGTTACCTCGAAGAGTGTTGGCAGGAGAGACTGGACTGTCAGGAGCGCCAGGCCGATGATTCCGGTGACTGCGTGAGGACTGCACAGCCATTGCCAATTGTAAACCAGTGGGTTGCTAAGTTGAAGCCAAACGGGTAGTCTACACATTCTGAACTCTGGGTGATGTTCTCACCTTTCGAAGATGGGTTTGCCCGATGTGAGAAGCGCGGTGACCCCGCCGGTGGCGCCGGCGGCGAAGAAGAAGAACATGCCGCCCAGGAGCTTCGGGTGGAGGTCCTTGGCCTTGGCCTTCTCCTCCTGTAATCAATCCATGCGGTGCCGGTGATGCGGTTGTCAGTTACATATTGCAGGTGTTTGTAGTAGAGAGATATGCAGATGCGAATGTTGCGTGCTCACTCACCGGGTCATCCGAGAGTTTGATTCTGAATCCCAGGTACGTTCCATAGCCACCCATTGCAAAGAGCACCACAGCCTAACCGAAAGAATGAACAACAGGTGGTCATGAATGATTTTTTCCCCCTTGCTCTTGTTGATGTTTGAGTGTGGTTTTGGAGGTGAGGAGGAGGGGGGCAGGGAGTAGTACCATGTTGCCTGGGTGGCCCCAGTGCACGAGCCAGTCGGGGAGGTTGAAGGTCTTGACAATGTCCACGAACGGCTGGAACGCCGCCGTCACCGACTCGGCGCCGGGCAGCAGCGCCGCCAGCAGGAGAGGGTACGGCGCCAGCGAGTAGAGCCTCGTCGTCGTCGTCTCGCTGACCGGCCGCTTGCGCTCCACGGAGAGCTGAGTGGCTGGGGATGGTGGGGCAGGCAATGCTGCCCGGCGGATGGGCGCCGCCGCCGCACGAGGAGGACGAAGTGGGCGGTGTGACGACGACGCGCGCGGCCGGAGGGCGAGGGAGCTGCTCGCCATTGTCACGGCCCCCATCCCCATTGCCTGCTGCTACTGAAGGCGAGTGACAAGCAGCTGAAACCTTTTCAAAATCTTTGAGGTTTTGTGGGCGTGTGATGGTCCGTAGGATAGAGTTGGGGACGACGAGAAAGGGTGAGCGTGGAGAGAGCCGGGCCAAGTGACGCGAGGAGACCACACGCACCCCACGGGCACCCATGCCACATTGTAGTAGGTGGGGGCCGAGAGGCGACACGCAGGACAAGTCACGGAGAATCCATGATTTGCCACTGGAAAGATAGTTTGTCCTCGGTCCCTCGCTAGTCACTGCCCCGTTGCCAACCAATGGTGCCCACACGAATCATTGGTAGATAGGTCATCCAGGGAATGACAATAGGCATAAAGAAAAAAAAAGAACACTTTCAGCAAAAATGTACTCCCTCCGTCTCATGAAACTTGTCTAAGATTTGCCAAAATTCAGATGATACATAAATCTGAAACAAGTTTCATGAGACAGAGGGAGTATATCACGAAGGGAGTATATCAAGACACATACATAGGCATCAGGGAAATCCACATTAGACACGGTAGTATCATTCAAATTCTCAGCGGCCAAGAAAGAACCAACCGAAAAATCAATTTGCCATGAGATTCCTCAACTAGTTGATGCGAGGCATTACAGGCATATGGACACTGAATCGATACCAATTCGTAGAGCGGCAAAAGAGTAAAGCTATTGTGCTAGTACAAACCTCTGTATATTTCCAATTCTCGGAGACTGAAGCTGGCTAAGCGGAGAATTCTGCAAAAATGAGCCCAACTCCCAGACAATGTTTCTGGCGTCCAATACTGTTAACAAAAAGAGCAAAAAATCATCGCAGCTTCGGCAAGTATGGCTCGGACATATACGAGCACGAATGCGTACTTTAACGCTGGTGCTGTTGTACAGGGAGGTGATAGGCTAATCAGGGCTTCAGAGCTATGGCCACGCCAAACCTTGCAGGCGAGCTAACCACCTTGGGGTCGTACTCGGCAGAGAGGGTAACAAAGGACTTGGGCCTCCACTCGTGCTGGCAGAGGAGCCCAGCTTTCCCGCTGTTGCTAAATCTTGTTTTGACCAATGTGGAGGAATCGAGCGCGTGAGAGCTCCCAATGGTGAAGTAATTCTCTTTTGTTTTCAACCTGTGTGTTACCTCGGCCGCCACTGCATTGGTTGGACTGAACAAGTGGATATAGGAAGCTTTCAATGTCTCGCCTTTATCAGCCCTATATATAGCAACAACATAGCAAAGTTCTGTTAGCGAACCAGATGCGAGAGGTATCTACATTAGTACGTCCAACTTGCACAAGATATCAAATATAGGAAAGGCATACAGGACAGCAGACCGCATAAAAACTGTCCAATCAAAAGAAAATGTTCAAAATACTGGAGGCAGACATCTCAATACTACATTAAATGGTGCTACTGCTCTAGTTGTTTACCACTATATATATGTGTGTGTTACCCTACAATGCAGTTTAACCAGACATGGGTTGGAACTTCAGCTCAGCTTGAAGGTTCTGCTTTATATCAAGTTCATAACTAAACTATTCCTTGTTATGTTTAAGCAATATAAGAAGGCAATGTTGGTAAATTTCAGAAGCATAAAGACATAACTGGTTACATCTGAACAATGTCACGCCTTAACAAAAGGAACTTGGAAAACTTACAATAGTAAGGCAGCAGAAATATCATCTTTGCTATAGCTGATCCCATAGTTGTACTTGGTAACAGAAGCTGAAGTACTGTCAAACCCAACCTCACCACCAATAGCAAGTTCGTTTGTGCCAACTGTTGCTGACAGCTCGAGCAAAGGTGCCGACGCCAAACCAATGGATGAATTCAATGTGAAGCGATCATGAAGATATTGCAAATCAAGCTGTCAATGAGTAATAACAATAAGTACTAGAAAAAACTGTCAAAAGGTGTGCATTATTACAGAACACTAGCAGGGTAGAAATGTTTGTTACAAGCCATTTGACAGATGATCAATAGGTACAACACGGCGAAGAGTGAAATGCAGTTCTAAACTACCATCTTCCGTGTTTCAGGAAAATTGGTGTTCCATGTTACAAACTCGCAGTATACCAACCTTTCCGGACTTTTGATCAGGAACCTTGAAGCTGAATGAAGTCTTCAAACCAGTGACTATTTCATCAACTGTGACTGTGGATGACACCTGCAGGAGAAACTACTGATAAGATACAGATAGACAACCTTGAACTCTGACATGACATGAATTAGGAAGGTTGCAAAATGAGCTATTAAAGATGGCCATATATACTTTGCAGCAGCCTGCATCTATCTAAATACCACATTCAGGAGTCAATTAGCCGGTTAAGTCAGCAAATACTTTTTAGGCTCAAATGCCTATCCAATGTAATATATAGATCAACTACAGTTGTCTAAAGATGCTAAAGCTTCACTATATGTTTTGCAAGTGAGTACAGCTAGGTTTCAGAGAGATATAGTTAAAAGCACAGAAGCAAATATCTTAAAGATCTTACCCGAGAATCGCTGTCAACTTTGACATCAACGGTAGCTTTGCCATGTTTATGTTGCGTATGTATGTCACCAATGAAGAGCTCATCAATCCTCAGGCCAGTGGCTGTGACACCCTACGACATGAAATAAAACAATTTGTTTAGATAATGAACAAACAAGTGATGATGAAACATGGACGAGTGAGCCTCTTACCAGACCAGAATCGCTGATCGTTGACAAAGAGAACTTTTGGTCAAAATTGTAGTCCTTGTGCAAGAGATCTATATAGAGTAAATAACAGATATGAGTTAGTGAGTGTTGATATATTAAGGCAATGCAAACTGGAACCAGAAGAAAGCTTGGTAACAAAAGATAAATAAATTTAGGCATGAAAACTATTTGTATTTCGTATACAGATAAAGTCACAAAACAGTTATTACTGCAGACTTACACGGAACGATCTAAATACTATAATGATTAAGCAATAAGAATGCCAGGATGTTCAGTTATACACTTATGTAGGTCACACTAAGTTGAGCTGCTATTTATCTGAGCATAACAACTCACCCATACATATCATAGAATGTTAATGCGCTCTACAGTTGACAGCTCTACTATATACGGAACAGGAGCGAGAGTATATCAATTTGGCGATTATCATATATTTCCGGAAATACTCAGCAACGCAATTGGAAGCCTACTGGATTCAAAGCGAGCCCTGTGTATACAGTGCAGACACAGGCTACGACCTCTCACAGAATATTCAGATAAAGGCACAAAACAGCTATTACTGCAAACCTATACAGAACGATCTAGATACCATAACAATTACGCAATAAGAATGCCAGAATGTTCAGTTATATACTTATGTACGTCACACTAAGTTGAGCTGCTATTTGTTTGAGCATAACAACTCACCCATACATATCATAGAATGTCAATGCGCTCTACAGTTGACAGCTCTGCTATATATGGAACAGGAGCGAGAGTATATCAATTTGGCGATTATCATATATTTCCGGAAATACTCAGCAACGCAATTGGAAGCCTACTGGATTCAAAGCGAGCCCTGTGTATACAGTGCAGACACAGGCTACGACCTCTCACAGACTATTCAGATAAAGGCACAAAACAGCTATTACTGCAAACCTATACAGAAGGATCGAGATACTAAAATAGTTAAGCAATAAGAATCCCAGGATGCTCAGTTATGAACTAAGTTGAGCTTGCTATTTATTTGAGCCTAACTCACCCATCTATATCATAGAATGTCAATACACTCTACGGTTGACGGCTCTATATGGGACTAGCATCAAATTAATGCAGTAACCGAAACAGAAACTAGAGTGGCAAGTAACCGAAACGGGAACGAGAGTATATTAATTTGGTGACTATCATATGTTTCCGGGAGTGCTCACTCAGGGGGGAAGCCTACTACTGGGTTCGAAGCGAGGCCCTTATGTATATTGTGTGCAAACATGAACTATGATATTTCCACAGAGAAATACAACTGCATTGTACAACCAGCAAACTGAAACTGGCTGGCGGAGTGCGGCAGAGCCTTCAGGGGAGGAGACGGAGATGCCTTACCTTTTGCTCGCTTCCCGAAGTTGACGAACGGGACCGGGCCCTTGCCCATCCTTCCCAGATAGCAACTCGAGCCTGAAGAAAAGCAGAACGCGTGATAAATACCACGATCAATCGACGACACGGGGAAGCGAGTGGAGTCGATAGGGTGGGGGCGGATCTAGATGGCGCGCCGGGCGTGCGCGGGCGCGCCCAGAAATCGTGGACCGGATGGAGGCAAGCTCGTACCTCAGAACCCAATGGGGGAAGGTCGCGGACGGGGCGGAGGGACGCGACGAGGGACAACCGGAACGGCGGCGGCGGCGGCAACGCGGGTGAGAGGCTGACGGGGCTGAGGCGTCGGCGGCGGCGGCGGTGTCGGCGGCGGCGGTGACAGCTGTAGGGCAGGCGGGCGGTGGTAGAGTAGAGGAGACGGGAGAAGGGATTTTAGATCGGCGGTGGGTCGGGTCGGGTTTGGTAGGTCACGACTCGGAAGAGAGGAATCTTGGCGTGGAGGAGAGGAGATGGATTCTTCCCATTTTTTTTTTCCTTTTGAGAAAGATTCTTCCGATTTTTGATTGTGGATGGAGGAGAACTTTCAATTTTAAGAGTAGTTATAAATTGGATTATTTTCAGAATCTTGATTGTTTTTCCAAGAAACCCTCAAGGTATGTAATTAGTGGATATCTAGATGAAGATATATATATGCCCTAAATCTATCTTGCATCCGAAGATGCCTATCAAGGATTCATTTTTTCAAAAACGGTAAAATTATGCTCCCTCTTTTTTTAACATGTATATATACATATTAACTGTAGCAGCTCCAATGTGAAATCATTAATCAAGCATTTTACTAGTCAACACCACATATAATAATATAATGGCATTTGAAAACGCATCATTTTACACACTGATATTAAAAATTCCGAACATCATTTGAGGCCCAAGTGCATGATCAAACATGGCACAAGTGTACGAACTAATATGTACAGGATAAACAAAAGCAAGATAATCCGCGTTGCGAGGTCATCATGCCTCGCCCTCGACGGCTGGACCTCTTCCTTCAATGTTTGGACCGCCCCAAAACAACCTTGAGCGCAAGATCTCCACCTCGTGATCTCTCAATATTCTCCATTTTGATCCATCATCTCATGAGCATCTTCTCCTCGGCCACCTTCTCTTGCCTCGTCTGATTCTCCTAGAGAAGGAGGCCTACGCTCCTCGAAGGCAAAGGTTGAAACCCACAAGTATAGTGGATCAAAATTGTCTTCACTCTGAAATATTTTATCCTAATTTTGTATTCGACGAGAGTAGTGGATCATACTGCTAAGATTTTATTAGCCACTCTCAACCACACATGAGCGTTGTAACATTTGTGAAATAAATAATAGAGCACCAATTTCTGAGTAAACACCTAAAAAAAAACTAGAAAACTAGCAATAATTTAAAACATAGAAACACGGTGAAAAGGGGGACATTGCATGGATGAACCCGATCATATGCTGATTATGAAACAAATAAATACGTAACATAGTAGTTCTACTTTGAAAAGTAACTGTAGCCATGTGTTTCGAAAATCACCTAGACGTCAAAAGATAACTCAGTAATCCTATTATCCCACAGAGCATGTCACACCATGGCCATAAAAACTAAGGATGATTAAGAATATCATTTTCAACACGTGTGGAACAACAAATTAAATAATCCTCGAAACACAACACTCTCTCTAAAGTGAATATAGAGAACTCAGTCGGCATATGATGCGGAACTTCAAACTCTATTGGTCCACGATAGCTGGGAGACCTATGTAGTGGAGAGTGTTTCTTTGTTTAAGTGAATAACTAATAAGTATGATATACATGGGGCCCATGCAGGGCAAAAAAATCTCCGTGATCAGCTTCCCTTCCCCACCTACCCCTTCTCTCATTTCTCTCCTTGATCTTATATCTTCCTCAGGGCTGACATGTCGGGCAAGGCGGTAGGCTCTGTCCCCTCGATCACGACGATCCACTAAGGGCACATACAGTAATGTTAGTCTTCCCTTAGAGATGTTACGTCAGATTTTTTGCTTAGTTGGAGGAGAGAGAATGAAGAGAGAGAAGGTTGTCTTCCCTTAGCTAAGGGATCATCTCTTAGGAAACAAGAGAATAATATTTTCTCCATTGTATCACATATGTCTTCCCTTAGCAACAAATTTCCTACCAAAATTTAATTATTTGTATTAATTGCTAGAGATGGCTGTAAGAGATGATGAATTGTATGATGTATATCTAATGCCTTCTCTAGCTGACGTGGCGGGATAAGAGAAGGCGTGTCTTCTATACCATTGTACATGTCCTAACACCCACCTACTTGGGTCCTGCCACCATTTGCGCCCAGCCCAGCTTCCTTGCATGTGCCATCCCTATTCCGTGTTGTAAGCGCCTCATTCTGCACCGTCACCATGGTCGTCCGTAGCCATGCTCTGCTCCTGGTTCCCGAGCATTTCCACCGACATTGTGTTGGCCCCACAAACGTGTCTGATTGAGTCCCTTCGCAACACTAGGTACCGTCGTTGCTGCCTCACCTGCTTGTGCAACATTAGCTCGTCCAGTGTGGCTGCATCACATCAGGTAAGGTAACCAGCTCATTTTAGGTTGGCCCCATTGAAAGGACGAGATGTCGCCTAGAGGGGGGGTGAATATGTGTTTTATAAAATATTATAAATTTGTCTTGTAAGAATGCGGAATAAAACTAACATTTATTTTATAGCCACACAACTTAATTAAGCTAGGATCAACTAAGTGCACCAACAACAACTAGTGGTAAAAAAGTCACAATATATAAGTTACACAAATGATAGCGAGATAGAATTACTTCAAGCTCGATGACTATCGCAATTAATGTAAACTCGGGTATAGAGATAATCGAGACACGCGGAGAAGAAGATGTATTCTCGTGTTTCCTCACACGAAGTGAGGTACGTTGGAGAGATGTGGGATATCACAAAGGTCTCCCGAATGCCATAAACGCTCACCTTCTTCTCTAAGTCAATGCCACGACCGATAAAGACATTTCCCTTATGGCTAGCTTTTACTCCACTCCGGTGATGGCAAGATGCACAACCACTTCACAACCTCCATGAAGGAGAAGCTCAAGCCTCTTCACAATCTTCCACGTGAAGATCACTAGAGCATCAACCACCAAGCCAACTAGGAGGTCACCCCTCCAAGAGTAACAAGGTCATGATCTCTCAATCGAACTACTCGTAATGGAGAGTTCAACACTATGCAAGGAGCAAAAAAAGAACACTAAAGTTGTACAAATCCTTCACACTAAAATCTCTATTGGAGATAGTCTCTAGAGACAAATAGTAAAGAGTGTTTATTATAATATCTAAATAGTTCATAGTAAGTTTCATGCCATGCTATAACTGTGTCAATCAGAAACATTGGTACATGTGTGGTATGTAAACAAACGAGGGTTACTAGCAAGCTTTATGATAGCTTATTGATCAGCCAATGATTCAGGTTTCCCGATCATGTACATGTACGTCAATTGGCAATGGGTTCATATCACTGGGTGAATGATATGATGAACATTCCCAATATAAGTATTGCAACATGATGAAGTCAAAAGTTTATCGTTCTTATAGTTATGAAAGTGTAGTAACCTAATCCTTAGATCGTGAGTTCATATTTAATCGCTATCACCAGCGGCTGCCTTGACTACACCAACAATCACACCGTAACACGGTGATCATAACAGTGTATCTCAGGTATTCCGAAGGGGTAGACTGGGCGTATATGTCAAGAGTGGGATTTGTTCATCCGCGTGACGGAAGATACTCTAGGATCACTCGGTATCCAAGTTGCAACACATGACTAGGTCATGAGGATGGAATCACATATGAACGAGTTGAATAGTATTGTCGGTAACGAGATCGAACTAGGTAGGATGATACCGATGATCACATCTTAGACAAGTCTAGTAACAAAGGGAATAGGACTCGACGTTTGCGGTTCAACGACTTTATATATTCATAGAATACACATGGAACATTATGGTTCTCCAGAACCCCATGGTGATCATTGATCGGAGAGCGTCTCGGTCATGTCTGAGCAGTTCTCAAACCGTAGGAAACACGCTTAAGCGTTCAACGAAACTTGAGATGCTTTTGTATTCATTGGAAACATCGGAGAATGGAGAAAAGAGAACTGGAAAGGGTTCCGGGAGAATCCGAAGGATGTTCGGAGTAGCTCGAGAGGTGTCTTGGATCAACGGGGATTAAATAATATGTATTATATATTAATTAATTGTTTAATGTTAAATGTATTGATTTATTTAATAGTAAAAGGAAGCCCACCCTTAATGGGCTCCTCCTGGAGGGGAGCCCATTAGGGGGTCAACCGACCCCCCCCCCACATGGGCCATGTGGTGGGGGCGGCTAGGGTTAGGGTTTGGAGGCATGAGGTCCATCTTGGCCTAGCCACCGCCTCCCCTAGGGTTGTCCGGCCACCCCCTCCCCCTGTATAAGGTGGAGGCTTAAGGGAGGAGGAAGTACGGAGGAAAAGGAGAGCCCCTATAGGTGCATCCTCCCCTCTCTCTCTAGTTCTCTGTCTCGCATGCAGTTCCTCAAAGAGCTGCGCACGGAGGGAGTCCACTCCACCCAATAAGAAGGGGCGTTGTTGGGATCTGAATCTAAAAGATCTACTTCTGCAACTCTGCTGGATCGCAGGCGGGAGCGTCGTTGAGCACCGTACGTGTGTGAAACTACGAGGTGTTGCACTTGCGCCACTTGACGTCATACGAAGAGGACTGCACTCGACCCTTAGGTTGGCAATGAGTACGGCTACATCATCCATGTTCTAGCGGAACGTTATTCGCTTTCGGTTTACGAGGGCACGTCACGAAAACCTTCTTCGTTACAACATTACTCCTAGATAGATATGGGCAAAGGGGATGCCCTAGTTAGAATTGTTTTGTTTTCTGCTACGATTCCCAATAGTGGTATCAGAGACGATTTATGCGTAGCTATCCATGTAAGGATAGAATACATGGAAAATGTGGGCATCGATTCTATAATTCTTACTCTCTCATGTGCATTTTTTCATATCGCAGAATGGTTCGATGAAGCGGCGTCAACCGACCTTATGCGTACACTTACGTGAGACTGGTTTTGTACTTGACATATGGCTTGTACCACATATGCGGCATGGGGTAGGGTGTATGTCTCTCTTACATTAGTTGGTATGACATTTGCTTCGGAGGGCCCCAAAGAAGGTGTAATAGAGACAACTGTTTAATCGGTGTTGTGTTTGTATGTTCGTAGGTAAGAACGGTTCTTTCATGAAAGCCCTAGCACCCACGTAAAATTTGCAAGAGATAAAAGTAGAGACGTCTAGATTTATGTTGCAAGGGGGCTTGTACTATAATATGGTGGTGACGTAAAGTAGTTTCCTGCTTGTTGTTGCTAAGTTGTAGTGATAGCCCATCACCATGATGGTCGATCAGTTGAAGGCGCCACGAAGTGGGCGCCATGGTAGAGGGCATGATGGAGATATAGTCGCGTAAATGAATCACACATAAGATGCCACCCAATACATTTGATGTAGATACCTTTGGCATATTTTTGTTTAGTTGCTAGTGTTAAGTTTTCACAATGGTAGCTTTAAATAAGATGATCCCTAAACTTAATACCAATAAAAGTGTTCTCCCTTTACACCACCAAGAAGGTTCTCCGTTATGAAGCAGGCCGCGACGATCGGGTACTAGACATACCGGCGTTCGCATATAGTGGATTCGGCAAGCCTAGCATGTACATGCATAGCCTCGTTGCAAAACGAATACACTAAGATTACTTGAGCGAGCTTAGCATGTGCAAACATGGCCCCGGAGCACGAGAGATTGAAAGATCGAGCATCATTCAAATGGATGATGTGATCACTATTTCGATGTCCACCTTTGCAACTATGCCAATTGTCGTAATGATCTAGGGAGGTATAGTGAATGGGGTCATGTGATCGCTTAATTTCTTAGGGATGATGATTTAAGTGGGAGCTCATTAATAATATGATTAAAACTTGAACTCATAATAATTATGAACTTAGTCTTAAATGTATTTGCAAATATCTTTATAGATCATGACATATATACCCCAATGTTTATATCGATTATGGCTCAAATATGCGTAATGGGAAACTTAAAATTGAAAGTACAACCAACCGCAGGAGAAGTCATCGACGGAGAAGGTATATATATGATATACACATTATAAATGATTTCTTACAAACACTTATTGCGGTTTACAAAGTATTTGATGTTTGGTCTGTTTTTTATTGAAAAACAGAACCTACCGCTTGAGAGTTGTTTGGAGGAGATGAGGTGATAATGTGTGTTGATGGCAATCAAGATGGTTGATGGCCAACGCCACTCTCCATCCACATATATCATTTGGATTTGAATAAATATTTGTAGTCGTCATGAGTGTGAACCTTACTAGCATGCCTTGCATCTCGCAAGACAATTATTCATATGACTGAGAGACAAGTAAGTTGTCCTTCTTGTGAATAAAGTCTTTTATGTTCACACATTGGTTATGAATGAGCTATTGTTATTGTAATCACGATGATAATAGATTGAATATTTATAAAACACTAAAGAACCTGAAAATATCCAAACTTGAGAATGACATTATTTTCAAATGACACTACCGTTTAATTCATGCCAGGTGTTATGTGCTTCATTTCGATGAACCACAATGTCTTCAGATATTTGATCTTCTGGCACATGTAAGTTATGCCTTATGAATAAAATTTCATGTTATGGTAAAACAAAATATGTATTAAAATTATTGATTATTATACATAATGATGTATTATGTTTCAACAAGTAGTGCATATCATTGTCTTGCAAACTTCTTCGACATTTGCACCATCTTCCACCATCGCCACACGAAAGAAACGGACCACCAGCCACCGTCATTGACCGCTCCCCACCCTACTAATCGAGGCCAGCAAGTCACCGCAGTGAGACAAAGCTTGGAAAGAGACAGTTTGGGCGAGGGGAAATTGTCTTCCCATCTGATTGTGGGTCCCATGTTTGGTGTGTGAATATATAATTCAATTATTGGTCCAAGAGTTATGTATTTTCATGTGTATTCCTCCCCTCAATTAGAAAACTTGGCACCGTTGTTGCAAGGCCCACCTCTCTCTTAGACAATGGGATAACGAGTTGTGCTAGGAGCATATGCGGTCTATTCATTCGAGCATTTTTGGCGCTCTCTCTCTAATGATTTATATTGGTTTGTCAACATAAGGGGCGCCATTTGGGATTAATAAGACATGTGAGATAACAAGCATGTACAATCTAAACATACACATCACAAAACATATAAGGTCATATCCAAGATTAAGTTACTTAGACCCTACAAGCACTACGATAATGGCATGCTAATGAAGGACAATCACTACAAGAAAAGTTCTGATAGACAACGTCTCAAAATCGTCCGCTAAGGGGTATTTTTCGTCGCCCATGGGCCTAACCCGACGATATGGGTTCGTTGTGGAAAGCTGCGTCGAGGCAAAGTCCAACGACGTTTTTCGGTCCGTCGCGCTTGGGCGCCCTTCCGCC
>NC_061510.1:30253483-30360893 GCF_022539505.1 Lolium rigidum | reverse complement strand
CTTAGAGAGAAAGCTTATGTGGGAAAGGAGCAAAAGTTTATGTATGCCTCTAAAGTGCCTAAACCAAAGAAATATTATTATAGGCCCAAAATTGACAAAGCCCCTAGTACCACCTGCAAATGGGGGAGCTTATGATGTCAATGCACCACCCTTTGATAACACTTGATATACACTTTACGCGCCTAGGCTGAAAGGCGTTAAAGAAAGCGCTTATGGGAGACAACCCATGTTTTTACTACAGTATTTTTGTTTTATATTTGTGTCTTGGAAGTTGTTTACTACTGTAGCAACCTCTCCTTATCTTAGTTTTATGTTTTGTTGTGCCAAGTAAAGTCTTTGATAGTAAAGTAAGTACTAGATTTGGATTACTTGCGCAGTTCCAGATTTCTTTCGTTGTCACGAATCTGGGTCTATCTCCCTGTAGGTAGCTCAGAAAATTAAGTCAATTTACGTGCATGATCCTCAGATATGTACGCAACTTTCATTAAATTTGGGCATTTTCATTTGAGCAAGTCTGGTGGCCTAATAAAATCCATCTTTACGGACTGTTCTGTTTTGACAGATTATGCCTTTTGTTTCGCATTGCCTCTTTTGCTATGTTGGATGAATTTCTTTGATCCATTAATGTCCAGTAGCTTTATGCAATGTCCAGAAGTGTTAAGAATGATTGTGTCACCTCTGAACATGTGAATTTTTATTATGCACTAACCCTCTAATGAGTTGTTTCGAGTTTGGTGTGGAGGAAGTTTTCAAGGATCAAGAGAGGAGTATGATGCAATATGATCAAGGAGAGTGAAAGCTCTAAGCTTGGGGATGCCCCGGTGGTTCACCCCTGCATATTATAAGAAGACTCAAGCGTCTAAGCTTGGGGATGCCCAAGGCATCCCCTTCTTCATCGACAACATTATCGGGTTCCTCCCCTGAAACTATATTTTTATTCCGTCACATCTTATGCACTTTGCTTGGAGCGTCGGTTTGTTTTTGTTTTTGTTTTGTTTGAATAAAATGGATCCTAGCATTCACTTTATGGGAGAGAGACACGCTCCGCTGTAGCATATGGACAAGTATGTCCTTAGGCTCTACTCATAGTATTCATGGCGAAGTTTCTTCTTCGTTAAATTGTTATATGGTTGGAATTGGAAAATGATACATGTAGTAACTCTAAAATGTCTTGAATAATTTGATACTTGGCAATTGTTGTGCTCATGTTTAAGCTCTTGCATCATATACTTTGCACCCATTAATGAATAAACACTTAGAGCTTGCTAATTTGGTTTGCATATTTGGTTTCTCTAGAGTCTAGATAATATCTAGTATTGAGTTTTGAACAACAAGGAAGACGGTGTAGAGTCTTATAATGTTTACAATATGTCTTTTATGTGAGTTTTGCTGCACCGTTCATCCTTGTGTTTGTTTCAAATAACCTTGCTAGCCTAAACCTTGTATCGAGAGGGAATACTTCTCATGCATCCCAAATACTTGAGCCAACCACTATGCCATTTGTGTCCACCATACCTACCTACTACATGGTATTTACCCGCCATTCCAAAGTAAATTGCTTGAGTGCTACCTTTAAAATTCCATCATTCACCTTTGCAATATATAGCTCATGGGACAAATAGCTTAAAAACTATTGTGGTATTGAATATGTACTTATGCACTTTATCTCTTATTAAGTTGCTTGTTGTGCGATAACCATGTTTACGGGGACGCCATCAACTATTCTTTGTTGAATATCATGTGAGTTGCTATGCATGTCCGTCTTGTCCGAAGTAAGAGAGATCTACCACCTTAATGGTTGGAGCATGCATATTGTTAGAGAAGAACATTGGGCCGCTAACTAAAGCCATGATTCATGGTGGAAGTTTCGAGTTTTGGACATATATCCTCAATCTCATATGAGAATAATAATTGTTGTCACATGCTTATGCATTAAAGAGGAGTCCATTATCTGTTGTCCATGTTGTCCCGGTATGGATGTCTAAGTTGAGAATAATCAAAAGCGAGAAATCCAAAATGCGAGCTTTCTCCTTAGACCTTTGTACGGGTGGCATGGAGGTACCCCATTGTGACACTTGGTTAAAACATGTGCATTGCAAAGATCCAGGTAGTCCAAGCTAATTAGGACAAGGTGCGGGCACTATTAGTATACTATGCATGAGGCTTGCAACTTGTAAGATATAATTTACATAACTCATATGCTTTATTACTACCGTTGACAAAATTGTTTCATGTTTTCAAAATAAAAGCTCTAGCACAAATATAGCAATCGATGCTTTCCTCTTTGAAGGACCATTCTCTTTACTTTTATGTTGAGTCAGTTCACCTATCTCTTTCTCCACCTCAAGAAGCAAACACTTGTGTGAACTGTGCATTGATTCCTACATACTTGCATATTGCACTTGTTATATTACTCTATGTTGACAATTATCCATGAGATATACATGTTATAAGTTGAAAGCAACCGCTGAAACTTAATCTTCCTTTGTGTTGCTTCAATACCTTTACTTTGATTTATTGCTTTATGAGTTAACTCTTATGCAAGACTTATTGATGCTTGTCTTGAAGTACTATTCATGAAAAGTCTTTGCTTTATGATTCAGTTGTTACCATTGTTTTGATCGCTGCATTCATTACATATGTTTACAAATAGTATGATCAAGGTTATGATGGCATGTCGCTTCAGAAATTATCTTTGTTATCGTTTTACCTGCTCGGGACGAGCAGAACTAAGCTTGGGGATGCTGATACGTCTCCGACGTATCGATAATTTCTTATGTTCCATGCCATATTATTGATGATACCTACATGTTTTATGCACACTTTATGTCATATTCGTGCATTTTCTCGGAACTAACCTATTAACAAGATGCCGAAGTGCCGATTCTGTTGTTTTCTGCTGTTTTTGGTTTCGAAATCCTAGTAACGAAATATTCTCGGAATTGGACGAAATCAAGTCCCAGGGTCCTATTTTGCCACGAACCTTCCAGAAGACCGAAGAGCATACGAAGTGGGGCCACGAGGGGCCACCACCACAAGGCGGCGCGGCCAAGGAGGGGCCCGCACCGCCCTGTGGCGTGGGGCCCTCGTCAGCCCTCCGACTCCGCCCTTCCGCCTACTTAAAGCCTCCGTCGCGAAACCCCTGATGGAAAAACCACGATACGGAAAACCTTCCAGAGACGCCGCCGTCGCCAATCCCATCTCGGGGGATTCTGGAGATCTCCTCCGGCACCCTGCCGGAGAGGGGATTCATCTCCCGGAGGACTCTACACCGCCATGGTCGCCTCCGGAGTGATGAGTGAGTAGTTCACCCCTGGACTATGGGTCCATAGCAGTAGCTAGATGGTTGTCTTCTCCTCATTGTGCTTCATTGTCGGATCTTGTGAGCTGCCTAACATGATCAAGATCATCTATCCGTAATACTCTATGTTGTGTTTGTCGGGATCCGATGGATAGAGAATACCATGTTATGTTAATTATCAAGTTATTACATATGTGTTGTTTATGATCTTGCATGCTCTCCGTTACTAGTAGAGGCTCGGCCAAGTTTTTACTCTTAACTCCAAGAGGGAGTATTTATGCTCGATAGTGGGTTCATGCTCGCATTGACACCGGGACGAGGATGAAAGTTCTAAGGTTGTGTTGTGCTTGTTGCCACTAGGGATAAAACATTGGCGCTATGTCCGAGGATGTAGTTGTTGATTACATTACGCACCATACTTAATGCAATTGTCTCGTTGCTTAGCAACTTAATACCGGAAGGGGTTCGGATGATAACCTCGAAGGTGGACTTTTTAGGCATAGATGCAGTTGGATGGCGGTCTATGTACTTTGTCGTAATGCCCAATTAAATCTCACTCGTACTTATCATGACATGTATGTGCATTGTTATGCCCTCTCTATTTGTCAATTGCCCGACTGTAATTTGTTCACCCAACATGCTTTTATCTTATGG
Source organism: Lolium rigidum (assembly GCF_022539505.1). Lineage (NCBI taxonomy): Eukaryota > Viridiplantae > Streptophyta > Magnoliopsida > Poales > Poaceae > Lolium > Lolium rigidum. The sequence continues at coordinate 30,356,938 of NC_061510.1, read as the reverse complement.
GAGAGACACCTCTAGTGAACTGTGGACCCCGGTCCATTCTTTAATACTGAAATACAAATCTGTCTGCAATACTTGTTTTACTGTTTTCTCTCGCAAACAATCATCTTCCACACAATACGGTTAATCCTTTGTTACAGCAAGCCGGTGAGATTGACAACCTCACCGTTTCGTTGGGGCAAAGTACTTTGGTTGTGTTGTGCAGGTTCCACGTTGGCGCCGGAATCCCTGGTGTTGCGCCGCACTACATCCCGCCGCCATCAACCTTCAACGTGCTTCTTGGCTCCTCCTGGTTCGATAAACCTTGGTTTCTTTCTGAGGGAAAACTTGCTGCTGTGCGCATCATACCTTCCTCTTGGGGTTCCCAACGAACGTGTGAAATACACGCCATCAGCGCCTCACACAACGAATGATTTTGGGTGTGGGAGCTGCCTGTTAGCCACACATCCCAAAATTATACATGCTTTCCCCCAAACCTCTTCCCCTCCGCCGCTCATTTCTCCCGCCCGCAGCTCCATCTCTCTTCCAGACTCCAACGCGAAAAACCCTTGTCGCTGCCATGCCGCCGAAGAAAAAGGATCCGGTGAAGGCAGTGAAGGCGCCGACGAAGCCGCGCACCATGGTGCCGAAGGAGAAGCCGGCGACCATGTTGCATGAGGCATGGGACGAGGAGAAACGCCGATGCGCCATGGTGACGGCCGACTACAGAAGGCGCCGCATCTCCGCTGAGGCGTACAAAGCCTAAGCCACGAAAGCGGCGGGCTGCCGCCGACGTGTGCCTCAGCTTGGGCGGCGGTCAACCCAAAGGGAGCCAACACCTCGCTGTCCGCAGCTTGGGCGGCGGGTTCTCGAGCTCACCCTCGTCGCTGGCGTACTACGCGGAGGGGCCGTTGCTCTCGGAGATGCGTCTATCGCAGATGGACGGCCACACCCGCTAGTCCCCGAGTACACCGACAACAACACGACCTTCGACCCCAACGCGTTGTTGATAAGTCGCAAACGTATCTATAATTTTTGATACTCCATGCTTGTTTTACACCAATTGCTATATGTTTTGTTTACACTTCGTTGCACTTTTATACATTTTCCAAGAATAACCTATTAACAAAATGCCACCATGCAAGTTCCCTGTTTTCTGCTGTTTTTGTATTTCAGAAAAGTTGTACAGGAAATATTCTCGAAATTGGACGAAACAAAATCCGAAGTGCCTATTTTACCGTAACGAAGACGAAGTCCGAAGGGGGGTCGAAAAGGCGCAGCAGGGTGCCCAAACCACCCCTAGGCGCGGCCTAGACCTGGCCCGCGCCTAGGGTAGCTCTGGGGCCACCATGCCTCCACCGACCTTGCCCTTCCGCCTATATAAAGCTCTCAACACAAAAACCCTAAATATACAAGCCTCCATCCACGAAAAGTTCCGTCGCGGCCGCCATCGTCCATAGAAATTTCGGGGGATAGAAAATTCTGTTCTGGCATCCTACCGGGACGGGGAATTGCCCCCGGATCCATCTCCATCCACTCCACCGCCATCTCCATCGCTGTTGCTAACTCCCATGATGAGGAGGGAGTAGTTCTCCCTCGGGGCTTTGGGTTCTACCGGTAGCTATGTGGTTTATCTCTCTCTCCCATGTACTTCAATACAATAATCTCATGAGCTGCCTTACATGATTGAGATTTATATGATGAGCTTTGTAATCTAGATGTCGTTATTCTATTCAAGTGGATTTTACTTATGTGATCTCCGGAGACTCCTTGTCCACGTGTGTAAAGGTGGAGTGTGTGCACGTGTGGGTCTCTTAGGCTATATTTCACAGAATATGTTCACTGAATTATGATTTGAGTTGGATGTCTCTATGAAATTATGGTGTGTTAGTACCGCCTATGAATCCTCAAAGTACAACACAGGGTGTTTATTAGTACTTGAGAATAAATCTTCAAGGTTTGCTTTTGTAGCCCTACACGGTGAATTAGTGTTCATTATCCAGCCAGAGAGTAGTTCAAGATAGCATAGTGAAGTGCTTATATTTATATTCCTTTATGATATCATTGTTGAGAGTGACCACTAGTGAAAGTATGATCCCTAGGCTTTGTTTCCAAACATCGAATCACCGTTTATTTACTATTTTACTGCATGTTTACTTACTGCCATATTTATTTCAGATTGTTATTACCACTCATATTCATCTATCACTTGCATTTTACTATCTCTTCGCCGAACTAGTGCACCTATACATCTGACAAGTGTATTGGGTGTGTTGGGGACACAAGAGACTTCTTGTATCATAATTACAAGGTTGCTTGTGAGGGATATCTTTGACCTGTACCTCCCTGAGTTTGATAAACCTTGGGTGATCCACTTAAGGGAAACTTGCTATTGTTCTACAAACCTTTGCACTTGGAGTCCCAACAATGTCTACAAGAATAAAAGCGTGCGTAGACATCAAGCTCTTTTCTGGCGCCGTTACCGGGGAGGTAAGGTAAAAGGTACTCACATCCTCTGGCTACTAAGTCTTTTAGTTGCTGGTGAGTGCTCGAAGTTATTTCCTTTAGATTATGCAATTACGTCTTTTTATTTCTTCTTTTTATTTTCACTAGTTAGGCTTAATGGAAAACAACAATAAAATTAGAGAGCTTTCTAGTATTTATCTTGAGTTAGGACATGAGGTGTTTGAAGAGAAAATTAAAAAACCTATAATTTTTTTTTGCATGCTAGTATCAATGTTATTAGTATGAATTCTTTGAACACCATTATTGCTAATTCTATGGAAAAGTCTAAGCTTGGGGAAGCTGGTTTTGATGAGCATGATATTTTAATTCCCCAGCTTTAGAGGAGGAAATTTGCTATGATGATACTATACCTCCAATATATGATGATTACAATTATGATTATGTTATTTTCAGTCCACCTATTATTGAGGAGAAAAATAATTATGATTACAATATGCCCCCTATATTTGATGATTATGGTGATGAGAATAATACTGATAGCTATTTTGTTGAATTTGCTCCCACTGCAATTAATAAGAATGACTATGCTTATGTGGGGAATAACAATTTTATGCATGTGGCTCATGATGAGAATGTTCTATTTGATAGTTATATTGTTGAGTTTATTCATGATGCTACTGATATTTATTATGAGAGAGGAAAATATGGTTGTAGAAGTTTTCATGTTACTAAAACACCTCTCTATATGCTATTTTTTTTGAAGTTGCACTTGTTTTGCTTTCCTATGCTTGTTACTATGTGTCTCTTTGACTTATTTACTTACAAGATTCCTATGCATAGGAAGTGAGTTAGACTTAAATGTTTTTCATATTTTCTTCATGATGCTCTCTTTCACTCCAATTCATATTTCTTATGTGAGCATCTTCCCAAAACTACTGCGTTTAGCTAAAAGACGTCAAAGAAAAACGCTTATGGGAGACAACCCATGTTTATTTCCTGTTATTTCCTTATGTTGAGTCTTGGAAGTTATTGCCTCTATAATAATCTCTCCTTATCATTTTTATTTCGTTTTTGTGCCAAGAATAGCCTCTAATAGAAAGAAAGTAAGATTTGGGGAAGTTGTTGTCCAGAAACAGATTATGTGTTGTTACCGTAAAAATTCGTATAAATAGCCAGTACGTAATTTTGAGCTTTTATTTTTTATGCATATGCCCCAGGTTTATATGTAACTTTCGTTAGTTGACCACTGTTGGAGATGAGCAACATAAGATTTTCTAAAAATTGATCTTTACCTGCTGTTCTGTTTTGACAGATTTCTGCACTATTTGCATTTGCCTCTTAAATTCCTTTCTTTATGAGTTCTTTTGATCAAAGAGATTTTTAAAGAGTTGATACAGTAGATAATGCTTTAATATATGTTTGATATATGTTATAACTGAATCCAAGTGGATTTATTATTTTGATTGTACTAATGATGCTAATAAAGAATTGTGTAAAGTTTTGTATGAAGGAAGTTTTCAAGTGTAGGGAGAAAAGAATGATGTGATGAGATGAAGAATGGACAAAATCTCAAGATTGGAAATGCCCCTGCACTCCAAGAAATATTCAAGAGGTACAAGCGTCAAAGCTTGGGATGTCCAAGGCATGCCCTTCTTCATCAACAAAAATATCAGGTCATCTCTCAAGACACTATATTTTTATTGCTTCATAACATGTGTTGTTCTTGGAGCGTATTTTTTTTTAGTTTTCTTTTGTTTTGTTTTCTGTAGAAAATGGTTGGATTCTAACATTATTGTGTGAGAGAGAGACACTCCGTTTTTATTGCATAGAACACTCTAGTTTTCGTTGTTATTGTTCTGCGAGTGTTCTAGTTTTCTAGTACTTCGTTTAGCTTTAGTTTTCTATTTTTATTTTTTTTCCAGAGCTTGTTAGTTTGCTTTATTCATGTATGAATATCTCTCTAGTCCATATTGGTTTTTATCCCTGAGAGTTATTTCAAATGAGTTGATTGGTGTTGGATACGAGTAAAATATTTCATGCTAATAGTGATGCAAAAGGAAGCTTGTCTAGACTGTGGCATAGACTTCGGCATGTCGTATTAGATGTTATTCTTGTTATATGCTTAGTATTTATTGTTGCATCATGACTTATCTCAAATAGCTGAGAGTGCATAATGTGCTATTGAAAGAATCATGCGTTGCTTTTATCATAGAAACATAATATTGTGGTATTCTCCTTTGATGCTTTCTTGGGCTGACTTGGCACATGCTTATACCATGTTATGACTATAACCAGTCAACTAAAGCCTCTATGATAATTTAGTTTTTGACTTGTAATATCAGTTTATGCTTTGATTGATAATGTTTTGTCGCTATGCATGATTATGGCCATTATTGCTCTCTTTTGCTAGCCTTCGCCTGTGCTGAGTATGATCTCTACTCGTGCATCCAACCACCATTAACCAAAGTTTTCCAATTGTGTCCACCATATCTACCTAGTAGCATTATATCTATTCCAAGTAATTTATCATGTTTTTGTTTATCTTCCAAATTAAATTTTGGCATGAGAAAATTAGTCAGTAAAGCTCTCACGAACTTGATGGCACATTTACTTTCTTGTACTTAATAAACTTGATCATTGTGCCTATCTTGTGAAGTTTATATGGTTGCAAATTGCAAGTTGGGAGTTAGTATAACCATGCTTTCATGGGGAACACTTTCGACATTGCACTTATTATTTAGTTGATATCATGTTATTTTGCTTATGGACGCCTATCGATGCAAAATAAAGTGGAAACTTGTAAGTCCATGGAGTTTGTATATGTGTTAGAGAAACGCTGGGCCGCTAACTTAAGCCAAGCACCATTCATGGTAGAAGTTTACAATATTCCATAGTGATCATTCCGTGAAGCATCTTCAATAAAAAGCTATATCCATAGTAAATAAAAAGATTCCTGAGATGTTCACTATCTATTTGTCTTGTCATTTTGGTGTGGGATTGCACTTATTTGAAAGAGTACTTCCATATCACGGGGCAAGAGGTACATCTGCTGCGTTCTTTATGATACATGTATACTTACAATGACAAGAACTTATTTGGGACCTAAGTTTAGTAGCATGAGGTGTAGATACTTGTATTCAAGGGGCATGAGATTTTCAACTTGTGATTTGCAAGCATATAGCTCATTTTTTACTCACATTAACTTTAACCATTCAAGATGCTTATGATAGGGACAATGAGAGCTCAAAGCTAATATGCACCATACTTTTTGGAAGATTTATAAAACTTATTTATCTTGCTTACTCTGCAAAGAGTCTTTCTTTTACTTTTATATTGAGTCTTCATCTTCTAGTTTATGCACCGATTCAGAGAGCATAATTGTCATTCTTAGTGCAATGTTCATAGTCCCAAAATTATTATTGATTGATTCATGATTGTGCTATTGCTTGTTCTTAAATTACTTGTATCTAGTCACCCTCTGAACTTTAAAGGTGTTCTAGCATTTATGTTTTGCTATTTCATAAAGGACATGTTGAGTACCACTTTGCTACGTTTTCTCTATGCTCATAAACAAACAGTTGCTTTCAATGCACTATTATGAATGATCCTTTGTTTGAGTTACTCTTCATGTTATAACGTAGTTGCTAAGTTCTATTGAATTATATCTATCCTGCCTATGTTTAGAGTACTTTGATCCCAGCTCACGATACTTTACATGCTTGATCAAGATTGTGTTGGCTTCATGTCATCTAAAAAATTATTTTGTTATCACTTACCTACTCGAGGATGAGTAGGAGTTAAGCTTGGGGATGTTGATACATCGCAAACGTATCTATAATTTTTGATGCTCCATGCTTGTTTTACACCAATCTTCTTTACTATTAAATTGCAATAGGTGACTGCCTGGTGTCACAAACGGGCCAAAGTTTTTTCTTCTAGGCCCAACATCTCCTGGAAAAACGATTGGATTTTTCTTTCCTTTGTTATGTAACACTCAGCCGTCCAATTGTTTCGTTCGGGGAACGCTAAAGCGTGTCCTACTCGAACATTACATAGTAGTAACAACGAGTCGACCTCTAAAGTATATCTGATCAGCGGTGCCACTTCTTTCCAGTGAAAATTTATTCCCAAAAGGCGTGAGAATCAAGCAAATCCTTCAGCAATCCGGTGTAGATCATCCAGCGACGGCCATCATGAAGATGTAGTGGCTATGGTGGTTTTCTAGCTGAAGCCCTTCGACGCGTCCAAAGCGGCCCAGGTGGAGAACCAGTGGCTGGCACAGGTGCGGCCGCCGCCGGTGAACGTCGCGTCGGTGGCGTCCAGGACGTCTGTATCGGTGCTTCCGTACAAGGCGGGCAACGTTCGAATCGAGGGATCAGGAAGAAGATGTGGCAGGTGTAGTTCAACATCACATATGTGTGTGTGAGTGGCGGCGAGTTCGCGTGCAATTCCATGCCCACGTAGCTGTGCTCACCCAGGGTAACAAGGCGGGGTAGTCGCGACGGCCGAAATCACCGGGCTCTGGTATGACTCTCCGAGAGATATTTAGAATTTGGTATATCCTTGTTGCCGACTGGTTCAGGCTACCTGTGGTTCGATGGATCTGAATTTGTTATTCAGGCTGCCTCTGTTTACTGTATCTGAATTTGTTGTTTGCATGTACAGAGAGACGTGGCCCAGGAGTTGCATAAGAGCGTGCAACACTACGCAGAGGCTGCCCTTGATGAGATCAACAACTTCTCGATGGTGACCCTGACTCCAGATATATTATTGTGTAACTACAAAGACAAGATGTGCATTATGCAGTTTTTCTATTTTATCAAAACGTTGAAGATAATTGCAACCAGCTGCTAATGAAAGCATAAAAACTGCCAATCCAATGTTCTATCATGAATGAAAAAAATCATTTGCACACTAATATGATACGACTACAATTTTCCTGTAGTTCATGAATAAAATTGTTGTACGCAAAAAAGTGCATACACAATATCATAGATAACATGCTCATGGGGAAGTTAAGATTGAATGAGATAGATGGATCCAATATTGATATTCCTCGGATAAAATTGTATTGAAATTTCTTACGTGTACTCTTTTACGTTTCTTAGTTAGAACATGACCGTGCACTAGACACAATAGGAAAGAATGCAAGTGTACACAATAACGGTGAACATGCTAGGTTAACATTGTTGTTGCTAATTGATTCTTCATTTCCTTAAAAATTAATTTAGCATAGATGGTATCCCCTTTGGATGTATTGTAGAAGCTTTCCATGGTTATCCAAAATTAAGTCGTAACCGTATTTGAACTCTACTGAATAGAATGAGAATATGTTAGACTATGTGTATATACTTTATTTTGAAGGTTGTATAATATAAGCATGTGCTACTAATTTGTAAGGGATAAACATGTATAATATTTATATAAACCCTTGTTACAAAAATATGTTTAATAGGATCAAAATGAAGTGAAAATAAACACATTGCATTTTTTTAAGGTATCTTCTGCAAAAAAAAAAGGGCATCCTGATGTGAGCTAGAATTAGTTAAAGGTCTTGGGCATTAAAAATCCACACCAATCTTGAAGATAACATGGAAAATGGAAATGTGTGATAATGCTTGTACCGAACGAGGTTGTGAGACCTGGTTTTCGGCATTGCTTTAATAAAATTCAACCCGTAGCAACGCACGGGAAAATTTACTAGTTGCTATATGTTTTGTTTACACTTCGTTGCACTTTTATAAATTTTCCGACACTAACCTATTAATAAGATGCCAAAGTGCCAGTTCCCTGTTTTCTAATGTTTTTGTATTTTAGAATTGTACAGGAAATATTCTCGGAATTGGACGAAACAAAAGCCGAAGTGCCTATTTTACCGTAACAAAGACAAAATCCGAAGGGGGTCGAAAAGGTGCAGCAGGGTGCCCAAACCACCCCTAGGTGTGGCCTGGACCTGCCTGCGCCTAGGGTAGGTCTGGGGCCACCAGGCCTCCACCGACCTCGCCCTTCCGTCTATATAAAGCTCCTGACACAAAAATCCTAAATATACAAGCCTCCGTCCATGAAAAGTTCCGTCGCGGCCGCCATCGTCGAAAGAAGTTTCGGGGGATAGAAGTCTCTATTTTGGCACCCTGCCGGGACGGGGAATTGCCCCCGGAGCCATCTCCATCGACTCCACCACCATCTCCATCATCGTTGCTTACTCCCATGATGAGAAGGGAGTAGTTCTCCCTCGGGGCTGAGGGTTCTACCGGTAGCTATGTGGTTTATCTCTCTCTCTCCCATGTACTTCAATACAATGATCTCATGAGCTGCCTTACATGATTGAGATCCATATGATGAGCTTTGTAATCTAAATGTCGTTATTCTATCCAAGTGGATTTTACTTATGTGATCTCTGCAGACTCCTTGTCCCACGTGTGTAAAGGTGAAGTGTGTGCACCGTGTGGGTCTCTTAGGCTATATTTCACAGAATACTTGTTCACTGAATTAATTATGATTTGAGTTGGATGTCTCTATGAAATTGTGGTGTGTTAGTACCGCCTATGAATGCTCAAAGTACAAGGCGGGTGTTTATTAGTACTTGGAAATACATCTTTAAGGTTTGCTTTTGCAGCCCTACATGGTGAATTAGTGTTCGTTATCTAGCCAGAGAGTAGTTTAGAATAGCATAGTGAAGTGCTTATATTTATATTCCTTTATGATATCATTGTTGAGAGTGACCACTAGTGAAAGTATGATCCCTAGGCCTTGTTTCCAAACATCGAATCACCGTTTATCTACTGTTTTGTTGCATGTTTACTTACTGCCATATTTATTTCAGATTGTTATTACCACTCATATTCATCCATATCACTTGTATTTTACTATCCCTTCGCCGAACTAGTGCACATATACATCTGACAAGTGTATTGGGTGTGTTGGGGACACAAGAAACTTCTTGTATCGTAATTGCAGGGTTGCTTGAGAGGGATATCTTTGACCTCTACCTCCCTGAGTTCGATAAACCTTGGGTGATCCGCATAAGGGAAACTTGCTGCTGTTCTACAAACCTCTGCACTTGGAGGCCCAACACTGTCTACAAGAATAGAAGAGTGCGTAGACAGTAGTTGTTCACGCCGAATTTGGCGATAGGGGGTAGCGGCGCCTTTCACTTCCCCGTCGACCTTAACTCATCGCCAGATCTGTGCCCGGGAAGCACCACCGGCCACGTTACTGACGACACCAGCCTCCCCCGCACCCTCTTTGGCAAAAAGAGCAAGAGCACCCACCAGGTGTTCGGTAGCGCATCTGGCATGTCCATGGGTGACGACGACGTGAGTTTTCCTTCTCTTTATGTGTTATGTGCATTGTAGATACTGTCGATGACTCAAAGTAGGTTATTTGTTGCATAGATTGACGGTGGCGCCGAGATCCTCAGCGGCTTCATACGCCATGGCCACGACTACGAACCCCTGGTCGATGAGTATGAAGAAGAGGTCGACGAGGACAAAGATGGCGCGGAGGAGGAGGAGGCCGAGTAGGAGCTAATCGACACTGACACCGGCATGACCACGACGATAAAGAGGAAGAGGCGGGTCGGCGACACTCGTGGTCATAGGTGGAAGTCTTTGGATTATGAATGCCTCATTGGCGAGGGCGTGGCACGAGATGTACGACGATCGCATCGGCCAAGAGGGGCTGGCGACGCGAGCTGCATCGGCGTCCATGACAGTGTCAGCACCGTCGATGTTCATGCCTTCCCCGACGCCTGTGGAGCCGGTTCACGCAATGGAGGTACCGCCGGTGCTCGCCGACGATGAGGACGTCGTCGAGAGAACGGGACAACCGGGCCGGAGCGAAGAGACGAGTATTTGTTTCACCGTAGTTCCTCCCACAAGAGGGAGTACGTCTGCGTTGAGGAGGTGTGGACCACAAAGTTCCAATGGCCACACATGCCTCACCTTCTTCCTCAAGGAAACCCCACAAAGGAGTTCCCTTTTCTCCACTAACGAGGCCGATCGAGGCGGCTATTCCTTCACATAAGGTTCGGGCGAGCTCCACAACAACGGAGGCTCCCAACACCCTATGGGACTAGAACAACCCAAGCTAGCCTCCATAGGAGCTCATCTCCAAGGGGTTCCACAAGAGGAACCCTAGCTACAAGATCCACAAAGGATTCGGTGGGATTGGGTGGATCTTTCTTGGTGGAATGATAGATCGGGGTCTCATCCACCACTCCTCAAAGTATGAGCTTGATTGGTTGGATGGAGAGGGAGATCCTCAAAGTTTGAGCTCTGCAGCAATGGAGGAGAGAGAGTGTCAAGGTGCTTGAGCGAGCTGGGAAGAACAAACCTCTTATATAGGGTCATTCAAAAACCAGCAGATCAGCTCATCTCGCATGACCAGTACTACCGCCATGGCGGGAGGTACTACCGCATCCGTATTACCGTTACCCACCAAACTAGGTAAGTCCCGCATGACCGATACTACCAGTCCCAGTACCGCTTGAGATACCGGCATCATGAAAATGCTTACTGGATACCTCGCGGTACCCAAGCGGTACTAGGGACGGAACTACCGCAGCTTGAGAATACAAGCGGTACTTGACTGGTACCTCAACCGGTAGTACCGCGAGTCACTCGACAAGTGACTTCAAGTGGTACTTCTGGTGCAGGTACCGCCCAGGTACTGCAAGGGTTCCAGGGGTTTTTCTCATACGAGCGGTATTGGCAGTGGTAGTACCGGCTCTGCGGGAGAGCCGGTAGTACCGCAGCTGCAGTTCCAGCTGACGTGTACCTGGTGCTGGAGGCGGTAGCGGTACTACCGCTCCCTGCACCAGTACTACTGGTCAAGTGGGATCCATATGAACTCCTCGGCTCCACGAAACTCCTCTAGTTATTACAACACGACACACACACAAGTAATAGAAAAGCCTATCCAACTAAACTAGCTATGATCTTGGTCTTCCAAAACTCGACTAGCTCATGAGTATACCGTGTACCTATAAGCATAAGAACGACTACCCACACGGTGATGTTATATTCTAGTGTTGTCAACAAACACACAAATCCCTACGGAAGACGTGCTTTTCAATATCAAACTTCATAGACAACTTTATATTAAGAGAAAGGTTGTATCTATGTTTATAATATATGGTATAATTCCACTCTTGTTGATATAATTTTGAAAAAAAAACAACAATTGCCTATGATATCATGTCATACAATAAAATTTATTGTGTGCCATTTGATCCAATCATATTAGTGAAATACATCAAAAGTAGTTGGATAGAGGGAGGATATGAGGCTAGTTGATGGGCTCCGGCAACGATGGTAGATGTGAGATTGACGGCCACCATCGCTTACGCTCAAGACAACCAACATGTGATGATTGCCCTAGTGGCTTTAAAGGAAAATTTTACTCAGTAGTGATAACATCTTAACTTGGTGCCGTCAAAGACTATAGAGCAATGGACTAAGAAGGTGAAATATACATAGAGGCAACGATTACGAGTGGCAAGAAAAGACGGAATGAAGAACAAATTGGAAGATGAATGAAGAGAAGCCTATACTCGGTCGTAAATTACTTATCACATAATTTTGCTAAACTAGGAGACTCTAGCAAACCGTAGTAATAATCTCTCATTCCTTTTTGTAAGACATTTTGAAAATAAATGTAGTATTCCCTCCGGTTTAAAATAATTACCTAAAAATGGATGTATCTACACACTAAAATATGTCCAGATATCATCCACTTTTGGATAATTATTTTTGAATCGAAGAAAGTACGAAATAGTAATGATGAACATGATGAAACAAATCTAAACTAAGTTGAAAACAACGAATATGAGTCCTAGTCATATTGCATGATGCTCTGCAAGTCCTTAGCCTCCAAGGATTACAAAACTTCACTTTTCTTTCCGGAAAAACAAAAAGAGCAAAACATAGCCTTTCCACATGTTATGATAACATGTATGTTTCTCAACATAAAATTTTAAATAAGTATGCTTACTTTTAATTCTAATTTTCTACACCTTTGCACATGTTAGTTTTATAATGCTTAGGTGTATGCTCTCTTAATGCGTGAGCGCAAGTTGTTGTCGGTGCCTCAATGCTCAACATGCTTGCATAGGTACAAGTGCCAACAAGAGAGCTATGTGTAGCATTAATTTTCCATTTCCATGCTACCTTTCTAAACAAGGCAAAATAAAATGGAAACCAAATAATGATGTTGTCTCTTTCTACAATGTAATGTACTACCCTTTTGAGCAACTTGCTCATGTACCTCCCCAAGGCAGCATCCACATGGTTATCTTTTTTTTGGTGAAGGTGTATCATAACTTTTTTGAAAGGATTATTTGTTTTAAATGGAATATAGGTTTGTTGATGAATTACTCAACCACGTAGGGCAACAATCGGCGACTACATGTAGTCACAAACTGACGACGACAAAAAGTTGTATTCATTTCTCAAGTTGTTCACACTATTCGCTTGGAAAGTGAGCTAGGGTATATACCTTAAGTGCACAACACTTGGATAGATGATGTAATTGCATTCCTTATACACTGGATCCTTCGACATCATTGTCAATGATATGCATTATGCTTTTCAAACCTCATAGACAACTTTTTATTAAGAGAAAGGTTGTACACATGTTTATAATAAATGGTGTAATTCCACTCTTATTGATATAATTTTGGAAAAAACAACAACATTTCACGTCTTACGGTGAAGTTGATTGTGTGCCATTTGATCCGGCCATTAGAGTAAAATACATCAAAAGTAGTAGGATAAGTGGGGTGGGGGGGGGGGGGGAGAAAATGATGGAGAAGGAGGGAGTTGATCGGCTTCGGCAACCAGATGGTAGCTATGAGATTGATGGCCACCGAGCTTACATGCAATAGAACCGACGTGTGATTATTGCCCTAGTGGCTTTAGAGGGCAATTGTATTCATGAGTGACAATATAAAGACTGGAGCAATGGACTAAGAAGGCGAAATACATAGAGGCAAAGATTACGAGTTGTAGGGCAGGATATGGCGAGGTGGTCGACGAGCGGAGTCCGATCGGGAGACCCACATCAATGGAGAGAGGAGCCAAAAAAAAAAAAAGCTAACCAAATTAATGGAAAACAAAGCAGAAGGTGAATGAAGAGGAGACTATATTGTAAATTACTTATCACATAACTTTCTTAAACTAGGTAAACTCCAGCAAACCTTAGTAATACTCTTTCATTTCTTTTCTACAAGATGGTTTGGAAATAAATGTAGTACTCCCTCCTATTCATATTAATATAATATGTAGTTAATAAATACGTCTAGCCAAAGCTATTAATTAATTTGGATTGAAGGAAGTACAAAATAGTAACCAGGGTCATGATGAAACAAACGAATACGAGTCCTAGTCATGTTGCATGATGGTCTGCAAGTCCTTAGCCACCAAGGAATACAAAACTTCACTTATCTTCCCGGAAAAAACAAAAAAGTCAAAACATAGCCTCTCGCCTCTCGGCCGTCCCCACCTTGCAGCGACCGCGGGCAGGCGACACCGACACGCCTCGCCCACCTCCCGTTGCCCGTCGGGATCTACCCCACCCCCGTCCACGAACCGCGCCGGCAAGGCTCGTCGGCGTATTCCCCGGCGAAAACAAAATCTAGGGTTCCGCCGCCCCCTCGTCGGGCCCGCCCGCCCGCCCGCGCGATGGGCCCGGCCGCGCCGGCGCCGGAGGCCTTGGAGCCGGAGGCGTGGTACGGCAGCATCCAGTACCTCATCAACATCTCCGCCGTGGGCGCCTCCTCCTGCGTGCTCCTCTTCCTCCTCGTCAAGCTCCGCTTCGACCACCGCCGCATCCCGGGGCCCTCCGCGCTCGCCGCCAAGCTGCTCGCCGTCTACCACGCCACCGCGCCGCAGATCGCGCTCCACTGCGGCGCCGACGCCGCGCAGTTCCTCCTCTTCGAGCGCGCCTCCTTCCTCGTCCTCGCCGCCGTCTCGCTCGCCGCCGTCGCCGCCGCGCTCCCGCTCAACCTCCTCGCCGGGGACGCCGCCATCGCCGACCAGTTCGCCGCCACCACCATCTCCCACATCCCCAGGGCCTCCCCGCTGCTCTGGCTCCACCTCCTCCTCGTCGCCGCCGTCGTCGCCATCGCGCACCTCGGGATCTCCCGGATGGAGGACGCCCTCCGCATCACACGGTTCCGCGATGGCAACGGCAACCCCAGCGACCCCAACTCCAGCTCCGTCGCCGTCTTCACCATCATGATCCAGGGCATCCCGAGGTCGCTGGCCGCCGACAGGACCCCGCTCAAGGATTACTTCGAGCACAGGTACCCTGGCAAGGTGTACCGTGTCATCGTGCCCTTCGACCTCTGCACCCTAGAGTACCTCGCCCAAGAGTGGGGCAATGTCAGAAACAAAATCTCCTGGCTGGAGGCGAGGATGGACGCCCGCAGCCTCTTCCACGAATTCGTGCACGACCAAACAGAGGCGCATTGGTTTGTCAGGAGATGCAAAGAGCTGTGGGCAATGGCCGCGCAGAGGTTTGGATTTACCGACGATGAAAGGCTAAGGAGGTTGCAGACCAGTAAGCTTGTGATCGGGAGCAAGCTGTCGGATTACAAGGAA
The DNA here is from genome assembly GCF_022539505.1 of Lolium rigidum. Classification (NCBI taxonomy): domain Eukaryota; kingdom Viridiplantae; phylum Streptophyta; class Magnoliopsida; order Poales; family Poaceae; genus Lolium; species Lolium rigidum. The sequence continues at coordinate 30,341,894 of NC_061510.1, read as the reverse complement.
GGGCGCGCGCCTGGTGCTGGCATAGCATTCGTTGTCTTCAAGGATGTGTACACGGCCAACAAGGCCGTGAGGGATTTCCGGATGGAGAGGAAGAAGACGCCCATCGGCAGGTTCTTCCCGGTGATGGAGCTCCAGCTTGAGAGGAGCCGGTGGAGGGTGGAGAGGGCGCCGCCCGCGTCAGACATCTACTGGAATCATCTTGGGATGAGCAAGACCTCACTAGCTCTGCGGCGAATCGCGGTCAACACCTGCCTCATTTTAATGCTCCTCTTCTTCAGTTCACCCTTGTCAATACTCAGCGGGATGCAGAACGCCGCGCGGATCATCAACGTGGAGGCTATGGATCAAGCCAAGTCATGGATTGTTTGGCTTCAAGGCTCAAGCTGGTTCTGGACAATAATATTTCAGTTCCTGCCCAATGTCCTTATCTTCGTGAGCATGTATATTATCATCCCATCAGTTTTGTCCTACTTCTCCAAGTTTGAGTTCCATCTGACGGTGTCGGGGGAACAGAGGGCTGCACTGCTCAAGATGGTTTGCTTCTTCCTTGTCAATCTCATCTTGTTGCGTGCGCTGGTGGAATCCTCACTTGAAAGTTGGATACTTAGCATGGGACGGTGCTACTTAGATGGTGCTGACTGCAAGCAGATTGAACATTACTTAAGCCCAACCTTTCTGTCAAGGTCTTCACTTTCGTCCCTGGCGTTCTTAATCACGAGCGCCTTTCTGGGAATATCTTTTGATCTGCTGGCTCCAATCCCTTGGATAAAGCATATTATGAGGAAATTTAGAAAGAATGATATGATCCAGTTGGTGCCTGAAGAAAATGAGGACACCCAGTATATGCAGAATGGTGAAGAAACAAATGGTTTGATATCACCTCTAATGTCTGAGAGAAGCGACAGCGACTTTCTCAATGGTATTGCGGGGCATGATCTTTCCATGTACCCAGTAAACCGGAGCTTCCACATGCCAAAGCAGAAATTTGACTTTGCGCAATACTACGCGTTCGACATTACAATATTTGCACTCACGATGATCTACTCCCTGTTCGCTCCGCTTGTGGTTCCAGTTGGTGCAGTATACTTTGGCTACCGTTACCTTGTGGACAAGTACAATTTCCTGTTCGTGTACAGAGTGAGAGGATTTCCTGCAGGCAATGATGGGAAGCTGATGGATAGGGTGCTGTGCATCATGCAGTTCTGCGTTATCTTCTTCCTTGCTGCAATGTTGCTCTTTTTCGCGGTCCAGGGTGATTCCATGAAGTTACAGGCTATATGTACTCTTGGGTTGTTAGTGTTCTATAAGTTGCTTCCATCTGGAAGTGATCGATTCCAGCCATCCTTGCTAGAAGGAATGCAGACAGTTAACAGCTTTGTAGATGGTCCGACGGACTATGAAGTTTTTTCACAACCTGAACTGGATTGGAATCTGTATCAATCCTGAAGAGAAAACTCAAGGTCAATATACACTTGTTTCATTACAAAGTCATCTAGTATCAGAGGAGCTTCTCATTGTACAGCTCTCATTTCTTTTGTACAGTTATGTAGATTAACTCCTTTATTTGCTAGCTGCAACTGATTGTTTTTGGAAATGACCATTGACCAACACTTCAGTTCAGATAATGAAGGCATGAACATATCTGGACTTATTCTACATAATGATTTCATCATCTCTACATTATTTTTTCAATTGCCTACATCTAACACAAAAGCTCCAACTTCTACTATATGTCAATTGATTTGCTATGTCTCAGTCAGCTCAGAATTTCTTAAGTCTCGGTCATCCACAAAAAAGTGCTTCAGTTGCACTTTTCTGTCAAAAAGTGCAATCGCACGCCACAAAGTGCAACTGGACCGACTTGCACTTTTTTTGAACTCCTGTTGCACTTTTCAGGTGACTGAGACTTCAAAAATCTCAAATCATCTGAGACATAGGCAAACACATAGGCATGGGAGATTTTCAATTTTATTGACGACCAAAATTTCCCATCGTAAGCGAAATATGGTTATGTTTGGGAGATTTTCAAGTTTTCTGGTTTGTATGTTTGAGTTTGACCGTGTGGTAATTTGCTGTGTCTGTACCTTTATTTACCAGTTTTTTTCTTTTATGCTTTTGCGTCCATGGACATGAGAGTGCTAATAATTCTTGTCTTATTTGACCTTTGTGATTAGGAGAAGGATGATATATGATACTGATACAATGTTGAGTCTGATGATATGATTCAGTTTGACCAAACCCGAGGCATTCTACACCTGTTTTCTCCTTTTCTTCTCTTGCTTCAGTTTTATACTAGCTATAACAGCATTTTGATCATTGTACAGCTTTTGTACAGTCATGTAGCTTAACTCCCTTTTTTTTTTGCTGGGAACTGTGCTTCAATCTAGAGCATGAAGGTTATAAGTTGTCAATCTAATTTTTTATTAGAAAATATGTTGCATTAATCTATACATGATAGTCATCATCTCTTTCTTTTGCAACTGCCTGTCTGCCTCCATCTAACACAAAAGCACTAACCGCAGCAGATATATCAATGCATGCCTTACTGTTGCCCTCATCTTTTCCTTGTTAGAATTTTTCGATTGTAAGAGAAATTACTGTTCCGTTTGTGAGTTAGAGAACTACTGTTAACACAGCTACTGTATGCACTGTGAGTTGTAGTAAAGGTATGCCGTAACTCCTGAAGTTTTAATTTAGCTTCACAAACATCAGTAGTTCAGTACCATGTGCAACAAATAAATGTTACTGATATATCAGATTCATTTTTGATATCCCGGTTCCAGGTTTCTAATTTCTTCCCCTTCCTAGCCATTTGGTAATTTATGTTCTTTTATCGATGCTTTCGTAGCTGAGTGATGATAATTCTTGTCTTATTTGACCTTTCATTTTGGTTAGTAGAGGCATGGGAGATGGTATTAGTTATATGATGCGGGTCTGATATTACTCTGTTTGACCAATATTTGCATTCTCCGCCTCTTTTTTTCCCCTTTTTTTTTTTGCCTCGGTTTTGTTCTTGGTGGTTAAGACAGCTATTATGTTGGTCATGTTTCTTTCACCAAATGTGAATCCATCCAGTATGTCTTTGTTCCAGTTTGTGCTGATTGCAGTTCATTTCCTGATCTTCATGACCTAGAGGATTCTGGCCAAACCGACCAGAACTTGAGATAGCATTTGACATTTTTCTGGTTGAAAAACATACTCCGTGTAAAACCCAATCGGTCCACTAATATGCTGCTCTCCATAGTTTGGAACAAAATTCTGATTGGTGTTCTGGAAATTACCTTCTTGCTGAGGGAACTGGGCCAACCATAGAGAAATCCTGCTCCATACCATGATGCCAACACCTGTTTGATCACCGGCACCATTCCCATGACTTCCATGGCGATTTACACAAAAATAACCCTTTTGTGAAAGAAAACCACAACCCTCCGGCCAAACTATTTCACCCATCTAACCCTTTTGTGTGGCGCCCCTCCCATCGGCGCCACACCTCACTGTGTGGCGCCCATGCAGGCGGCGCCACTCGCCCATCCGACGTGGCGCGGTCGACGTTGATGTGTGCTCGAGTCTGACGTGGCAGGCATCGACGCCACACATTGAAAGTGTGGCGCCGATGCCAAGGGCGATGTGTGGCCGCGCGAGCCCGCCCCAGCCCGACCCAGCCATTCTCCTCTCTCTGTTTCTTCTTCCCTCAAGAAAGGCGGCCGGCTCTCTCTCCTCCCCTCAAATCCCTACTCAAATCTTTTGGATTTCGTCAGATCTGCCCGTGGAGATCGTTCCCAATCCGTTCCTTGAGGTAATCTCCTATGTTCCCTCCTTTTCATCCATTGATTTTGTGTATTTGGTTGAATGTACATGTGAAACGCTAGATGTGAAACTCGATCCCGAATGGAATGTTGTGAAACGTGAAAGAAGAAAGACAAAGAGGTATCACGGAGATATGGATAGATGGGATCATTCGGGAAACAAGTTATTCCAAGAGGCTCGCGAGCCAACTAATTGTGGATCATGCAATAGTAAGGATGCAATAGAAGAAAATGTACATCCGGCAGAAACTCAAGATGCTAGCACGAGCCAACAATCAAGTAGTTAACAAGCTTCAAATCAACCTCCAAACAAATAAGCCCCACGGCAACAAGCTCCTTCGCAACAAGGTCCAAGTCAACAAGCTTCAAGGCAACAAGTTCCTTCCAACACAGTGAGATGTGGCGCCGATGCCAAGGGCGCCACACATCCATTTATAATTGCCTAAAACATACTGTAAAACATAATTGGATGTGTCGCGCCCTTGGCATCAGCGCCACACTTTCAATGTGTGGCGCCGATGGGAGCGGTGCCACACATACTGCCACGTCAGACTCGAGCACACATCAGCGTCGACCGCGCCACGTCGGATGGGCGAGTGGCGCCGCCCGCATGGGTGCCACACAGTGAGGTGTGGCGCCGATGGGGCGCCCAAAAGAGTTAGATGGGTGAAATAGTTTGGCCGAAGGGTCAATCTGTGCTTTTCTTTCACAAAAGGGTTATTTTTGTGTAAATCGCCTGACCTCCTGTCTGAATCCCCTCCTGTCTGAATCCCCCACCACCTCCTGGACGGATTGAGCTTCGGTGACTTTATCAGGGTGACTTTGCTGTGACTTTGAGCGACTGACATGTGGACCCTTCATTATTTAGGCCCCACTTGATCCTACTTGTAAGTGACTCGAAGTCACTGACTTTGGGGGCTGGCAAAGTCACCGAAGCACTGTCCCTCCTGGACCCCACCTTGACCTTGCCGCAGGAGAGCAGGTTGAGGAGTGAGGAGGACCGCGACATCTGCCATTCCATTCCCTGCGCTGCCATGACTCGGCGTCCAGTTGTGCCCAGGTTTAGAGCATCTTTACCGTGCCCCCAAACAAACACCAACAAGGTCACATCATCTTCCATTTGGGATGCTACTCTCACCTTAAATTAGCAGCCCGATAGATCATTTGAATAAAAAAAAACTCATAAAACATGCATAGAAATTTGACTAGGTTTCGAATAGGAAGTTTGGGCCAACATATTACCATAAAATTCTAATAGGTTTTCGAATATGAAGTTTGGGCTAATATACGGTTACTGAATCGCCGTAATATTCCGGCTGCAAAAACAACTTGCGCTTCCAAGCCAGATGATCAGATGAACTGGGTCATGATCGGTTGAACCTTGAACTCATACTTGTTCATCTACTTGTCTTACTACTTGTGTTACTTTCCGTATTGCATCGTATCTTTTTAGGGTCACCTTTACCATCAAGTTAGCACCTTTACTTACGCCTTGTTAAAAACTGAAAAGACATAAAAACTGTGTAGCGCCTATTCACCCCTCCTCTAGTCGCGCCGGTCCATTCAAAGATGTATAATGCATGTCGCTAGATTTGACAATGGTGCTGAGGGATCGACCGTGTGAGGAATACAATTCCAGCATCTATCCAAGTGTTGCGCATTTGAGGTATACACCTTAGCCCTCTTTCCAAGCAAATAATGTGAACAACTTGAGAAATGAATACAACTTTTTGTCGTTGTAGTTTGTAATTGTTTCCCTACTTGGTTGAGTAATTCGTCAACAAACCTATATCCCGCTCAAAACATCTAATTCTTAAAAAAAGGTTATAATACACCTTCACCAAAAAAATAAATAGCCATGTGGATTCTGCCTTGGGGAGGTACAGGGGCTAGTTGCTCAAAAGGGCATTACATTATATTTTAGAAAGAGACAACATCATCGTTCATTTTAAAAGTAGTCATACTTATTTAAAAATTCATGTCAAGAAACTTAAGTGTTGATGTTGTTGTATGTAGTTAGATAATTATATTTACTGATTGTGAATATTGACTATGTTAGGAAAATAACATCTATTACATTTGTTATTAACTTTCATAAATAAGGGAATGTACAATGATAAGGTTGTCTTATCTTTTGTATTGCATACAATTAGAGAAGGAAAAAAATGTCATATGATAGATTATCTTTTAGGTGTTATCTCCTATCATAACGGTTTGCATCTTCTTAAATTAAGACGTGGTTCAAATAAACTAGAAAACATATGCATAAGATAAGACATCTCATACAATAGAGGAAAATGTGTTAGGGCATGTACAATGGTAGAGAAGACATGCCTTCTCTTAGCACTCAACATCATTTAGAGAGGGTAATAACTACAAAGGGGAAAATCGCCTTCTCTTATTTTATAAGAGATCATCCCTTAACTAAGGGAAGATAACCTTCTCTTTGTCCATTCGCTCTCCTCCAACTCAGCAAATATCCTACATGGCAGCTCCAAGGAAAGGCTTATGTCACCGCATTGTACATGCCCTTACCTTTTTTGCTAAAAGACCATCTCTTAGTTAATTAGACTAATCTTTTTTTTTTACCTTTTTTGCTAAAAGACCATCTCTTAGTTAATTAGACAAATCTTTTTTTTACGTTTCTCTCTTTTAGCTTGGCAAGTATCATAGGCATTGTTAAAAAAAGACTATTGTAGATCGGAATGATGTTTTGGTTCTTAGGTGTATATGCTTATTTTATTTTAAAATGCATGTTTGATACATTTTGAAATGTAAAAAAAGCGAAAACAAAAAATTTACGTGTACATCTTCACAAGAAAATGCGCACAAAGTTCTTCCATAAAAAATCGACTTATCGTTTGGGTTGTGTAAAAAGGATAAAATTTGGTGCCAAAACTAAGGCTTTTCTAAGACACATTTTATCCTTTCTACATCAATCGTAAAAAGTATCAGTATTTCGTGAAACTGTACGAACGCACGTAGATTATCAAGATGTACAATGCACAAAAAATTGTGAATTTTTTAATAATAAAAAGTACTATGGTTTTTTTTTTTTTGGGGTGGAAGGGGCATATGCACCCAGAAGCCAAATTAAATTTTGATATTCTTTAAAAAATAGTACGACCTTAATCACTCTAAGATGCAATTGATACTAGGGTATTTCTTTGTCAAAAAAATATTATTCCCTCCCTAGGATTCATAGTACTTGTTCGCTGAATCAGTATATTTCTTTTACTATCAAAAGAAGAAAAACTGTTTATAGAATCTTATCCAGTAGCAAATGGCGCCATCCTATAAAATGAATCCCAAAATCGTGTCCGAGAGATAAAAAAAAAAAGATCTTAACGCTGGCATCCGCAAACACCAGAAGCCGACGCGCAGAGCAACACACAGGCTCCAAGCCAGCGCAGCCAAAGAAAAATGGCCACGGCCCTCTCCCTGAGCGGCGGCAGCGGCGGCGGCGGGTCCCTCCTCCGCCGGTCCCCCGCCTCCTTGGCGCGGTGCTGCGTCGTGCCCCGCTCCTCGCGCCGCAGGGCCCCGACGCGGCGCCTGGCGGCGTCGCGCGCGGACGACTCGCAGCCGGCGCCGTTCGAGATGACGCTGGAGGGCGCGCTGAAGCTGCTCGGGGTCGCGGAGGGCGCGTCCTTCGACGAAATCCTGCGCGCCAAGAACGCCGTCGCCGCCTCCTGCAAGGGCGACCAGGACGCCGTCGCCCAGGTCACCCCCCGAAACTTCTCATCCACTCCATTTTGTTCCCTTTTCGCGTTTGCTCTTTCTTCTTCTTCAAGTGAGGGCGATTTATATATAAAGGGTGATTTGATAATTGCAATGAACTGCTAATTTAGGAAGATCGTTAAAGGATGCTTTGATTATTCCGATGGGTTGCTAATTTAGGACGAGTAGCCGACTTGATCATCATTTGGTAATGCAAGAATGGTGATGCATCTTACTACTTTTCATACCCAGAAGCAAAATCTGGTTAAAATCTACTTCCCTTAATAGAGAAGATCTTAGTTATATCATTAATTTAGGCAATTTGGGATGTATGCTGGATCATTGCTCCCCTGCGATGATTGGTGAATAAAGGCTGTTAAGACAATCTAGTTTTGGTGCGCAGTGCGTTAGCTTATAGAGGTAACTATTTTGTATATCCATGGACCATGGGGGGAGGCGATCATAGCATAGCTTGTGTACTGTGAACATCTGGACTACTGACTTGGTTCATACGGAAGAAAGAAGTTTAAATTTCTGCATCTTCATTTCTACAAGTTACCCCCTGCTCAACTTTTGTACGCAACTTCGTTCTGAATTTTGGACCTTTGTAACCTTTCTTGTCCCAGTAAACTAGTTGTGATTTGTTCTTGTCTGCTTGTGCAAGTTGTCCTCTTGATAAGTACTCTTGCTTGCGGCTCTTACTCATGTCCATGCCCAACTTCTCAACTGTCTATTTCAAGACGGTCTCATAGACAGAAGTGGGACTCCTAAAAGAAACAGAGGACACTAATTTGTTGGCAGCATCTGTATTTACATCTTCTAACACATTTTCTGCCATGTTTGACTCTCTTTCCTGTTTCATTTCAGGTTGAGGCTGCCTATGACATGCTGCTAATGCAGAGCTTATCACGGAGGAGGGCTGGCAAGGTTGTTGATAACAGCATCCGCTACGCTGATGTGAAACCTATCAAAACTGCAGGATCAGCCCCGCAATGGATGCAGTCAACCTTGAAGAATGTGCCTCTGACATTGGAGCCTCCATCTTCGAGCAACCTGGGCATCCAATCGTCCATTTACGGTGCATTGGCGGTCTTAACGTATGCTAGTGGAACCTCTACATCTTTACCGTCAGCGTACACTGGCCCTGATGTGCCTGGATTTATCCTAGCCACAGGATTCGGCGCTTCGTTGTACTTTCTGACAAAGAAAAATATGAATTTAGGTAAAGTGTCTACTACTTTGTTATTTGCCAGTTTTATTATGTCAGATGCTTTACGTTTCATGCAGTGTGAAATGCTCTTAGTTTCTGTACATCACTAATTTAAATCTTCTGAATAAAAACATAGAAATGCTGTACATATTCCAACTAGTTTTGGACTTGCAGTACTACTACTTCCTATATCACCAGTTGTATTATCAGTTATATTAATATTATTAGAAAACTAGTTCCGCTAACCTGGGTGCATTGGTTATTCACTTTAGCATAAGCATCTAGAGTTGTCACATCTGTACACTTTGTTGTTCTCTGGCTTATAGAAGCAGTATTCTCATGGTAAACATAGAAACACTGTACATACTCCTGCTAGTTTGGTCATTCATATATCACCAGAAGTATTTACCAGTTACATTATTAATCTTATTAGTAAAGCTAGCTCTGCTCACCTGGGTGCGTAAGTTATTCAGCATAAAGTTTCTAGTGTTGCTATATCTGCAGCCTTTGTTGTTCTCTGGCTTTTAGAAGCAGTATTATCTTTTTTTTTTTTGCGGGGGTAGAGGCAGTATTGTCATGGTAGATTTCTGAATAACTAAGTTCCTGTCTTATATGTTTGCCTAATTGTTTTCAGTAAAAACAACATAAGAAGCATGGGATGAAACATTTAATTAAAAGATTCTTTTTTAAGAATAGGGCAATGCAAATAATAGTTAGCATGAGAGTATATGCTAAGAAAGGCCCTTGAACCAGTGCCTCTTATAATCCATTTTGGCTGTAATGATGATTGAGAAATTAATATCACTAGGTCATGCTGGCTAGAAAGGTGGTTGGTATTGTTATCGTAGTTAGACACCGGTACTCTCATGCAACATCAACCTTTTAGGTTAGGTCAGCAGTTTCCCAAGATTGCATTGTTGTCGTATAGTGTGCGTGCTTTTGCATTGTTGTCGTGTAGTGTGCGTGCTTTTGCATTGTATTGCATAACTATTTTACAGTATTTAAGGTGAAAGTAAGATTTATTCCAGAAAGATAAATACCATGCTGAAAGCTTGTGCGAACTTCAGAGATACCTTGTCAAGCAAATTTATTTCGACAGATATTTTAGCAACAGACAAACTGTGTTTTGTGAACACTTATCGAGTGAAGACATAACATGACAAGATAGTGATTTGCTCCTTCAGAGTAGATCTGAAGATCAGATTCACAATCATATATGATTTTAGATCTGCAGGGTTAAGATCTTTCATGTGATTATTAGATGAGCCTGCTTAGATATCCACCATCCTAAGTTATGTATATAGTTGACTAGCATCTCTTTACTACTTTCGCTGCCGGATATCCTGTCGAAAAGTTGCTAACATGTATGGATCTGGCTGACATAACTCCACAAACCTCCAACCTGCTTTTGTGCTTGTCATAACACTGCCTACGTGCGGGACGAAACCTTGTCCAGCACCTCGATTACTGCAGCTCTTCTGCTGTGCCAACCTTCCTGCTTCGATTTAGAATGACATGAATGCCTCTGTGGTCCTCCTTCATGCAGGCAAGGCTGCATTGATCACCGCCGGGGGTCTCGCGGTGGGCGCGACGGTGGGATCGGGCGTGGAGAACTGGCTGCAGGTCGACATCGTGCCCTTCCTAGGCATCCATTCCCCCTCCGTCGTCGTCACCGAGTTCATCCTCTTCTCGCAGTTGCTTGTATCGTTGTTCGTTAGATAGGAAAATTCTTGAAGAAAACAAGGTGTCAGTTGGCCCTGTAATTAACTGAAATGGATGGAATGGGCATCTTTTCCACGGAAGATGCGAAGCAGCTGTGTATAGCGAACAGTACAGCGACATCCCTGTCCCTCATACTGCAATGATCACCTGTATCTAGTCCCATATTAATTTCTTTTTTCGGTTTCTGTTGCACTTGTTTCCATCTCAGAGTGGATTGTGAAGTGCACTTGCTGACAAAGTACACCATCATCTGTCTGGTCTGTCCTCCAACCAATCCCTTACACTAAACTTTGTATGCAGCCAAAGTTCGTCAGTGTGTTGGATAAATATAATTTACGCTTCAATTTACGAAGATTTCAGCGGACGTTGAAAAAATCATTAATTTAATTTACGCTTCCTGCCAAGTGCCAACACCATACACTGGAATTCGTATGCAGCCCAAGTTCTTCAGTGTGTCGAACCGCTCTCGCTGGACCGAGAACTAACTAAGTTATTGGTTGAGTGATGCCATTGTCGTGCGAACTGCTCTCGCTCAGGGGAGAACTAACTTAGTTATCGGTTGAGTGACGTCATTGTTGCGCGAACAATTTTTTTAAGTTATTGGTTGACTGGCAACACTGTCGCTCGGACATTTTTTTTATGTATTACATGAACTTTTTTACTGCTTGAACAATCTTTTGTCAGTTGCAACTCAAACTCAGTTTCAATTCAGTTATAATTAAGGTGCTAGTTCGTGAACATTTTTTTTTGTATTGCGTGAACAATATTTTGTCAGTTGAACCTAGTTGTAACTTAAAACTCAATTGCAGCACACTTGCAACTCATATGGCTACTACGTGAATAATTTTTTGTCAGTTACAATCCACTTGTAACTCAAAAAGCTCAGTTGCAATCTACTTCCAACTCATAGGCACACGAATCACCAAGCAAAATTGAGGACTACAGAGGTGACAGAGCACTAACTATATTTTGGTCAGATGAAAACTAGTAAAACCATATTAAATTTACGAGGATTTCAATTGTCTTACAAATGTTCACAATTCGTGTGAAGTTGGATGAGTATCTGTATGATGGTTATAATCTGTGAATGCTTGCTCTTCTGCTGGGACCTGTGTGTGGTCTGAGCTAAGCTAATCCTGTTGGATCATTGTCCCAGCTGGGCAAATTCCCGGTCAAGTTCACAGCACCGCACGTGCAGACGTGCTGCCCCGCTGTGCCAGCCCTCCCCTCCAGCTCCAGGGTCAGAATCCGCGTGATGTCCGGCTCATGTGATCGTGTCGGTTCCATGACCTTGGTCACTGTATCTCTATCATAAACACCATGAACCTCATCAGCATCATCGAGAGGCCGAGTTTGTTTCATGGCCCCCAGGTCTTTATGCCTGCGAATTATTGGGAGCAGTTCTGAACCTAACAAGGTCAATTCATGCACCCAACTTTGGTCTCCAACTTATGATGATGCTTCCATTTCAGATAAGGAAAAGAGATGTGATGGACTATTGCGAAAAGATGTTCTGGACAAATTTACAGCCACCTGTTCTCTTATGGGTGGAAGAGAAAAGGGTTAAGAATAAAAAAGAGAGAGGATTGCATTGCTAAGGAATAATCTAATCTTATACCTTGCCTATCAGTACACTAATTACCGGGTGGAGCAGCCTAATAAGCAGTCTTACAGGAGCAACAGGCTAGATCCTCCTAGCAACTGTTCTCATCTCCACATCTGCGTTGCACACTCTGGAGATGCCCATTTTTCTTTTCTTTTGTTTTCGGCATGTTTTCTGCTTCTTCAGTAGGTGCTGCTTAGCATGGTGGGTGCCGAGAACGGCGCAAGGGAGTTCGAGGGGACGCTCACGCCGCCACCTCGGACTGAGACCGACGGGCTCTTGCTCCACCCTGGTCTGCTGATGGCGTTCGCGTCCAGGAAAACCACGACAACGGTTATGTCGTCATGGAAATGGCGCCGCACCCCACGCTCGATTTTCTTGAGGTCCGAGTATCTCATCTCCCTCTTCTTGGCTGCTTCTTGCATCGCGGCTTTAACCAGTCTCCGAGCGATCCCCTGGAGGAAAAAGAATTGCAGTTTTTTTTCAAGAACGGATGTAAATAATCTCATACCAGAAGCCCTAGGGATGATATGTACAGCTTAAGTTTTTTTCCTTAGTAATGATAGTTTGCACTATACTTGCTTGAAATACCACTTAAAATAGCAAAACAACTTTGAGTAAACAAGTTTCAAATGTGATGAAAGTTAATATTCCATTCATGCTCTTACGTGAAAAGATATGCATATACTCCGTATTTCCTACACGTCGACCAGATATCTAACGAAATGAAAGGGTACCCAGCCTTGAAAGAAATTTCAATAGATGTGAACTAGAGTGTAGGAGAAGAACACATACATTACGAGGATTACTTTGGACAAGCTCAACTGCTTCCTGATTACTGAGGTGCTCCCATAGCCCGTCAGAAGCAAATATAACAAACTGATCATTCGGTTGTATTTGGTGTACAGTAATTGCAGGTTCAGAACTAAGAATTGGCTTCTTGAATGTTTCCCGGAGCCGAAACTTGCTATGAAGAGGTGTTCTGTTAAACTCTGGTTTTTTCAGATATACATCTCCAATAGATCTCGAGATCTGCAGCATAAGAGCTTAATTCGTAAGTTACACATTTTTGAAAGAACAAAACATAGAAATAACCTACAGCATATATATACCAATATAATACATAAGAGGATAATATTTACAAGAACATCATAAACCATATTATGCATGCGAAGTAATATGGCATGGAAAAAAAAACTTTGCACTAAGTGATGGTGTTTATCAGTTAAGCATAAAAATAAAAGTCAATGAAGTAACGTGTGGCTGTAGAATTCATAAATTTCTCATGTAAATTGTTGGTATGGTTGCTTTTCACAGAAAGCATCAACTCTAAGCTAACCCAGTCATATTGGAGGACAAGATATATGACCAAATCTTACCACGCATTTACTCCTTAAATATAGGTAAAGTTACATCATGGTGATGCAACTATAATAAGTGCAGGTAACTTTAGCTCTGAAAACAAGGACTTACCCAATACCTAACTTTAAAAAAGTAACACAGATGCAATAGCAGTTATCCACGCTCCACAATGAGAAAAGTGGAGCTGTAATGAGATCGACAAATGATGTCACATGCGTGATGACTTCTAATAACAAATTAGTTATGACAAGTCTAAATCTCCAGTGACAGGCTAGTTACTTAATCTTGTGCTTCTAACAGTAGAGAAGTTTGGGTACCTGGATGAGACCCTTCACACGCCAAACGTTGTGTTTGAGAACCACGATTTGTGGATCATCAGGATGTGATGACTGCAGCTCCCGCCTAACTTCTTCGTAGCACGCATTGTGCTCGGCCGATAACTGCATGGCCACGATCTCGCCGGTTGCCTTGACAATCCTTCCAAGAACCGCGCGTGAGTCCCCGGCATTCGCGATGTAGAGATTCCCAGAGCAAATTACGCCAACTAGGCAGCAGGAGCCTACTGCTGCAATCTGAGGCTTCCTAGCCCATTCCTTGGTGACTACAGAAAGGAAGCCATCCTCGGTTGCTTGGAAAGCTTTCCTGATCACGTCTGCTGACATGCACTTGTGTTCAGTTGCAAATCCTGGAAAGAAGATAGCTTATCAGACACTGAGACAGATAAGTAAGCAACACAACAATGTCAGAACAAAGAAAAAAACTTTTTTTTCTGATACAAGTTTAGAACTCATGATATCTATACTGAACTAACAATTTCTTCTTTTGTTTTTTTGCAGAACAGAGTACAATACCCAAAGTTGACCCTTGATAATTGCATCATCATCGGCGCCTCCCAGACTTAAAAAGAAGGAAATAATCAGCAGTATCTTTCACATAGGCCTTACTCTTGAGATGATGGAACATGTTGTCGTTGATGAACCGGGACGTCTCCGGGCCGCCATGCCCATCATAGACGCCGACGAAGGTGCCCTGCGGTCCGGGGTCGGCCATGGAGAGCGAGCCGGACTCCACCTGGCTCTGGTCCTCCAGCAGGTTATTGGCCTGCACCACCGCCATGGAGAACTCCCCGGTGGCCACCTGGCCGGCGTCCTTGTACCACAGCAGGCCGTCCTGCCGGCCGGCGGAATCCGATCCCTTCTTGCCTCGCCGTCCGGCCCGAGACCGCGCGCCCCAGCAAGACCTGAAGTAGTCCATCGCCGCCGCCATCCTCCCTCATCTCACCATCACCTCCGCGCAGCTCCTCGGCGGCATCGCCCGGGGTCTCTGTATCTCCACCGTCTTATTCGTCCTACCTGCGATTGAAACAAAACAGAATCAACACGAGTTTAAATCGATTTTCTTCCTGGATCGCAGGGTAAGGATCAGGAATTCGCGTCAATCCCATTATCTCATACGCATCAGCCGGCGCAGAGTAGGGAATCAGATCAAGAACAACCGAAGCTACCGATTGATCGGACCAAGGCCAAGAAGAAGCACTCGCGTTTACCTGCAGTCTGAAATGGGGCATGGGGAAGGAGAAGAGAGAAGAAAGCTCTCACCTTTTTCTGTGTCTCCAAGAACTCCCCGCCGAGTTCGTGCTCGGATTCTTGGAATCTACCGGGCAAGTGAGTCAGATCTGGACAGATAGCTATCTACGAACTCCCACGCGCACGAACAGCACGGATTAGTTGGACTGGTGGCTGCTCTCCGGAATCAAAAGAGAATCAAGCAAGCGAGCAGCTTGACAGAAAGAAAAATCCTCCTCCTCTCACTGTAGGTAGGTCTCCTCTACTCTCTCTCTCTCTCTCTCTCTCTCTCGGTGGTCAGTGGCTCCTCGCCGTGCCCAATCTTGGAACGGCTACTTGAAGGAACAGCTCAGACTCAGAGGCCTCTCTCCTCTCTGGCTCTCTCTCACGCAGAGAACTCCAGGTGAGTAGTAGCACAAGCACAAAACCAAGGAGACAAAAAACCCATTAAAAGAAGCAACAAGAGAGGCCAGGGCCAGCAAGGCAGGGGTCAGAGATGGGCTCTACCAATCCTGATTGTTGTGTGTGTACAGTATCTGTGGCGTAGACTGCAGGGCCATATGTATGTTCCCTTGGAGTCAGCTTCCCTTCTTCACTCACCTTGCAAGAAACATTTTAAAAAGCCAAACACTTTTTTTTTATAATGCCCATCTTAATTAGTCGGCGGAATAGGATGATAATATTTATACGTTTATCGATTTGCACTGAAATAGCAACACTGTCTAGAAGTGCCAATTTTTATTGGTGTTTGTTAGTAACTGGTTAGTCTTTGTTGAATTGATCAGCCTGAGGTTACCCCGATCGTCACATTTTTCAGGCCCATTTTTCCTGATACGAGAGAGAATCTTTCAAATTGGTTTTAAAAGGTGAAGCATGTTTCCATGGTGAGAAGGTCAAAGCAATGGAAATGTGCTAACTCATCAAATCTAGCCTGGAATAAGCCCCCCTCACATGCTTCCACTTAAAAGGTCAAAGGAGGCATTTTTTCTTATCATTATTCTTTTACCCGCGCAAGTTTTGGTCTAGTCTGAAACTATTGTCACGGTTGAATGAACCAACTGATGGAGAATTAAGATTAAGGCCGAGTCTTGGTTAACAGTGACACGCCCTAATTTTAGGAGAAGTTGAAATTTACGGAGGGCATTCATCATTGGCCATGGGGTCTGAGCCAGAATGTGCTGGGGATGGCTCGCCCCGCACCAGGTTGTGCGGTCCCTGACTCCTCTTGCACTTTTTTTTGGGTGCCATAGGTATTTGGTTATAGATATAGAAAAAGATTACAAGAAACAAGTACAAATCATTTGCAGATTTATTTTTATGTATAAGCTGCCCAAAATTGCCGCAGCACTATAGGGTCACGTCAACCTCGATTCGTGGAAATTCGAGAGCCGGTCACGGACTTCTTGACCAGTGTTCATACGATCGTAGAAAAACGGCTGGATACCACCGCCATCAAGATAACGGTACATCTTGTGTTGTGACACACTATGTTCTATAGGAAGTAGATAATACCGCAGCATGATGTGATTTTTGGGGTGAAATACACCCATAGTCTTGAAACTTGACCGATCGATGCTCTCACTTTAGTACCATCAAACTCTGAAAAACGGCTGTTTTGTTTCTTAAACTCTGGTTTGTGCTCATCGTGGTAGTCCAAACGGTGAACCGGTGGCAAATTTGAAGAGCGAGGTTGTAACTCTCTGCAATTTGAAATCACAATGTTTTAAGTCATAAACAAAGAGTGTGTTTGGGACTTTGGGTGCCGTAGGGGAGAAACATCTTGACCAGCAAATCAGGAACAGTGCCATTAGACATATATTATGAATTTAACCCTGAAATAGAGGAGCAATTCAGGACCCTCAAAGAAAGTGACTGATGTAGTATGTACGATTGGTTTATGGCTTGATCAGAAATGTGTGACAAGGAGCATCAAAATTGTAGCAGCATCGATGAGTGGCATTCCTGCCGACGGGCCGGTGAGATCTGAAATGTGATGTGCGACCTGGTTCCCGTTAATCTGTTTCCAACTGGCGTCTACATGTCGTTTTTAAGATGGGAAATGATGGTGTTCCATCGGAGGATTCTAGAAGTCGGGCGAGGGAGTTGTCATCTCCGAAAACAACAAGCGCATCGCATGGGCCGGGCAGTAATCAACGTGCCCGCCAGGCCGCGTCATGACGTTTTAGGCCCTGAAAGCTGTGGCTTACTCAAAAGTGCGGACTGATATGGTAGCAGCAGCTAGCGATTCACTGGCCATCTTGGAGGGTTTACCAATTTTGTGCTAGTAGTGCTGTTGCACTCGTGTGTTTCATCTAGATCGAGCTAGTTTTTACATCAAAACAGAAGCCACGTGGATTTGTTTAGTGTTACTAACAAGGGAGCAAACTAAATACTCCCTCTATACCGAAATATAGTGGGTATTAAGTTTTTTTCAAAGTCAAACAAAGTAAATTTTGACCAAATTTATACAAAAATATATCAACATCTAGAACATCAAGTCAATACCACTGGCTTTATCATGAATTATATTTTAGTATGGTATAGATTATGTATTGTAGGTATACATAATTTTGTCAATAAATTAGGTCAAAGTTAGTGCAATTTAACTTTAAACCAATGCGCACTATATAGTGGCAACTGGCAAGGAGAGAGTACTGTACGAGTACTATGTTCATCACATGACGACATGTAGTTTTTTAATCAACACAAAAGGTGGTGTAGTTTGTTGATTAGCCCTCATGGACCTTAGGCCTTTTCTCCTTCAATCTTAGCAGATATTCGTTAGGACCTCAAATTTATTATGCGACGTCGGGTATAAATTATTTTCCTTGTATCCCCGTGATGCCATAGTTGAGATGAAAAAAAATATCATTATAAAAATTGTTGCTAGATGTTAAATAGACTAAAGGGTGTTCAAAAAATGTTTAAATGGACCAGTGAAAACCGGCAAAAACTCTCATGATCATGAATCAATCTAGTGGGACAAAAAGAACTGCGGTTTTCATGGAAAGTTGTAGGACATTAAATGCTTCCATAGCATAACTGCCAGATTTCACGTAACCTATCGAGAAACTTCGTGGAATAGAAGTCCTCTTTATCATTTTTAGGGGTGTTAGAGTAGTCTAAATTTGGGACAACCATAATGGTGAAGGACGGGATTTATTGCTAGGGATTGACGACTTTGGTGCATGCATGCACAAAGACAACAAAAACAAAAACAATGAAATTGTCGTTGTATTGTCGACGAGTACGCCATGAGAAGTACCTTAGGACGGGGAGAGAGAGAGAGGCGTAAGGCGTGGAGCTTCCATGATGAGGTAATGCAAGTTACCCAGGTTCAAATCTCACAAAGACGGCGAGATCCCGCTCCTACTATAAATCATTATATGGGCAACAAATGTGCGGTTACAATGATATTATGTTGTCTCCTAAGGGATCCGGTAGGCCAGATTATAAAGGCCCTCATCCCTAGGGTTACAAGAGAGTCCAAGACGAACGGGAGACAGAGACCTAAACTAACACGTGTTGTTCCTATCGTGGCGTCCCGCCTTGCTTCTTTTGGGCCGGACCTCTATTCAATTCTATTAGCAACTAGGCAGCCTAGTTTGGCCATAGGCCTCACCACCAACTGTGGGCCATTCGTACTGCCGGTCTTAAAGACCATTGCGGGTATACCTATTTCCCATATCCCCAACATACAACATCGAGGTTCTTCGCAAATTCAAAATCCAAATATCTTAACTCATAAAAAATGGATTCAACTTATGATGTGTTTTCACCTTCGACTTTTTCTTGAGAAGACCTTCAAAATTAGGTCCTATGTAAGCATGATGTGATGGAAATTATTCGCCTTCAAGTTACCACTAGACCGGGTTATAAACTAGCCAGGTTTAGATATCAGCTCATTAAGTTTTTCTTTAATTTGAAACAAGGAAAACAGTTTGCAATTTTCATTGATTAAGGATAAGTTTATATGTCTTACAAACCAATATTGGCCAAAGGCCAAGACCAACACAAAAGCCTACTCTCACGGCATTACCTACACTACTCCATGCTTTTGCCCCGACAAGGAACCACATAGATGCCTCATTCTTAAATTTTGAAACAAGCATTGTCGATGTTATTGATTGGTTGTGGTAGATGTGGGCATTCCTTTCAAATTTTCCATGATGCCAACATGGCAATAGAAGGGCATGTACATTGGTTTAGACGGATGCTGTCGTAATACTATTCCATGTCATCTATAGATAATGATATAGACAGTGTATAGTCTCTCTGTAAGTTATCTATTTTTAGTCATAGCTATATGTGAGTATAAGTTATAGACACTCTTCATACAATAAAAAAAATGGTGTCTGTAGACTGTCTGTAAGAAGCCTCTTTACAGACAACCTCCTTCTCTCTCATCATTATCTTTCCTCCATATCACCAAAATCACATATAACTACCTTTTACAGACAGCTGAGTCATCACCATTGTACATGACCGAATAGCCTTCCTACCTTGGCCACCCTTATGGATCTTTTTTTGCGAATAGGACCCTAATATTAAAAGAAACAGCAAACATTACAAAGCATCTCAAGAAAAACGGAAATTATAACGCGATCATTGAGAAGCCCTTCATCTTCAACATCTAGACCATGTCGACGACGCGCCGCCACTCCTCCCGAAGTCGGATCTCTTCGATGCACCAATCTTTCACGGCTCCAATCCCTCGGATGAACATCATGGAGGCCAATTGTTGCAAGTTGCAACGTTTTGTCTCGACCTGCTGCTTAGACGCAAGGCTGGACGTTGCATGGTAAAGTGCACCCGGCGCAGTAGTTGGAGCCAAAACCACCACGTAGGTATTGGTGTACGTGCTCTATCCGCTCTTCGTGATCTGAATCTGATGATCGATCAGGTGACGATCCGCACTGGCTAGCTACTACTGTAGCTGTTAACTATAGCAACTACTGTACTACTAGTACTACCTAGCGAGTGAGCGACACATCCCTGTCGTATGTCAACCGTCGTCGTCGATCTCCGATTCAATCCGGATCGATATCGGTCGATTTCAATTTCCCTCGTGTGCCCTTGAAAAAGCGCCTTGCACGTAGGCATCAAGTAAGTTAATCGCCGTAAGTAAAGTGCATGGTAACAAGTACAGTAGTTAAGTCGATCGTAACGTAACTAGCTACTCCGTTGCCGTGTTCAAGATCGATAGATTCGAGCGGATATGGGCTTGATGTGACAAGCCGATTTGTGCCGCTCGATCGACCCTTCTTTTCCTTGACCTGTTTATTGCGTGCTTCGCAATTTGCATGGTGCCTGTATCGCGAGGGGTTTTTGTCTCTTGGTCACTCTCAGCAGTTGGTCTTCCCTAGTCACTGTACAGTTTTTTTTTTCCTCTTGAGGTCATAGTCACCCTATTGGGTTGATTATGTGGAAGAATCAACCAAAGCTAGAGTTCACTTTTGCGTACGCGAACAGTGTCATGCGGCTCAGTTGACTTTCTTTCACTTTGTTTTTTTTTTCTATGCTTTGTCTACTATGATACAATATGCCAGCTAGGGATGACAACGGGTAGGATATGGGCAAGTTAGACCAATACCGTATCCACACCTCATGTTGTCTTCTCCTAGGGCGGCTGGGGGAGAAAACCTAGCCCTCCCAGCCATCGCTTGCTCCTCTCTCCCCTCACCCCTCACCGAGAGATGACCAAAGGGTACATCGTGTGCGTCGCCGGCCAAGGGGCGCGACTTGGAGGGGCTGCACTTGGCAGTGGATTCGATTGGCGGCACGACCTCATCATGTGGTTTCTTGTCCCGGCGGTGTGGCGTCGCTACGGTGGCTTCATAGGGGACGGTTGTTTCAACAATGGTCAATGGGCGCCGACTGATTTGTGTCGCATGGACTTCAAAGAAGTGACTCCGGTCTCGGCAGTGACATCGTCTCGTCAACCGGGGATGTTTGGCCAGGAGGTGGCTCCATGTGGTGGCACTAGGGGCGGTGGATCACGGGATTCCAAGCTCGGGTTCAACGTAGGAGGCGGCTCCATGTGGATGTGGTGGCGCCAGGGCCAGTTGATCACTAGGTTCGAAGCCTAGGTTCAACGTAGGAGGCGTGACTCTACCAGAAGTTTCTCCGGTGTCGACAGCCTAGATGCAGGAGAATCGTAGCCCTCTCGGGTTGCGAATCAGAGATGGTGGCGGCACATACCTTGCGGTTGATGGCGATCTAGCCGACGGCGGGTTCTGGGATGATGGACGTGCGCATGGTGGTGGCGTTGTTTGTCGTCATGGTGGCAGGTCTGGCAAGGACCATGCGGATCTCTTCGATGAAGATGAACCGGGGGTTGATGGTGGTGACGACTTCTGTAGTAGGGTTGAAAATGAAAGGGAAACTTTCCTTCTGTTTCCGAAGAAAAAGGAAACGGAGGGCCAAATACAGAAAAGGAAGCGGCATTTGGAGGAAAAGAAACGAAAACGGGAAATTCATAAACGGAAACGGAAAAGAAAATGAGGGAGCCCTTTCCGACAGAAAGGGAAACGACAAAGGAAATTACGGAAAAATAAATACGAAAAGTTTCCGGAAATATAACCAAGAGAGTCCCGTGCATTTAGCAGGCCTAGATTTACACATGAAACTGGGCTTGACCACGTATCAAGTCCACTAATTACTCTAACCCTAATCACTTTGTATAATTAGTGTGCATGCAGCCGTTAAACTATGTGTGTTACTTTATGTTAAATTGCCGCTTGTTGAAGTTAAGTGATATATCTTGTCTTATTATTATTTTATTTATGTGTGTCTTTCAGTCTACAAATCAAGGTATTATGACGCATTGTGTTGTGGTAAATATCCGTTTTCGTAATGTAACCGCTACGTATCCGTTCTGTATTCATATCCGATGATTTCCGTTTCATATTCGTTTCCGGGGTTTCCGATTCCATTTTCGATTCCGACAAGATAGAGGGAAACAAAAACGATAAAGTATGTTTTCGTCCGTTTCGTTTCATTTTCAACCCTATTCTGTAGCATGTGGATGAGGAACTCGCAAATAGTCTACTAGACCAGATGAGCTCTCCCATTCGCTTAGTGGGTGTCTCGGGACATGCGATGTGTCCGAGTCCCTTGTTTTTGGGAGTTTTTTTAATTGTTTTTCAGGAAATAAGTCCATGTTCACACGATCTTCACTTGTTAACGGGTGTGGATGTACTGCGTATTGCTTTCGGGTCTTTTGATGCATGATCTTTATCCGATTTTTGTTGAGTAAATCAATAAAAAAGGCCGTATACACATTTTTCAATGCAAAGGCCTGGAGTCCTTTGATACGTCTCCGACGTATCGATAATTTCTTATGTTCTATGCCATATTATTGATGATACCTACATGTTTTATGCACACTTTATGTCATATTCGTGCATTTTCTGGAACTAACCTATTAACAAGATGCCGAAGTGCCGACTGTCGTTTTCTGCCGTTTTTTGTTTCGTAAATCCTAGTAACGAAATATTCTCGAATTGGACGAAATCAAAGCCCAGGGGCCTATTTTTCCACGAAGCTTCCAGAAGTCCGAAGACGAGACGAAGAGGGGCCACGAGGGGGCCACACCCTAGGGCGGCGCGGCCCCCCTTGGCCGCGCGGCCCTGTGGTGTGGGGCCCTCGTGCCGCCTCTTGACCTACCCTTCCGCCTACTTAAAGCCTCCGTGACGAAACCCCCGCACCGAGAGCCACGATACGGAAAACCTTACCGAGACGCCGCCGCCGCCGATCCCATCTCGGGGGATCCAGAGATCGCCTCCGGCACCCCGCCGGAGAGGGGAATCATCTCCCGGAGGACTCTACGCCGCCATGGTCGCCTCCGGTGTGATGAGTGAGTAGTCTACCCCTGGACTATGGGTCCATAGCAGTAGCTAGATGGTTGTCTTCTCCTCATTGTGCTTCATTGTTGGATCTTGTGAGCTGCCTAACATGATCAAGATCATCTATCCGTAATTCTATATGTTGTGTTTGTCGGGATCCGATGGATAGAGAATACTATGTCATGTTAATTATCAAGTTATTATACATGTGTTGTTTATGATCTTGCATGCTCTCCGTTTCTAGTAGAGGCTCGGCCAAGTTTTTACTTTTAACTCCAAGAGGGAGTACTTATGCTCGATAGTGGGTTCATGCCCGCATTGACACCGGGACGAGTGACGTAAAGTTCTAAGGTTGTGTTGTGCTCGTTGCCACTAGGGATAAAACATTGGCGCTATGTCCGAGGATGTAGTTGTTGATTACATTACGCACCATACTTAATGCAATTGTCTCGTTGTTTAGCAACTTAATACCGGAGGGGGTTCGGATGATAACCTGAAGGTGGACTTTTTAGGCATAGATGCACTTGGATGGCGGTCTATGTACTTTGTCGTAATGCCCAATTAAATCTCACTATACTTATCATGTCATGTATGTGCATTGTTATGCTCTCTCTATTTGTCAATTGCCCGACTGTAATTTGTTCACCCAACATGCTTTTATCTTATGGGAGAGACACCTCTAGTGAACTCGTGGACCCCGGTCCATTCTTTAATACCGAAATACAAATCGCTGCAATACTTGTTTTACTATTTTCTCTCGCAAACAATCACCTTCCACACAATACGGTTAATCCTTTGTTACAGACAAGCCGGTGAGATTGACAACCTCACTCGTTTCGTTGGGGCAAAGTACTTTGGTTGTGTTGTGCAGGTTCCACGTTGGCGCCGGAATCTCCGGTGTTGCGCCGCACTACATCCCGCCGCCATCAACCTTCAACGTGCTTCTTGGCTCCTCCTCGGTTCGATAAACCTTGGTTTCTTTCTGAGGGAAAACTTGCTCGCCGTGCGCATCATACCTTCCTCTTGGGGTTGCCCAACGAACGTGTGAAATACACGCCATCAAGCTCTTTTTCCGGCGCCGTTGTCGGGGAGATCAAGACACGCCTGCAAGGGGAGTCTCCACTTCTCAATCTCTTTACTTTGTTTTTGTCTTGCTTTATTTACTACTTTGTTTGCTGCATTATATCAAAACACAAAAAAGTTAGTTGCTAGCTTTACTTTATTTACTGTCTTGCACTCTATATCAAAAATACAAAAAAATTAGTTACTTGTTTTACTTTACTTAATATCATGCATGTTTTTATTTCACTAGTTAAGCATAATGGAAAACAACAAAAATATGAGAGATCTTTATGAACTTTATCTTGAATTAGGACATGATGTGTTTGAAGAGAGAATTAAAAAAACCATGGAACTTTATATGCATGCTAATGGGAATGTTATTACTATGGATGCTTTGAACACCATTGTTGCTAATGCTATGGAAAATTCTAAGCTTGGGGAAGCTGGCTCTGATGAGCATGATATTTTAGTCGCCCAAGCATTGAGGAGAAAATTTTCTTTTATGATTACAATATGCCTCCTATATATGATGATAGCCACTTTGTTGAATTTGCTCCCACTACAACTAATAAAATTGATTATGCTTACGTGGAGAGTAATAATTTTATGCATGAGACTCATGATAAGAATGCTTTATGTGATAGTTACATTTTTGAGTTTGCTCATGATGCTACTGAAAATTATTATGAGAGAGGAAAATATGGTTGTAGAAATTTTCATGCTACTAAAACACCTCTCTATGTGCTGAAATTTTTGAAACTACACTTGTTTTATCTTCCTATGCTTGTTACTTTGCTCTTCATGAACTTGTTTATTTACAAGATTCCTATGCATAGGAAGCATTTTAGACTTAAATTTGTTTTGAATTTGCCTCTTGATGCTCTCTTTTGCTTCAAATACTATTTCTTGCGAGTGCATCATTAAAACTCGCTGAGCCCATCTTAATGGCTATAAAGAAAGAACTTCTTGGGAGATAACCCATGTGTTATTTTGCTACAGTACTTGGTTTTTATTTTGAGTCTTGGAAGTTGTTTACTACTGTAGCAACCTCTTCTTATCTTAGTTTTGAGATTTGTTGTGCCAAGTAAAGTCTTTGATAGAAAAGTAAGTACTAGATTAGGATTACTGCGCAGAAACAGATTTCTTTGCTGTCACGAATCTGGGTCTAATTCTCTGTAGGTAACTCAGAAAATTATGACAATTTACGTGAGTGATCCCCAGATATGTACGCAACTTTCATTCAATTTGAGCATTTTCGTTTGAGCAAGTCTGGTGGCCTAATAAAATCCATCTTTACGGACTGTTCTGTTTTGACAGATTCTGTCTTTTATTTCGCATTGCCTCTTTTGCTATGTTGGATGAATTTCTTTGATCCATTAATGTCCAAGTAGCTTTATGCAATGTCCAGAAGTGTTAAGAATGATTGTGTCACCTCTGAACATGTGAATTTTTATTATGCACTAACCCTCTAATGAGTTGTTTCGAGTTTGGTGTGGAGGAAGTTTTCAAGGATCAAGAGAGGAGTATGATGCAATATGATTAAGGAGAGTGAAAGCTCTAAGCTTGGGGATGCCCCGTGGTTCACCCCTCGCATATATTAAGAAGACTCAAGCGTCTAAGCTTGGGGATGCCCAAGGCATCCCCTTCTTCATCGACAACATTATCGAGTTCCTCCCCTGAAACTATATTTTTATTCGGCCACATCTTATGTACTTTGCTTGGAGCGTCGGTTTGTTTTTGTTTTTGTTTTGTTTGAATAAAATGGATCCTAGCATTCACTTTATGGGAGAGAGACACGCTCCGTCGTTGCATATGGACAAATATGTCCTTAGGTTCTACTCATAGTATTCATGGCGAAGTTTCTCCTTCGTTAAATTGTTATATGGTTGGAATTGGAAAATGCTACATGTAGTAACTCTAAAATGTCTTGGATAATTTGATACTTGGCAATTGTTGTGCTCATGTTTAAGCTCTTGCATCATATGCTTTGCACCCATTAATGAAGAAATACTTAGAGCTTGCTAATTTGGTTTGCATATTTAGTGTCTCTAGAGTCTAGATAACATCTAGTATTGAGTTTTGAACAACAAGGAAGACGGTATGGAGTCTTATAATGTTTACCATATGTCTTTTATGTGAGTTTTGCTGTACCGTTCATCCTTGTGTTTGTTTCAAATAACCTTGCTAGCCTAAACCTTGTATCGAGAGGGAATACTTCTCATGCATCCAAAATACTTGAGCCAACCACTATGCCATTTGTGTCCACCATACCTACCTACTACATGGTATTTATCCGCCATTCCAAAGTAAATTGCTTGAGTGCTACCTTTAAAATTCCATCATTCACCTTTGCAATATATAGCTCATGGGACAAATAGCTTAAAAACTATTGTAGTATTGAATATGTACTTATGCACTTTATCTCTTATTAAGTTGCTTGTTGAGCGGTAACCATGTTTCTGGGGACGCCATCAACTATTATTTGTTGGATATCATGTGAGTTGCTATGCATGTCCGTCTTGTCTGAAGCAAGAGAGATCTACCACCTTCATGGTTGGAGCATGCATGTTGTTAGAGAAGAACTTTGGGCCGCTAACTAAAGCCATGATTCATGGTGGAAGTTTCGAGCTTTGGACACATATCCTCAATCTCATATGAGAATAATAATTGTTGCCACATGCTTATGCATAAAAGAGGAGTCCATTATCTGTTGTCCATGTTGTCCCGGTATGGATGTCTAAGTTGAGAATAATCAAAAGCGAGAAATCCAAAATGCGAGCTTTCTCCTTAGACCTTTGTACGGGCGGCATGGAGGTACCCCATTGTGACACTTGGTCAAAACATGTGCATTGCAAAGATCCGGTAGTCCAAGTTAATTAGGACAAGGTGCGGGCACTATTAGCATACTATGCATGAGACTTGCAACTTGTAAGATATAACTTTCATAACTCATATGCTTTATTACTACCGTTGACAAAATTGTTTCATGTTTTCAAAATAAAAGCTCTAGCACAAATATAGCAATCGATGCTTTCCTCTTTGAAGGACCATTCTTTTTACTTTTATGTTGAGTCGGTTCACCTATCTCTCTCCACCTCAAGAAGCAAACACTTGTGTGAACCGTGCATTGATTCTTACATACTTGCATATTGTACTTGTTATATTACTCTATGTTGACTATTATCCATGAGATATACATGTTACAAGTTGAAAGCAACCGCTGAAACTTAATCTTCCTTTGTGTTGCTTCAATACCTTTACTTTGATTTATTGCTTTATGAGTTAACTCTTATGCAAGACTTATTGATGCTTGTCTTGAAGTACTATTCATGAAAAGTCTTTGCTTTATGATTCACCTGTTTACTCATGTCATCACCATTGTTATGATCGCTGCATCCACTACATATGTTTACAAATAGTATGATCAAGGTTATGATGGCATATCACTTCGAAATTATCTTTGTTATCGTTTTACTCGCTCGGGACGAGCGTAACTAAGCTTGGGGATGCTTGATACGTCTCCGACGTATCGATAATTTCTTATGTTCTATGCCATATTATTGATGATACCTACATGTTTTATGCACACTTTATGTCATATTCGTGCATTTTCCGGAACTAACCTATTAACAAGATGCCGAAGTGCCAGCTTGTCGTTTTCTGCTGTTTTGGTTTCGTAAATCCTAGTAACGAAATATTCTCGGAATTGGACGAAATCAAAGCCCGGGGGCCTATTTTTCCACGAAGCTTCCGAAGTCCGAAGACGAGACGAAGAGGGGCCACGAGGGGCCACACCCTAGGCGGCGCGGCCCCCCTGGCCGCGCGGCCTCGTGGTGTGGGGCCCTCGTGCCGCCTCTTGACCTACCCTTCCGCCTACTTAAAGCCTCCGTGACGAAACCCCCAGCACCGAGAGCCACGATACGGAAAACCTTACCGAGACGCCGCCGCCGCCGATCCCATCTCGGGGGATCCAGGAGATCGCCTCCGCACTCCCGCCGGAGAGGGGAATCATCTCCCGGAGGACTCTACGCCGCCATGGTCGCCTCCGGTGTGATGAGTGAGTAGTCTACCCCTGGACTATGGGTCCATAGCGGTAGCTAGATGGTTGTCTTCTCCTCATTGTGCTTCATTGTTGGATCTTGTGAGCTGCCTAACATGATCAAGATCATCTATCCGTAATTCTATATGTTGTGTTTGTCGGGATCCGATGGATAGAGAATACTAT
The DNA here is from genome assembly GCF_022539505.1 of Lolium rigidum. Lineage (NCBI taxonomy): Eukaryota > Viridiplantae > Streptophyta > Magnoliopsida > Poales > Poaceae > Lolium > Lolium rigidum. The sequence continues at coordinate 30,313,775 of NC_061510.1, read as the reverse complement.
GTCATGTTAATTATCAAGTTATTATACATGTGTTGTTTATGATCTTGCATGCTCTCCGTTTCTAGTAGAGGCTCGGCCAAGTTTTTACTTTTAACTCCAAGAGGGAGTACTTATGCTCGATAGTGGGTTCATGCCCGCATTGACACCGGGACGATGATGAGAAAGTTCTAAGGTTGTGTTGTGCTCGTTGCCACTAGGGATAAAACATTGGCGCTATGTCCGAGGATGTAGTTGTTGATTACATTACGCACCATACTTAATGCAATTGTCCGTTGTTTAGCAACTTAATACCGGAGGGGTTCGGATGATAACCTCGAAGGTGGACTTTTTAGGCATAGATGCAGTTGGATGGCGGTCTATGTACTTTGTCGTAATGCCCAATTAAATCTCACTATACTTATCATGTCATGTATGTGCATTGTTATGCTCTCTCTATTTGTCAATTGCCCGACTGTAATTTGTTCACCCAACATGCTTTTATCTTATGGGAGAGACACCTCTAGTGAACTCGTGGACCCCGGTCCATTCTTTAATACTTGAAATACAAATCTGCTTGCAATACTTGTTTTACTATTTTCTCTCGCAAACAATCACCTTCCACACAATACGGTTAATCCTTTGTTACAGCAAGCCGGTGAGATTGACAACCTCATCGTTTCGTTGGGGCAAAGTACTTTGGTTGTGTTGTGCGAGTTCCACGTTGGCGCCGGAATCTCCGGTGTTGCGCCGCACTACATCCCGCCGCCATCAACCTTCAACGTGCTTCTTGGCTCCTCCTGGTTCGATAAACCTTGGTTTCTTTCTGAGGGAAAACTTGCTGCTGTGCGCATCATACCTTCCTCTTGGGGTTGCCCAACGAACGTGTGAAATACACGCCATCATCCTTCGTCCATTTTTTTCAAAATACCCATATTCGTGTAGTCAATAAGAAGAAAATTCTACCCATACGGTACCTATATGTATGAAAATAAACTCTACCCACATCAATATCCGACACATTACTACCAAAGAAAGAGGATGCCGTGCAAATACAACAATATAGACCAATTTGTCTACTAAATGTGTGTTTTAAAATATTTACTAAAGCAAGTACCAATCGTATAACGGGGATTGCCCCACGAGTTATACAACCAACACAATCCGCTTTTATGTCGGGGAGGAATATCTTAGAAGGGGTGGTCATTCTTCATGAAACTATTCATGAGTTACAAAGTAAGAAATTAGATGGGGTTCTATTTAAGATTGATTTTGAAAAGGCATATGATAAGGTCAAATGGCCATTTTTACAACAGACTTTGCGAATGAAGGGGTTTGCGCCAGAATGGTGTAGGGTTATTCAACAATATGTACAAGGAGGAAGTGTCGGGGTAAAGGTAAATGATGATATTGGTCATTATTTTCAGACAAAAAAAGGTTTGAGGCAAGGAGATCCGTTGTCTCCTATACTTTTTAATATTGTGCTGGATATGTTAGCCATTATAATTGAACGAGCAAAAAATGATAGTCAAGTCGGGGGCCTTATTCCTCATCTTGTTGGGGGGGGAGATCTCAATACTTCAGTACGCTGATGACACTATCCTTTTCTTGGAACATGATCTCCAGAAAGCGGTGTATATGAAACTAATTCTATGCCTTTTTGAAGAGCTCTCGGGGCTTAAAATTAATTTCTACAAAAGTGAGATTTTCTGTTTTGGAAAGGCAAAGGATGAGGTGGTCCAGTATAAACAGATATTTAGATGTGATGCTGGTTCCTTACCCTTTAAATACCTAGGTATTCCTATCCATTACAGAAAGCTTAGAAATTCTGATTGGCACCCAGTGGAGATCCGGTTTGAAAGCAAATTGGGATGCTGGAAGGGCAAATTATTATCCTATGAGGATAGACTTGTTCTCATCAATTCAGTTCTAACAAGCTTACCTATGTTTATGCTGTCTTTTCTAGAGATTCCTATTGGGGTAAGGAAAAGATTGGATTTCTATAGGTCTAGATTTTTTTGGCAATCAGAGGAAAATAAAAGAAAGTATAGGCTTACCAAGTGGAATATTATATGCCGACCCAAAGACCAAGGAGGTCTAGGAATTGAGGTTCTTGAACTCAAAAATAGATGTTTATTGAGTAAGTGGCTTTATAAACTTCTTAATGAGGAAGGGGTATGGCAAGAATTGCTGCAGAATAAATATCTTAGACAAAAGACTTTATCTGAGGTACAAGCTAGACCTACATACTCTCCCTTTTGGAAGGGATTGATGGGGGTTAAGGATGATTTTTTTAGTCAAGGTCTCTTCAAAGTGGGTAATGGAGTAAATACTCGTTTTTGGGAGAATACTTGGTTAGGCAAAACTTCTTTAGCACAACAATACCCATCCTTATATAACATTGTGCATCACAAGAATGTAACGGTAGCCCATGTGTTAGCCCAAACGCCGCTGAATATTAGTTTTAGAAGGTTGTTGGTGGGAAACAAATGGACTTTGTGGTTACAGTTATGCCGCAAGCTTATGAGGGTTATTTTAACTAATGAGAATGATAAATTTGTTTGGAATTTGACACCAACAGGTTTGTTTACGGTGAAATCTATGTATGAGGATCTCATGAATGACCACACACCTTTTTTTACGAAAATACCTATGAAAAGTTAAAGTTCCTCTTAAGATAAGGATTTTTATGTGGTTTCTGAGTAATAAAGTTTTGCTTACTAAAGATAATTTAGTAAGCGACGGTGGAATGGGTGTACAAAATGTGTTTTTTGCGGAGATAAGGAGACTATTGAACACTTATTTATCACTTGTTCTTTAGCTAAACTGCTTTGGCGTACGGTTAACTTTACTTTCTACCTTCCACCTCCAACCAATATTACGAATTTGTTTGGTAATTGGTTAAATGAAGTGGATAGACAATCTAAGGCTTTCATCCGTATTGGAGTTTCTGCCTTATGTTGGTCTATATGAAGGGCAAGGAATGATATTATTTTTAACAAAAAACCATCTTTTCTTTTTTTGCAGGTTATCCATATGGTATCACATTGGGTTCAGTTGTGGGCTCTACTGTCACCGGAGGGACAGCAGGGTGCTATGGCTACTGGATGCACACAACTCTAGATGGTCGCTCAGGATATCTTGCGTAAGGCTTGCTGGCGGCTCAATAGACGGCTACTTTGATGAGTAGTCCAGTTTCTCATTGCTTTTTTCGCTGGTTGATTCTTGTATCAATTCTGGGCGAGGCTTGAGATGTTATAAACTATGTACTCGTAACTTTTATTAATAAAAGGCCGTGTGCATCATCATGATGCAGAAGCCGGGGTCTCATTCCCCATTTCAAAAAAAAAATCAATATCCGACAGTGGACATTGGTTTTTGGTCCAGCAAGGCAGCAACCCTATCCATCATACACGTACGCACACATGTGGCTGCGTGCTTGATAAAGCCGGCAAGCAAGGAAGAATCTTTTCCTCTCCCTTGGCCTGGTTCTGCAGGTCATCTCCTGACGGCCAGTGCATGCACACGCACCGTCGCCATCGATGTACTTCCAGGCTGGAGATCGATGACGCCGAGAGATCGAGATAGAGAGGGCATCTTCTCCCCGGCTGTCCAGCGCGTGGTTGCCGGCTCGCTCGTACCGAGGCATGCAACACTCGCGCGTGCATGATATTGATACGTACGTCGGTACTTGTGGACTTGTGGTGGTGTGGCTTTGCTCCTCCCCCGACCAGGCCAGCTTGCTCGCAAATCAGGACAGTGACGATACGGCAGGCTGCTGCTGATGGATCCACAGAGGGACGTAGACGTACGTCGTCTACGCCAAAATTCGGCGGTGCCACGTACGTATATGTAGCTACGCAGGCGCCAGCTACGAAGAATCGGCCTCGAGTGTGGTTCATGTATGTGGCCTTGCTTAAGTTTCTCTCCTACTCGAGCTGCGTTGAGTGTGGTTCATGTATGTGTCGATGCATTGTACTCCTCAACGCAGCTCTCGCGGAACAGGGGACGTACCAATCGTCCCGACACACGATGGACGCATGGATGCTACATCTGCCAGCTCCGCAAATATTCGCCTCTGGGCTTGTACACCTGCCACCTCGTTGCCCGGTCTAAACCAGCCGGTCCATTGATTTATCGCGCGTTTGATAGGAAGCATTGCATTTTAAAGGTTTAATAGATACCCAAACTAACGAGATCGGTAAAGGTTTAGAGGTTTAAGTAGTGTTAGTTGCATGATTTGATAATATGCACATGTGACAGTATTCATTGATCGATAGTGTGGTTATCATGTAGGGGTAACAAGGTAGTCATGAAACTTAAGACTATTGTTTCATTCGGATCACAATATAACACCAAGCACCTGGACCATTAGCGGGCGAAGTATCCACATGATCGACTCGGATAGGATCAAGACATACGTACATGCTTGGTTATTTTGTGGATTTTACTTAGTTTTTAGTTAAGTTCGTGCTCAGTCAAATTTTATATACCGTTCGCCTACATCGTGATTCATGTATATAAGTTGTAAATTGAATTGCAATTGAGTTTTTTAGTCATAAGTGAGGTTGCAACTAAGATTTTATTTCACCTTGCAAATGGTGATGCACCTAATATTTTTCCAGACTGTTAGATTTGTTCTGTGTTTCATTAGTTGCAACATAGGCCGCTGCAATAGAAACTGGATGACATCATTTCATCATTTGATTTAGTTCTTAGTCAACTAAAAACTAGTTAAAGTATTTCCAATATAGGCGCTAAAAATTGACGCTGTAAAAGCGTTTTGTAGCACGTGTTTTCTAGTTTTACCGTGAGCAACGTTGTTGAAGTTTACCAGGCGCACTAAATTTTGCGCTGCTTCTTTTTTTTTAGCACGCGCGCTAAAACCGGCACTATAAATTTAGCGCGCTGTAAAATTTTCTCTGTGCGTTGTATTTTAACTCGTCCGCCAGAGCGTGTGAACCGTTCCGCGTGTGCTAAATTGACGATTTTTGCTGCGCGAGCTTGTTTTAGCCTTTGTATTGGAGATGCTCTTACACCCTTATTATCTAACTGATGATACGGATAGTTCTGCATTGTTGAACGGGAAGTCATGTGCTAAAACCCTAAAGTGCACCCTAACAAGCAATTAAGTTGATCGTTACGTACATACTCCGTTGCCGCGTTGAAGATTGATGGATCGATTTGGGATATGCCAACGATGTGACAAGCCGATTTGTGCCGGTCGATCCTTCTTTTCCTTGGGCTGTTTATTGCATGCTTTGCATTTGCACGGTGTGTGTGTACCGCGCGCGATGGGTTTTTGTCTTGGTCACTCTGATCAGTTGGTCTTCGCTAGCCAGTACGACCGTTTTTTTTCTTGAGGTCGTAGTCCCCTAGTGGATTGACCCTTTGGAACAAGCAACCAAAGTTAGCGCTCACCTTTACGTACCTGAACAGCGTCAGGCGGCTTGGTTGACTTTCTTTAACTTTGTTTTTTCTATATTTTGTCTGCTAGGACATACTGTACAGTCACTGGTGGAAAAAGGGCCTTTGGTCGCGGTTCGCAACTGCCATTAGTCGCGGTTGCGCAACCGCGACCAAAGTATCGCGACTAAAGGCCCCCCCTTTAGTCGCGGTTCCTTACGAACCGCGACTAAAGACCCGTCCACGTGGGCGCCAGGCGGCCGTCCGGGCGGAGGACTTTTAGTCGCGGTTCTTCTGGCCAACCGCGACTAAAGGCCGCCGCAGGTTTAGGGTTTCCGGCCCCCTAAACCTGCCCCCCCCTAAACATATTTTGTGTTTAATTTGTATATTGTTTTATTTCTTTTGTGCTTTATTGTAATTTTGAAGGAGTTTCACATATTCTATGGTACTACATATATACATGCATATGAATGTACAATTTCAAACAAATTTGAAATTATAACCAAAAAGAATTCAAGAGGAATATACAATATATATTCAATATCATCGGATGACCATATACAAGTTTGAACAAGTTTCCATAAATAATTTAATGCATGTATAGTTCTACGTCGTCGCAATGGTGTTCTCCTTTAGGATGGAGGACTTCCCTCCTGAACCATCCAGCTAGTTCCTCTTGAAGTGGTCGGAAGCGAGCTTCGGACTAAGCATCGACCGGAGGTGATTCCTCTGAGCATTGAGATCACTCGGAACGCGCTCAGAGGTGTATCTCCGGATCATCTCACAGATATAGTATCCACACAGATTGGTTCCCGGTGGCTGCATATCGCTACCATTTTTAGCCTTTGACCGCATGAAATTTAGCTCTTTCTTGAATTCACCGACCTTTGTATCTGAGAACCGTCTCCAAACCCTACGAGGCAAAGAAAATTAAATGAACAAGAGAGTTATTAGTTCATTACTTGAAGCTTAATTAGGAAATGAACGAAATAGGCCGATCGATATAGAGCGCAAATGAATGAAAACAATTACTTTTGAAGCATTTGTCTCATGTCGGCCCACTCCGCCTTATCCATATCCGAGAGTCGTGGATGAGACATTCTGATTTGTCAATTTTAATCACTAGCGGAATCCGAGTGGAACCTGCGAACACGATACATGCACGGTACGTCATGCATAACTCATCGATTAGCCGGCCACATACCATGCATGGAGTAAACAAAAGAGAATGTGCTCAAGACATAAACACTCACCCAAAATGGTAAGGAAATAGAATATCACTTTTGAGTTCCTGCTTATCAAGAAACCGCTACAGGTCTTTCTCCACGTCGGCGGGGTGATGCTTTAACGTATATCCATTAACGATGTGTGGGTCAATGAACCCAACATCATGGATGCTCCTTACTCTGCATTCCTTAATCTTCAATCTGCATGTATAATAGCGGACACAACAATATAGTTAGGACATATATATATAGTGCGGGCAATATGAACGAGATGGGGTAGAAATAAATTACTTACAGAACGTAGCAACTGATGATAGATTTGTCGAGCTCGCGCAGATTGAAAAGCTGGAACAATTCACTCAGATGAATTTGTACAGAGTACTCGTTTGAAGTGATGCTCATATCCAACTTCCGCAAAAATATATTCTTTGGCGTTTTTATTTTTTATGTAACCCTTGTACCATTTCAGCGAGACCTCTCATTTGTGGAGGTAGATCCTCTTCCTGCGCAGGCTCGACGAGAGGCCCATTCTTCACATATGTAAGTACTACCTCCCGCACTGGCGCCTCATCAAGGCCTAACAGTTCACGAAGAGTAATACCTAAGTTGGCCGCTTGTTCTCTGGCACTCGTTACACTCAATCCCTGTGCTGCCGCAGCTTCTATGATTTCGGGGCATCCGGACCGGCGGCTGTCACTATAAGCGGGGCAATCGATTGTTTACTTTGTTCCCCGAGCTGGGCAACAACTCGTTTCCCGCTTTGTGCACTTTGTAATTCCGCTTTATCGGCCTCCTCCCGCTCTCTCTTCTCCTTGAATATGCGTGCCCGATTCTTTAGTTCACGTGAATAGTCGTCGATGCGATTCTTTGCGGCTTGGGACGGTGTGTTCAAAAATGACTTAGCCCACTTCTTTTGCTCATCGGAATATACTCGGCTTGGGCTCGCCCTCTATTTTCTTCTTGCAGCTCGCCTTCCATTTCTCTAAATCAGCAGCCGCGCCGCCTCGACTTCCTCGGCACTACTTTCCCAAGGCCTCGTGGGGAGAGGCTTCGGTGATACCTCCGGTACCTTTGTTTTCTTAGGTACGTAAGGGTCCGGGTTAATAATCCGGGACTGCTGCTTCCGCTTCTTCGCCGGAGGTGGATTGGGGGCGGCGTGCGCTACCCGCCCGGGGCGGACTAGGGGCGGCGGCTGCTTACCCGCCGGAGGTGAATTGGGGGCGGCGTCGGCCCTCGTGAAGGAGGTGTAGGTGAAGCACCACCACCACCACCGCCACCGCCGCCACCACCACCACCGTAGGGGGTGGACTTGTTGGCGCCTCGCCCGGAAACTTGATAAACTTCTTCTGCCATAGAATGAACTGGCGCTTGACATCTCCAAGTCTTGTCGCCCCTTCGGGTGTAGCAATGTCAATGTCCGGGTCCTCAAACCCTTGGACTATGTCCTCCACCGTGACACGAGCATGGCCATCTTGAATGGGGTTGTTGTGGTGGGGTGCTCCAGGTGGTAAAGCACCGCCGATGGCTACCTTCATGGACATGTTCCCGATAGGATAATACAGATGACATGCTTTCATCTCCTTTATATCGTCCACGGGGTAGCGAGGAGGCTCCGGTGCAGTAATTTCGACCACCGGAGGCTCCGGTGCGGTAATTTCGATCGTCGGTGCACCAGCCGATGGGGCCTCCGTGGAAGCCACGCTGCTTCTCCGCTTCGGCCGCTTCCGAGATCCAATGGATGATCTTCATGCTGCGCCGAGCTGCATCTCTTTCGGCTACTAGTACACTCACGGTTTTCTTCATGACATCCATTTCCGATGCCAACCGCGCCACAACATCTTTTTCCCGATCCATCTTTCTCTTACGGCTTCTGTAACCGTACGGGTCATCGTTCTGGGGGAACCCTATTTTCCACGGAATGTGCCCCATGCCTCGTACACGTCCTCCGTGTTCGGGATTCCCGAGGGCTTTTGTCGTGGCGTCGTTCTCTCCGTTGAACTTGATCCTCCCCTCTTGAGCATCCCTCATTGCCTCAATAAGCTTTTGGGTGGGTGTAATTATTTTGCCCTGGTAAACACACTCCCCTGTCTCCGGGTTCGGCGATCCCCCATGCCCGTACCACCAGCTTTTGGCCCTTGGGTCCCATCCCTCCGTACCTGGACGGATTCCTCGCGTCCTCGGCCTCGTTCTCCATCTTCTCCCACCTAGGCTGCCAAAAGCGATACCCTCCTGGCCCCATTTTATGATTGTACTCCTTCTTGGCCGCATTATCCTTATTTTTTTTTCGATATTTCAAGGAACTGTCCGATTTCTTTTGCTTCACAAATTCTGGCCAATCATGTTGCAGTTTCTCATATTGTCCTTTGAAATCCGGAGTCTTGCCCGGCTTGACAAAGTCATGGGCTAGATTTTGCTTGTATTTCCGGAATGCATTGGCCATCCTAGAAAGAGCGAACTGTTTGACTAGCTTGCGCCTCTCCTTGTTTTCCGCAATCTTGTTACCCTCCTCATCGTATTTGCGGTATTCCGGAGGTAGAACAAAATGTTCCATAAGCTTGTTGAAGCAATCTTTTTTTGTTCTCTTATCGACAAAAGTGAAACCAACACGTGCCTTCTTTGGCTCATTCCACTCCTGGACGGTGATCGAGACGTTGTCTCTAACAACGGCTCCGCATTGGTGATACGTCTCCGACGTATCGATAATTTCTTATGTTCTATGCCATATTATTGATGATACCTACATGTTTTATGCACACTTTATGTCATATTCGTGCATTTTCTGGAACTAACCTATTAACAAGATGCCGAAGAGCCGGTCCTCGTTTTCTGCTGTTTTTGGTTCCGAAATCCTAGTAAAGAAATATTCTCGGAATTGGACGAAATCAAGACCCGGGTCCCTATTTTTCCCGGAAGCATCCAGAACACCCGAGAGCCGCCGGAGGGGGCCCTGTGGGCCCCAGATGATAGGGTGGCGCGGCCTGGGCCCTGGCCGCGCCAGCCTATGGTGTGGCCACCCCTTCGACCCCCCGACTCTGCCCTTCCGCCTACTTAAAGCCTCCGTCGCGAAACCCCTGATGCGAAAAACCACGATACGGAAAACCTTCCAGAGCCGCCGCCATCGCGAAGCCAAGATCTGGGGGACATGAGTCTCTGTTCCGGCACCCTGCCGGAGCGGGGAAGTGCCCCCGAAAGGCTTCTCCATCGACACCGCTGCCATCTCCACCGCCATCTTCATCACCGCTGCTGCTCCCATGAGGAGGGAGTAGTTCTCCATCGAGGCTCGGGGCTGTACCGGTAGCTATGTGGTTCATCTCTCTCCTATGTACTTCAATACAATAATCTCATGAGCTGCCTTACATGATTGAGATTCATATGATGATGCTTGTAATCTAGATGTCACTATGCTAGTCAAGTGAGTTTTACTTATGTGATCTCCGGAGACTCCTTGTCCCACGTGTGTAAAGGTGACAGTGTGTGCACCGTGTGGGTCTCTTAGGCTATATTTCACAGAATACTTATTCACTGTTGAATGGCATAGTGAGGTGCTTATTTATATCTCTTTATGATTGCAATGTGTTTGTATCACAATTTATCTATGTGCTACTCTAGCAATGTTATTAAAGTAGTTTTATTCCTCCTCGCACGTGTGCAAAGGTGACGAGTGTGTGCACCGTGTTAGTACTTGGTTTATGCTATGATCATGATCTCTTGTAGATTGCGGAGTTAACTATTGCTATGATAAGATTGATGTGATATATTCCTACTACATATGCATGAAGGTGACGGTGTGCATGCTATGTTAGTACTTGGTTTAGTCTTTTGATCTATCTTACACTAAAGGTTACTAAAATATGAGCATTATTGTGGAGCTTGTTAACTCCGGCATTGAGGGTTCGTGTAATCCTACGCAATGAGTTCATCATCCAACAAGAGTGTAGAGTATGCATTTATCTATTCTGTTATGTGATCAATGTTGAGAGTGTCCACTAGTGAAAGTGTAATCCCTAGGCCTTGTTCCTAAATACTGCTATCGCTGCTTGTTTACTGTTTTACTGCATTACTACTGTTGCGTTACTACTGCTTGTTTACTGTCCTGGGCAAAGCACTTTTCTGGTGCCATTGCTACTGCTCATATTCATTCATACCACCTGTATTTCACTATCTCTTCGCCGAACTAGTGCACCTATTAGGTGTGTTGGGGACACAAGAGACTTCTTGCTTTGTGGTTGCAGGGTTGCATGAGAGGGATATCTTTGACCTCTTCCTCCCCGAGTTCGATAAACCTTGGGTGATCCACTTAAGGGAAACTTGCTGCTGTTCTACAAACCTTTGCTCTTGGAGGCCCAACACTGTCTACAAGAATAGAAGCTCCCGTAGACATCAAGCTATTTTCTGGCGCCGTTGCCGGGGAGGAAAGGTAAAAAGGCACTCATACCCCGGTCTCAGGTAAAGTACTTTTCTGTTGCCGTCGTGTGTGTGCTCGAAGCTATTTCCTTTAGATCCTGCAATTGCATCTTTTTGTTTCTTGTTTACACTAGTTTGGCATAATGGACAACAATGAGCTTCTTATTCTATTTCCTGATTTAAAACATGGATTGTTTGATGCGAAAATTAAAAAACCTATGGAATCTTATTTGCATGCTGGTAGTAATATTAGTATGAACGCTTTGAACACCATTGTTGATAATAATGTAGAAAGTTCTAAGCTTGGGGAAGCTGGTTTTCATGATCTTTTTAGTCCCCAAGCATTGAGGAGAAAATTTCCTTTGATGATACTTTGCCTCCTATTTATGATGATTATAATAGTGGTCTTTTGGTACAACCTACTATGGAGAGTAAATTTTATTGTGATTATACTATGCCTCCTACACTTGATGAGAATAATAATGATAGCTACTTTGTTGAATTTGCTCCCGCTATTACTAATAAAATTGATTATGCTTATGTGGAGAGTAATAATTTTATGCATGAGACTCATGATAAGAATGCTTTATGTGATAGTTATATTGTTGAGTTTGCTCATGATGCTACTGAAAATTATTATGAGAGAGGAAAATATGGTTGTAGAAATTTTCATGTTACTAAAATGCCTCTCTATGTGCTGAAATTTTTGAAGCTACACTTGTTTTATCTTTCTATGCTTGTTGCATTATGCTGAATGAATTTGTTTATTTACAAGATTCCTATGCATAGGAAGCATGTTAGACTTAAATATGTTTTGAATTTGCCTCTTGATGCTCTCTTTTGCTTCACATACTATCTCTCGCGAGTGCATCATTAAAACTGCTGAGCCCATCTTAATGGCTATAAAGAAAGAACTTCTTGGGAGATAACCCATGTGTTATTTTGCTACAGTACTTTGTTTTATATTTGTGTCTTGGAAGTTGTTTACTACTGTAGCAACCTCTCCTTATCTTAGTTTTATGTTTTGTTGTGCCAAGTAAAGTCTTTGATAGTAAAGTAAGTACTAGATTTGGATTACTGCACAGTTCCAGATTTCTTTGTCTGTCACGAATCTGGGTCTACCTCCCTGTAGGTAGCTCAGAAAATTAAGCCAATTTACGTGCATGATCCTCAGACATGTACGCAACTTTCATTCAATTTGAGCATTTTCATTTGAGCAAGTCTGGTGGCCTAATAAAATCCATCTTTACGGACTGTTCTGTTTTGACAGATTCTGCCTTTTATTTCGCATTGCCTCTTTTGCTATGTTGGATGAATTTCATTGATCCATTAATGTCCAGTAGCTTTATGCAATGTCCAGAAGTGTTAAGAATGATTGTGTCACCTCTGAACATGTTAATTTTTATTATGCACTAACCCTCTAATGAGTTGTTTCGAGTTTGGTGTGGAGGAAGTTTTCAAGGGTCAAGAGAGGAGGATGATATACTATGATCAAGAAGAGTGAAAGCTCTAAGCTTGGGGATGCCCCGGTGGTTCACCCCTGCATATTTCAAGAAGACTCAAGCATTTAAGCTTGGGGATGCCCAAGGCATCCCCTTCTTCATCGACAACATTATCAGGTTCCTCCCCTGAAACTATATTTTTATTCCGTCACATCTTATGTACTTTGCTTGCAGCGTCGGTTTGTTTTTGTTTTTTGTTTTGTTTGAATAAAATGGATCCGAGCATTCACTTTATGGGAGAGAGACACGCTCCGCTGTAGCATATGGACAAATATGTCCTTAGGCTCTACTCATAGTATTCATGGCGAAGTTTCTTCTTCGTTAAATTGTTATATGGTTGGAATTGGAAAATGCTACATGTAGTAACTCTAAAATGTCTTGGATAATTTGATACTTGGCAATTGTTGTGCTCATGTTTAAGCTCTTGCATCATATACTTTGCACCCATTAATGAAGAAATACTTAGAGCTTGCTAATTTGGTTTGCATATTTGGTTTCTCTAGAGTCTAGATAACATCTAGTATTGAGTTTTGAACAACAAGGAAGACGGTATGGAGTCTTATAATGTTTACCATATGTCTTTTATGTGAGTTTTGCTGTACCGTTCATCCTTGTGTTTGTTTCAAATAACCTTGCTAGCCTAAGCCTTGTATCGAGAAGGAATACTTCTCATGCATCCAAAATCCTTGAGCCAACTACTATGCCATTTGTGTCCACCATACCTACCTACTACATGGTATTTCTCCGCCATTCCAAAGTAAATTGCTTGAGTGCTACCTTTAAAATTCCATCATTCACCTTTGCAATATATAGCTCATGGGACAAATAGCTTAAAAACTATTGTGGTATTGAATATGTACTTATGCACTTTATCTCTTATTAAGTTGCTTGTTGTGCGATAACCATGTTTACGGGGACGCCATCAACTATTCTTTGTTGGATATCATGTGAGTTGCTATGCATGTCCGTCTTGTCCGAAGTAAGAGAGATCTACCACCTTCATGGTTGGAGCATGCATATTGTTAGAGAAGAACTTTGGGCCGCTAACTAAAGCCATGATTCATGGTGGAAGTTTCAGTTTGGACATATATCCTCAATCTCATATGAGAATAATAATTTTTGCCACATGCTTATGCATTAAAGAGGAGTCCATTATCTGTTGTCCATGTTGTCCCGGTATGGATGTCTAAGTTGAGAATAATCAAAAACGAGAAATCCAAAATGCGAGCTTTCTCCTTAGACCTTTGTACAGGCGGCATGGAGGTACCCCATGGTGACACTTTGTCAAAACATGTGCATTGCAAAGATCCGGTAGTCCAAGTTAATTAGGACAAGGTGCGGGCACTATTGGTATACTATGCATGAGACTTGCAACTTGTAAGATATAATGTACATAACTCATATGCTTTATTACTACCGTTGACAAAATTGTTTCATGTTTTCAAAATAAAAGCTCTAGCACAAATATAGCAATCGATGCTTTCCTCTTTGAAGGACTATTCTCTTTACTTTTATGTTGAGTCAGTTCACCTATCTCTCTCCACCTCAAGAAGCAAACACTTGTGATTAACTGTGCATTGATTCCTACATACTTGCATATTGCACTTGTTATATTACTCTATGTTGACAATTATCCATGAGATATACATGTTACAAGTTGAAAGCAACCGCTGAAACTTAATCTTCCTTTGTGTTGCTTCAATACCTTTACTTTGATTTATTGCTTTATGAGTTAACTCTTATGCAAGACTTATTGATGCTTGTCTTGAAGTACTATTCATGAAAAGTCTTTGCTTTATGATTCACTTGTTTACTCATGTCATTACCATTGTTTTGATCGCTGCATCCACTACATATGTTTACAAATAGTATGATCAAGGTTATGATGGCATATCACTTCGAAATTATCTTTGTTATCGTTTTACTCGCTCGGGACGAGCAGAACTAAGCTTGGGGATGCTTGATACGTCTCCGACGTATCGATAATTTCTTATGTTCTATGCCATATTATTGATGATACCTACATGTTTTATGCACACTTTATGTCATATTCGTGCATTTTCTGGAACTAACCTATTAACAAGATGCCGAAGAGCCAGTTCCTGTTTTCTGCTGTTTTTGGTTCCAGAAATCCTAGTAAAGAAATATTCTCGGAATTGGACGAAATCAAGACCCAGGTCCCTATTTTTCCCGGAAGCATCCAGAACACCCGAGAGCCGCCAGAGGGGGGCCCTGTGGGCCCCAGATGATAGGGTGGCGCGGCCTGGGCCCTAGCCGCGCCAGCCTATGGTGTGGCCACCCCTTCGACCCCCCGACTCTGCCCTTCCGCCTACTTAAAGCCTCCGTCGCGAAACCCCTGATGCGAAAAACCACGATTCGGAAAACCTTCCAGAGCCGCCGCCATCGCGAAGCCAAGATCTGGGGGACATGAGTCTCCGTTCCGGCACCTCGCCGGAGCGGGGAAGTGCCCCGGAAGGCTTCTCCATCGACACCGCTGCCATCTCCACCGCCATCTTCATCACCGCTGCTGCTCCCATGAGGAGGGAGTAGTTCTCCATCGAGGCTCGGGGCTGTACCGGTAGCTATGTGGTTCATCTCTCTCCTATGTACTTCAATACAATAATCTCATGAGCTGCCTTACATGATTGAGATTCATATGATGATGCTTGTAATCTAGATGTCACTATGCTAGTCAAGTGAGTTTTACTTATGTGATCTCCGGAGACTCCTTGTCCCACGTGTGTAAAGGTGACAGTGTGTGCACCGTGTGGGTCTCTTAGGCTATATTTCACAGAATACTTATTCACCGTTGAATGGCATAGTGAGGTGCTTATTTATATCTCTTTATGATTGCAATGTGTTTGTATCACAATTTATCTATGTGCTACTCTAGCAATGTTATTAAAGTAGTTTTATTCCTCCCGCACGTGTGCAAAGGTGACGATGTGTGCACCGTGTTAGTACTTGGTTTATGCTATGATCATGATCTCTTGTAGATTGCGAAGTTAACTATTGCTATGATAATATTGATGTGATCTATTCCTACTACATATGCATGAAGGTGACGAGTGTGCATGCTATGTTAGTACTTGGTTTAGTCTTTTGATCTATCTTACACTAAAGGTTACTAAAATATGAGCATTATTGTGGAGCTTGTTAACTCCAGCATTGAGGGTTCGTGTAATCCTACGCAATGTGTTCATCATCCAACAAGAGTGTAGAGTATGCATTTATCTATTCTGTTATGTGATCAATGTTGAGAGTGTCCACTAGTGAAAGTGTAATCCCTAGGCCTTGTTCCTAAATACCGCTATCGCTGTTTGTTTACTCGTTTCTTGCGTTACTATCGTTGCGTTACTACCGCTTGTTTATCGTCCCGGGCAAAGCACTTTTCCGGTGCCATTGCTACTGCTCATATTCATTCATACCACACTGTATTTCACTATCTCTTCGCCGAACTAGTGCACATATTAGGTGTGTTGGGGACACAAGAGACTTCTTGCTTTGTGGTTGCGGGGTTGCATGAGAGGGATATCTTTGACCTCTTCCTCCCTGAGTTCGATAAACCTTGGGTGATCCACTTAACGGAAACTTGCTGCTGTTCTACAAACCTCTGCTCTTGGAGGCCCAACACTGTCTACAAGAATAGAAGCTCCCGTAGACATCAATTGGCTGACAAACTTGGTGGCGTTCTTGCTGGGCTCCAGCGGCCTGCCGGTTGCTTCGTCGACAACATCGATGGTGCATGTTTCTCCTGCTTTCATCGTCTTGGTTGCGCCACACTTTGACGACGACGTACTCGATTGTTTCGACGATCCCGCCGAGGGCTAAAATAAGAAAGAGAGGCGCGCGCGTTAGTACACACATATTTATTCAAATCAGTGAGTTTGTATCACCAGAGGCTCAATGTATATATATATACCTCGGCGCCGGAGGTGGTTGCTACTTCCAACTGAAGATTATCGTCGTTTATCGACGTTCCTTCGGCACCATCTTGCTGACCATGCCCTTCATCTTCACCCTCAAAGTTCAGATAAGAATCGATATCATCTTCTTCTTGTCCGGTCGGCACATATAGAACATCGCCTTTTATGATGCCGAAGATTTGTTCTTCAGCGTCCGGATCATAGTTGTCCATAATCGGGTCAGCTCTATCGTCCGCCATATGTCAGTCCTGAAAACATGTAGTCAAAACAAATTAATTATGTATATGCCAGCATTATCACATCTCTTCTACATATAAAGAGAGAGGGCGACGATGGAGGCGAAAGGGGGGACACAGTGACCGCGTGACCGAGAGACCGGTGGCGGTGGCGAATTGAAAGGGGGGACGCAGTGACCGCGTGACCGAGAGACCGGTGTGGCGGTGACCGAGAGGGCGGTGGCGAATTGATCATTAAGTCTAAATTTTGTTAAGTAAAATTTTGATCATTAAGTCTAAATTTTGTTAAGTAAAATTTTAGTTACATTAAGTCTAAATTTTGTTAAGTAAAATTTTAGTTACATTATACTATTACATATGTGTAAATTTTTGTTAACCTAGCTAACACATTTTTGTTAAGTAAATTTTTGTTATGTCAAAATTTCGATCGAGGGAGTACAAAATTATATACATTATACTATATATTACATATTTGTTAAATTTTGTTAAGTCAAAATTTTGTTAGTATACAAATTTTTAGTTAAGTTAAAAAAAACAAAAAAAACAAAAAAAACGAGAGAGGCAGGGGCGCCGGCCGTGTGGGCGCTCCCCGCCCTCTCTCTCTCTCCCGGCCGGGCGCAGCGCGCGGTATAGGTGGGCGGCGGCGGCGGGCAAGCGGCCGGCGGCGCTGCGAGTGGTGGCGGCACGCGGTGGCGCGCGGCTCTCGATCTGCGCGGGGAACGGCGGCGAGCGGCGAGCGCGCGCGGCGCGGTTGTTTGGCGTACGTCGGGGACGGCGAGACGTACGGCGGCGCGAAGACCGGGGCGCGGCGCGCGTTCGGCGGCGGCTCGTGCGCGGCGAGGGCGGCGTGAGGAGCGACGGCGACGGCGGCGTGAGGAGCGACGTCGACGGCGGGCAGGGCTTCGCTGCAGATCGTCGAGTTCGTCGTTCGCGCGGAGAAGGGTACCCCCCCTTTAGTCGCGGTTGGGGAGGCGACCCGCGACTAAAGGGTACCCTTTAGTCGCGGTTGGCCACACCAACCGCGACTAAAGGGTATTTTCGCCGGGTTTTCGTTTCCCGCGGAAAAATACCGAGGCCAACCGCGACTAAAGGTATTTTTTCAAATTACTTTTCTTTTTCACATTACTTTTCTTTTTCAAATTACTTTTCTTTTTCAAATTACTTTTATTTTTCACATTACTTTTCTTTTTCAAATTACTTTTCTTTTTCAAATTACTTTTCTTTTTCAAATTACTTTTCTTTTTCAAATTACTTTTATTTTTCAAATTACAAATAATATATCAAAAAGTAAAGAAAAATAAAACTAATTCATTTCAAAATCTGAAAAATACATATAATATATCAATAAATTCAGAAAAATAAAACTAATTCAATTCAAAATCTTAAAAATACAAATATTATATCAAAAAATTCAGAAAATTAAAACTAATTCATTTCTAAATGTTAAAAATACAAATAATGTATGAAAAAATTCAGGAAAATAAAACTAATTCATTTCTAAATCTTAAAAATACAAATAATATATCAAAAAAATCAAAAAAATAAAACTAATTCAATTCAAATTCTTAAAAATACAAATAATATATCAAAAAAATCAGAAAAATAATATATCAAAAAATTCTTTCTTCCCGCCACTTTCTTCCCGCCACTTTCTTCCCGCCTCTTTCTTCCCGCCACTTTCTTCCCGCCTCTTTCTTCCCGCCTCCTGTCTTCCCGCTCCCATTTTTCCCGCCATTTGTCACTACATATAGGTAGCCCGGCTTGGCCGGCATTATCACATCTCTACAATCTCTCATCACTCTCTCATGGCTTCCACCGCACCCACTCTAACCTACCGGCGGGTGGAGGAGCTTTGCGCCTCGAACTACCCTTGCCCTCCGGGCTACCGCGTCCCCGCCGGCCGGAGCCTAAGCGCCGGCGGCGTGCCGGTCCCTCCCGTCCCTCGTGGTACTGCGCGCCGGGCGGCCATCACGAACCACTACTACCTCGACCTCACGCCGGAGCGGCGGATGAATCCCCGCCGGCATCCCGATAACCAGCATACTTGGGACGCCTTCTTCATCAATCGGCGTGAGAGGGCGCTCGCCGAGTATGAGGAGGACGGTCCGCCTCCCGGAAACTTCCACGAGGCCGGCCGTCGGCTATGGTGGTACGGCCGGACTCCGCGAGCGTCATGGACTACATCACGGCCGGCGATATCCCCCGCTGCGCTACCCTCGGTTCGAGCCACGAGCGCCGCCCGACGACGGCGACGACGAGCGGCGGACGACGACGCCGGCAACTTAGAAGGCGACGACTACCAGTACAACGGCGGCGGCATGAAGACTACGAGTATGCATATTATACGCCTAGGCAGGAGTATGACTAAATCACTCCAAATTTCCTGTATGCAGGAGTATGACTTAGTCACTCCAAATTTCATGTATGCATGCAGGAGTATGACTTAGTCACTCCAAATTTCATGTATCATCAGTGCTATCTCGAGTCAATTGAATCATTCGAAAATGGACACCAAACACATCACGGGTAATATAATTCACATGATTCATTCAACAAAGTTTGGTACAATAAATTATTACACATCATTTCTTCCCTTGTGTCCCTGCTTGCTTACGATTGTTCCGTATCCATGGAGCATCCTCATCATTTAACTTAATGCTTGGGTCGGTGTTCACTTTGAAGGGCGGAATTTCAGCAAACATATTATAATCTTCTGACATGTCTGTCTTGTCCTCCACTCCCACGATGTTTCTTTTCCCTGAAAGAACAATGTGGCGCTTTGGATCATCGCATGATGTACTCGATCGTTTTCTTATCTTTCCGTTTCCTCGGTTTGCTACTCATGTCCTTCACATAGAAAACCCGAGCGACATCTTTCGCTAGGACGAATGGTTCGTCAAGGTAACCAAGATTGTTGAAATCCACCATTGTCATTCCGTATTGCTTGGTCCACCTTTACCCCACCTCCTGTTAGCTTGAACCATTTGCACCGGAACAAAGGGACCCTAAAGGAGGGTCCATAGTCAAGTTCCCATATCTCCTCTATGTAACCATAATATGTGACCTTTTGCCCATTCTCGGTTGCTGCATCAAAGCGGACACCACTGTCTTGGTTGGTGCTCTTTTTATCTTGGGCGATCGTGTAAAATGTATTCCCATTTATCTCGTACCCTTGGAAAGTCGTTATAGTCGAAGATGGTGTCTTGGCCAACATGTACAGCTGATCTACAACCTTATTGTCACTCATTAAATGTTTTCTCAACCAACCGCCGAAAGTCTCCATGTGGGCCTTCCTAATCCAGGATTCGAGGCTTCCCGGGGTTGTCCGAGCGTAAAATATTCTTGTGTTTCTCAAAGTACGGAGCCACCAAGCTGGAATTGGTCGGAACCGTGTGGTGTGCTTCGATCGGAGAATGGCCGTCCATACATATCATTGATTTCCTTCCGATCGTGCCTTTTCCACTTAGTCTCCCCTCGTGCCGCGATCGAGGAAGACCAATCGGCTTAAGGTCGGGAACAAAGTCAACACAAAACTCAATTACCTCCTCATTTCCATAGCCCTTGGCGATGCTTCCTTCCGGCCTAGCACGGTTATGAACATATTTCTTTAATACTCCCATGAACCTCTCGAAGGGGAACATATTGTGTAGAAATACGGGACCGAGAATGGAAATCTCATCGACTAGGTGAACCAGGAGGTGCGTCATAATATTGAAGAAGGATGGCGGGAACACCAACTCGAAAGCTGACAAGACATTGGATCACATCGTTCCGTAACCGTGGTAGAACTTCCGGATTGATTACCTTCCGAGAGATTGCATTGAGGAATGCACATAGCTTCACAATGGCTACTCGAACATTTTCCGGCAGGAGCCCCTCAAAGCAATCGGAAGCAATTGCGTCATAATCACGTGGCGGTCGTGAGACTTCGGGTTTTGGAACTTTTTCTCCGCCATGTTTATTATTCCCTTTATATTGGACGAGAATCCTGACGGGACCTTCATACTGCTCGGGCATTCAAAAAAGATGACCTTCTCTTCTTTGGTCGGAGCGTAGGCTGGCACGACCTTGAAACCGTTCCGGATGCCGGTCATCGGGGTCTTTCAAACTTTCTTTGGTCCTGCCGTGCTTCCTTTGTATCATTTGACTTCCCATACACGCCCAAGAAGCTTAGGATGTTCACGCAAATATTCTTCGTAACGTGCATCACGTCGATTGCGAGAGCGGACTTCTAGGACTTTCCAATATTCTAGCTCCCAGAATATAGATTTCTTCTTCCACATGGCTACGTGCCCGTCGGCTCCCTTCGGAACCGATTGTCCGCCAGGACCCTTTCCAAAGATGACTTTCAAATCCTTGACCATATCAAATACCTCAGCACCAGTGTGTTCCGCAGGCTTCGGCCGGTGATCTGCCTTGCCGTTGTAATGCTTGCCTTTCTTTCTTACTGGATGACCTTTTGGAAGAAATCGACGATGCCCAAGGTACACGTTCTTCTTACAATTTGGCAAATGTACACTTTCAGTCTCATGTAAGCAGTGCGTGCATGCATTGTATCCTTATTTGACAGTCCCGAAAGGTTACTAAGAGCAGGCCAATCGTTGATGGTTACGAAAAGCAACGCTCGTAGGTCAAATTCCTCTTCTTTGTGCTCATCCCACACACGGACACCAGGTCTGCCCCACAGGCTGTAAAAGTTCATCAACTAATGGCCTTAGGTACACATCGATGTCGTTGCCGGGTTGCTTCGGACCTTGGATGAGCACCGGCATCATAATGAACTTCCGCTTCATGCACAACCAAGGAGGAAGGTTGTAGATGCATAGAGTCACGGGCCGAGTGCTACGGCTGGAGCTCTGCCCGCCAAAAGGATTCATGCCATCCGTACTTAGACCAAATCTTATGTTCCTTGCGTCGGCTGCAAAATCTTTGAACTCTCTCGTCGATCTTTCTCCATTGCGTTCCATCTGCGGGGTGTCTCAACTCCCCGTCCGACTTACGGTCCTCTTTGTGCCATCGCAACAACTTGGCATGCTCTTTGTTCCCGAACGGACGTTTCAACCGTGGTAATATAGGAGCATACCACATCACCTTGGCGGGAACCCTCTTCCTGGGTTTCGGCCCTCAACATCGTCACCGGGGTCATCGCCTCTGATCTTATAACGCAATGAAGTGCATACCGGGCATTCATTCAAATTCTCGTATTCACCGCGGTAGAGGATGCGGTCGTTGATGCATGCATGTATCTTCGGAACCTCTAAACCTAGAGGGCAGACAACCTTCTTTGCTTCGTACGTACTGGCGGGCAACTCGTTATTCTTTGGAAACATATTCTTCAACATTTTCAGTAAGTTTTCAAATGCCGAGTCAGCTACACCTGCCCGTGCCTTCCATTTCAGCAAATCCAGTGTGCATCCCAGCTTTTTCAGACCATCATCGCATCCGGGGTACAGCGCCTTTCTGTGATCCTCTAACATGCGATCCAAATTCTCCCTCTCCTTTTCAGTTTCGCAGCGTCTCCGTGCATCAGCAATGGTCCGACCAAGATCATCAACGGGATCCTCTTCTTCACCTTCCCCTTCACCTTCCCCTTCACCTTCAGCATCCTCCATGAAAGTATCACCGAAATGAGAAAGATAGCTTTCATCGATGAAATCATCTCCTTCTTCATCTTCTTCCATTATAACCCCTCTTTCTCCATGCTTGGTCCAACAATTATAGCTTGGCATGAAACCGTGCCGAAGCAGGTGCATGTGAACATCTCTTGAGGAAGAGTAACCCTTCTGATTCTTACACTTAACACATGGACAGATAACAAACCCCCCTGCTTGTTCGCATTAGCCACTACGAGGAAATCTTTCAAACCCGTACTGAACTCGCCGGAGAGTCGGTTACCGTACATCCATTGCCGATTCATCTGCATTATTATAATATAAAATATATAATTAACCATCATGCATTTGTTAAACTAACTAGCTACAAACAATATAAATTAAACAATGAACTACACACACATGCATATTGTATCAATGACGACACATCAAAGGTTCAAGTTGCTAACCGCGATCGAGGAGGAAAAAATAAATGAGAAAGCTCAAGTGTGGCTCCAACACTTCATATCATGTTTGTTTCATGCTCTTGGGGCATTTCATCAAACACCTTATGTGCATAAGAGGAACCAAAAGCAAACCTAACACTCACTTGTGAAGTTTGTGAAGAGAATGGCTCCAAATGGCTAAGTGTTGGCTCCAAATGGCTGGATGGGTATATATAGGGGAGGGGCTTTAGTCCCGGTTGGCCCAGCCAACCGCGACTAAAGGCCTTCGAGCACCTTTAGTCGCGGTTGGCCAGGCCAACCGGGACTAAAGCCCCCACGTGCACCAGCTGGCCACCGTGCGCCCTGGGCCCAGGCCTTTGGTCGCGGTTCGCCACACGAACCGCGACTAAAGACCCCATTAGTCGCGGTTCCTTTACCTTCGCGACTTATGGGGCTTCCCGGAAGCCTGTTTTTCTACCAGTGAGTAGTTGACATTAGATTTATGATCGGAGCTGCGGTGGAGTGTGGCAGTGCGGCAGCGGTGACCACGAACTGGTGATCTTTGGTGGAGTATTCGGTTGACGAAAGCTCAACATAGTTTTCCTGCGAAGTTCGTCACCCAAATCTGAGTAGTGTCCCGTTGGCGTGTGTGATCGACTATTGGTATTTGGTTAGGTTGCCAGGTTGCTTGGTGGTTTTGCCTGATATGGTCACATTCCTATGACGATATTGGTGCACTCGTATTGGCATTTTCCCAGTTACCCACTAATTAATTGGCCATCTTCTTTTCTAGAATGAAAATGGCAAGTTTTGAATTGTTTAAAAAATATAAAATAGATATCTTTTGGCACTATGACGGCGTTAGAACTTTATAACTTGGTATTTATTTTTGCCAAAGTTACTGCAGTGTTTTCAAAATATAAACGAGTCGCTCTTTGCTAAAAACGTTGCAGTTTGGCCAAAGTCATTGGTATTCAGATGAACATCTAGACATACCCCTAGCTCCGCCCTAGGTATCTTAACTGGTACCGGTGGAATTAAGCGGGCTTATGTCAGGTGGAACAAATGCATGTGGATCAAGATGATTTACAACGCCATGATCTCTGGGCAGTGACCCATGCTTGCATTAGATCGACTGAGTTTATCCTAAGAGCATCTCCAGCGGCAAGCCCAATAGCGTTTCGATAGCCATTTGAGGGTCAGCGTCAAAATTGGGCTCACACCGGCATGCTCAGTAAAATGCATGCACCATTTCGAGCCCAATAGAATCGCCGACAACCCCTTGCCGCCCCCTGCGCGAAGGTTGCAAATCGGGGACGACGACAACCTCATCCACATAGGAAATCTCCTGTGGGGCCCTTCTGCCAGCCACATGCGCATGTTTCCCCACCTCCCACCCCCGCCCGATCCTCCTCCCACCCTTCTAGATTTCCATCGCCGCCGTCGCCTTCCCCATCCTCGCCTTCCACCCCGCATGTCCAGAAATAAGTGTCCATCAAAATCGCCGCCACCCCTCGACCGACAACTGTTGTTTTGGTCAGAATAGAGGCCGCTACCGCCATCGCCCCGAGGGAGCAGTCCTACGGTGGTGCCGGACACGCACTGGTGCCGCCATGACCACATGACTACTTATGCAATGCAATGAAATGCGTTGTCTTGCATACGGAGCTCCCAGATGCAGCCGATGACTACCTACGCTTGGCAGAGTCGACATGCTCCAAGATAGTCTACAGGTTTTGCCGAGCCGCTGTAGCGTTGGTGGAGATTATTTGAGAGCACCGAGGGCAGATGATACAGCTCAGATCCTGAAACAAAATGTTGCCCGAGGGTTTCCTGGGATGCTCAGAAGCATCGAGTGCCAAGTGCCATGCATTGGGGTTGGAAGAGTTCCCCTTTTGCTTGACAAGGATTCTACAAGGGGCATATCGGTGAGTGCAGGGTCATTCTTGAGGCGGTGGCAGACTATGACCTCTGGAGTTGGCATGTTTTCTTTGGCATGCCAGGAACCCACAATGATATCAACGTACTGCTGGCCTGCATCGCACTCCGGTGTTTGCCAAGCTAGCTGAAGGACAAGATCCTTCCGTGAACTTTAAGGTTAATAGCCACGCATACAACAAGGGGTACTATCTAGCCGATAGTATCCATCCAATGTATGCTACATTTGTAAAGAAAATCGCTGGTCCTAGTTCGGAGGCGAACACTTATTTGCGACATGCCAGGAAGCAGCTCGCAAGGATGTTGAGCAGCCTTTTGGTGTGCTCTAGTAGTGTTTCGCCGTTGTCAGGTACCCTTCTCTCACTTGGTTGGAGTCTCAGATGTGGAGGTGATGAACGTTTGTGTGATCATGCACAACATGAGTTGAGAGCGAGCGTGACACACCTTTGGATGATGATCAACCATTTTATTATCAAAGACCTCTTGCTGAAGTTGAGCATGTACCCCAAGAGTTCGCGGCTTTCATTCACATCATCACATGCATCAAGAAATTCAAGATGCAGGTGCTTATGTTAAACTTCCGATGGATCTGGATGCGCATTTGTGGGTGAGGAGAGGAGCCGCCAACACATGATTTAAAATTTGAATTATTGTATGAATAATTCCAATTGTATTTGTGGTAAACTAGAGTAAATTATTGGACGAATAATTCTATGTTTTTGAAAATGTTTGAGTTGTTTGAAAATATTGTATAGTTGGTGGGAAAGGAAAAAAAATTAGGAGACGCCGGTACGGGGACGCTAGTATGGGAGATGCTGTAAAGGCCTACGTGCTGTGGTTTTGAGCATGTTTTCCATGTGGCGTCAGCTTAACCTTCTGTGGAGTCATTTCATTGTCCCTAGCTACCGGGCAATATCTGGCCCGTATCCTGTCATGTGTTTTCACCTCTTGCATTGGCCGTTGCTAAGACAGCTCATCGTCAGATGCTCGCAACACGCCAACACAGTGAAACGGAACCGGTGAAACCGTGAAAGTGGAAACGTTGTTCATTTGTGAGACGAAAACATGTATAGTTTCCGGTGATTATAATGGAATTTGTCGGCTTCCACGCAATCAAGCATGCAACTGAGAGAGTGAGAGGAGAGAGAGAGCATCAGGCTGAGTAGAGCCGGGTCAGATGGTACGAATTGTTCAGGTGTCGTCGAGCAAAACAAACCTAGGTTACCCTACACTCGCCATTGCCAGCGGTGGCCGGCCTGCGAGCACTCCTGAGTCCCGACCCGCCGGAGACAGCAGCATCAGCTCATATTTTCGCAGCTAGCGATGCGTAACTCTTGTGGTGATATCCCACGGCGCCTTTGTCCCACTATCCACCACCATGCACGCGCGCATCTGCAGCGTTCGGCGACAACGAGCAGACCGGGCATGGAACGGAAATTTTATGGAACAATGGACTGTTATACTGATCCCCCCTTTTTATTTTGTTCACCCTGTGTTCAGTAAAAGTTATACCTTATCAAGTTTAAGTAAAAATGTAGCGAAATGTATCAACATCAAAAATAAAACAATCACTATTACTATAACCACCATAAAACATAGCATCATATTATAGTGTTGCTACTTTTTATTACTTACTTAATCAAACTTTATAAAGTTTAACTTTGATTAAACCGAGAATGCCGGACAAATAGAAATAGAGGAAGAATAATCCACCGTCCTAATTGCCGAAGGCAACCGTGATACGAATATCGCGCACACATGTAAAACTACGTGGTTGACAAAGCTGATGTTCGAACGTCACGTTGCATACACATGACGACACGGGAACCCTCAACCGGCCGTTCTAAGCCTAGTGCCGCGGGATAGAAACGTGTTGTATACTCTCTGCATTCACAATTATCTCGGGTTCTAGGTTTAGTCAAATTCATTATTCATAAGATCTAACTAAGAAATAGATGTAAACATATCAACGTCCATAATATGAAAAGCATATAATTTAAAATATATTTTATAACTATTCTAATACAATATATTTTATATCGTAGTTTTGATACAATGCTAATTATTCTACCAAACTTTACAAAGCTGGACTTTAAGTAAACTTGGAACACGAGCATTGGTTCGCTTGGTTCTCATGATGGTAGAGGGTAGAGGCACCGTCGCCATCGATTGATACACTCTATGGAACATGTTCAAAATAGTTAGTGTGCTAAATAAATAGCGGTAGCCCTCCTTCAAATGTTATACACGATATATCGTGCTAATAATGTGCTATAATTTAATGGCATTTTAATAAAATATACCAGATATAGCCTAAAAAGAAACGATTTCAGCAAAAAAAAGGATATAGTCCAAAAATGTAAGAATAATATATACATAACCTTATACATAAAACAATTCCCTAATTTTCTAGAAGCCTAACATCAACATCCCATGGGCCACAACATAGGATAAATTGTTTATTCGGAACCATTAACAATAGCGATGTCATCTTTCGATTCAGAAGATGAACCAACTAATTGCGGCTCGTCACCACGTCAAATATGAACCAACTTTTACTTCTTCCTAAGGAAAGAAAAACTCGGGTCTTATTAGGACCAATAGGCTGCTAACGCTATTTTATTTTAGGACGATATAGAATGCTTTATCAAAATGTGACCAAATTACTGAAATTTAAGTGAACTCTCTAAACAGCTATTAGATGACTGGGATATACAGGCTTCCAGCTGGCTGTACATGCATGACGCCCTGAGAGATGTAGACCTATCTTCTCTCCGGCTGTACTACATCCGCGTGCTGCCGGCTCGCTGAGATCGAGGGAGGCAGGCAACACTGGCGCGTGCGTGATACGTACGTGTGATTGTTGACTGGCGCCTCCTTGATCCGACCATGCCAGCTTGCTTGCAAATCAGGACAGTGACGATAAGGCAGGGATGCACCCCCTGGTACTGTACGTTCTCGCACTCCACCACGAAAATGCTGATGGATCCAGAGAGGGAGGGCCGGGGGACGTCGTCCGCATGCGTACGCAGGCTCCAGCTACTCGAAAATTCGGCGGGTGCGCCAGCAAGATACGACGAATCGGTCTCGAGTTGGCGGCCGGGGTACGTGACAAGAGACAAGCCATGCACGGTCCTGTGTGCTTATCGGTTCACGCATGCATCGCAAATCAACCGGAGACAATGCTTAATTTACATGGATTAGATAACAAGAGTTGTATATATATGATCATGCCCTGGACATCGATATGATCATCCGCCACCAAGTTGACAAGCAAGCGCTACTAGTTTAGGACCAGCTGCTGGCATTGCGTGCTGGTTTCTCAAGCTTCCTAGGTCAACTTATCGATCTTCTTGGTTGCATGAACGAATGAATGTGCATGCGGCTAATTCAAATGTAAAATGCATTGGCTGTATATTCTCTCTCGATCTATCTCTCACTCGATCTGTGCTGATCAAGTTGGCGGAGACGTGGTGGCTCCAGGCTAGTAAAATAATTCAAGGAAAAGACCGGAAGCACTTTGATGCGTCTGTCACATCGATCTGCTGGTCGCTCTAGAAATAGCGCAATGTGCGAGTATTCAACAGTGTTAGCCAACAATTCTCGGTGTATGATCTAGTGCAACCAATTATTGATGAATTCAAAACTTGCCGTCACTTGGTTCGCAAAGCTTGACCATAATCTTGTAAACTACTTTCTACCTTCTATAAAAATTTGGTGCCTCTAGGCGTACCCTCCAAAAAATGAGGTTAGCAAGGATATCCGATCGACCTAAAAAATATGTTGGTTACTTGGTGCCACAACTACATATCCGGCCTTTTAAGTCCCCATGGCACACCAAAAGCCTTTTCAGTGTATGATTTGGACAAGTCATGACGGACCAAATAGAAAAAACGTCTGCTGTTCTCTACCCTCTCGCCGAGTCCAAAACAACGCGCACGGTTCTCCTCTACAAAACCGTTTGCTATCTTGAGCGAGTCCGTGGGGAGAGAAGGTCGGCGCCGACTCCCTCCCACTCCTCCCAGTTACAACTACAGGAAAATTTGGCGAAGCCATGTACGTGTGCAGGAAGATACGACGAATCGGCCTTTAATTGGCGGGTGGGTATGTACGTGACAACAGATCGACAAGCCATGGCCTAGAAGTCGGTCTACATGCATGGTTCCTTGTACTATATATAAATTTTTGAGAGAAATACCAAATAGTCTTACAATGTCCACCATCACGATGAGATCAAGATTACGAGTATTGGACTACGGCTATGATGGGGAAGAGATGGAGATGGAGATGGAGGTGTGGCTATGGTGATGGAGATGGTGGTGGCTCTGCGGTCGATCTCTCTATTGTGAAATTGATATAGGCCTCTTCATGAAAGTTTCCGGGTTTGAGAAGGTGAAGGCAGTGCCACATGATACTGACGCTCGTTAAAGCGTCCACACATTGTATTCGTGGCCTCTTTGACTTGGGAATATTTGGAACTCACATATCTTCATTAATTAGCCTTGATTTCATCATAGAAGCTTCCATTTTTGCAAGGATGAAATTCAAAGATAGTATTTTCACATCTATGCAATAATTAGTAAATAGTGGAGTCTAGAGAGTTATCTCATCAAATCCTTGACTAATATCTGGTTTAAACGGCTAAAAATGGTTTTATTTCAACCATCCTGTGGATGCATGCACATGTCACTTCACGACGAATGATGGTACCCACCGAAGCATTCATGTCATTTCACTAGCGGACGATGCTACCCGCTGAAGCATGTATATGACAAAGCCTGCGGATGCTGCTTCCGGCTAAAGCATGCGCCGGGAGGAGGAAGAGCACGTGTTAAGTAGTTGTGCTAGTTTGTTTACTTGATTAGTCCCCTCTCTATACGCATTGTTGTACCTTCTTCCCCGCCTTGTGACTTATACGAGACGAGGCACACCAGTTGCCATGTAGAAAAAATTCTACCATAGGGGGGCCACAACCCCCCCCCTAGTATATGAGCTTCCTAATTCCGCATTTTCCCTAGCACGTATATCAGACGTTTTCTCTTCTGCTGGTGGCGGAGACAAGGGCTAGTTGGATGGTTGGTTCTTGGCGGCAGCCAGAATTGCTAGTTTCGGCAGCGTTCTCCAATAGCGGGGAAGTTTCTCTTCTGCTGGTGGCGGAATGAACGGGTACTACCTAAGATAAATTAATCTATGCACGATACAATATTCAAAACAGTGTTATTTGGTGTATGATTTTAGGTATGGCAGAAGCGCTTGCTAGATAACTGGCTCAGCCGGCGTGCTCAATGTGTTTAGAGTGTTGCCATTGTGCTACGGCGGAGGCAGAAAAATTATACAAGGGGGCAGTGAAAGAAACCGAGGCACCAAAACTGATAGGGAGGGCTAAAGCAGTAAGAACCCGTAATTTTGACGTGGTTTTTTGCACAAAAAGCAGAGAGTGGCGATACATAGGTGGAGCTACGATTCAATCCGGATGCTAGGTGCAAAAACCACCCACGTAGCTACGTATTGTACATGCTCTATCCGCTAGCTTCTCGTGATCTCAATCTGGTCCGGTGATCCATTGGTCGTCTGGCAATAGAAAGCTGTTAACTATAGTAACTAGTGCTGGTACTAGCCAGCGAGTAAGCTACACATCGATGTCGACCGTCGGGTCATCGATCTACGATTCAATCCCGATGGTCAATTTCAATTTCTGCGCTACGTACGGGCGAGTCCGTGTTAGAGTACGTGTATAATTAGAGATAGACTAGGATCTTCTTGTACCCAAGTCGTTAGATATCTTAGCCTCCAAGTCATGTACCTCTATATATACCCCATGAGAGTCATTGCAATACAACAACAAAATATTAGGGTTCTATATTTTCCAATAGTCCGAACTCCGAAGCGCATGCATGAATGAGATGTGTGGATGGATATGCATGATACTGGCAAATTAAAAATGCACATGCCTAAAACACTGATCTAATAATGGCTATTAGCGCCATGGACAAGTTGCATGCCTGGATCTAAATTTTGTATGGGCGGCCTGTTTGGACATGTTTTCCATGCTGGTGTGGAATGATTCCTTCGTACCTATCGTGCAACATCGATCTGACCCATATTCTCGGGGCCTGCGTGCAGGTGCCCTACGTGTGTTTTCACCTCTTTGGCCGTTGCTAAGATAGCTTGTCAATGGGGCCGTTGCCAGACGATCGCGCGACCAGCCAATACAGTGAAACAGCTGGTGAAAGAAAAAAAATGTGAAGGCATGGCAAAAGATTTGCCTTAATTCGTTGAATAAGGAATTTAAAGTTTGGGGTTACAAGAAACGCAAAAAGATCCATTCTCCTAATATCAAAGAAAACCAAATGCTTAGCACCAGCCAACATGGACGCAATGGCTTCTAACTTAATATTCAAGCAGAAAATAGTTGGCCATGCGCTTTGTATAGTTGTTCATTCCTGAGACGAAATCATTTATATGGTTGTTGGTGACTATAATGGAATTCGTCAGCTTCCAAGCCTGCGTGAGGGGAGAGAGAGCACGCGCCCTAGGATGAGTAGAGGCATGTCAGATTGTAGGGATTGTACAGTTGTCTGTCCGGGTTACCCAACTCTCTACATTGCTAGAGGTGTCCAGTTCCCACTCATAAGACTAGCATAGTGGAAAATATCATACATTAATATCATACACTAATATTATGTATATGATACTAGTTTATAATATTATCCGTATAATATGATGTATTTGCCGTTAAATCTCCTAGCTTACGTAATATGATAAGTCACATATCTATAATATCACTCTCATCTCTCATCCACACTCTCCCCTTTTAAATTATTATATCACATCAGATTTTTACCAACATAGCATGCATGATACTACTTATAGCCCGACTCTCCAACGAAGGAAGCAACAGCTTATAGTGTCGCACCTAGCGAGGCTTAGGTGTGTGGTGGTATATAGAGTGGTGTATAACCCACTAGTGTCTCGTGACCTGTGACTACGGGAACAAGTTGAGGTGGCCGTCGGCACATGCAGGAAGGCCGTCGGCGCCTCGCCACCGGGCTAATCCCTTCTCGGCATAGACCCATTTGTTGTCGGCATAGCCTGGTCATCAACACATCAGCCTGTGCCAATGGCTTTACAACTAACGGCCGTTTAGCAATTCTGGCTACAGTTTTTCCAAAATATTCTCAATTTTTTTACAATTATTTTCTAATCTATCACATGGATCATTTTAACTATAACTACACTTAATTTTAGATCGAATTATACTCATGGCTAAACTTTCCGATCGGTTAACCATCATCACACTACTCCAGCACCAACATGCTAGCTTATAGTGTCGCAGCTAGTGAGGCTTAGTTGTGTGGTGGTATATAGAATGGAGTATAACCCACTAGTGTCTCGTGGAATTGGATTGTGTCGCCTTAAGCTTCAAAATAAGGAATCAAAAAGAATTGACCTGCCACTACGGGAACCAGTTGAGGTGCTAACGACTTGTGGCCGTCGGCACAGCTAGGAAGGCCGTCGGCGCCTCGTCGTCGGGCTAATCCCTTCTCGGGACATGATGGTCGTTGCACAGTAGCATGTGCCGACGGCTTTAGAACTAACGGCCGTTTGGCAATTCTAGCTAGAATTTTTCCAAAAAATTCTCAATTTTTTAATTTTTTTCTAATCTCTTGCATGGATCATTTTTAATTGTAGCTACACTTAATCTTAGATTAAATTACACTCATGTCAAACTTCTCGATCGGTTACCCATCATCATACTACTCCAACCCCAACACGCTTAACTTCTAAGTTCATTCTAGTGGAAGAAATGACAACATGTTGATAATACTACCATATAAATCCTATTAATCCTTAGACCGTGATGTCACAACTCTTTATTATTTTTAATTTTAAACAATTGTTTAAATAAACATCAATGATCAAGTAATAATAATATTTATGCAAAATTCAATTATTAATTTTAAATTTCAAAAAATGTATAAAGAAGAATTTCTGGTAAAAATTAAAATGTTCATGCTTTCATATTTACCTATAGAATTTTTGAAATATAAAAAAATCGCAAACGGCCATTGGCCATAAAAATTGGATGTAATTTTTTGAGATGATCATTTTGATAGGTTATACATTTTTTCCGACGGCGTATGCAAAAGATAATGCCACTTTTACCGAGAAATAAACCTTTTTTGCAAAAAAAAAAGTCGAAATTCAAATTTGTTAATTTCTCCTAATGATACGTTGTGTAACATACATGAATCTCAAAAGATTTTTTTTTCGAAGATTTTATCATTTTCTGGCATTCATTCAAAAAAAGTAGGCATAGAGCTGAAGAGAGGAATAAAAAACCCTGTGCCGACGGCCTAGTTATGACGTCATTACCCCTCAGTCACACGAGACGAGCTGTGCCGACGTCGAGACCAGGGATGTGCCGATGGCAAGACCAAGGATGTACCGACAGCCATTTTTATGCCGCCGGCACAAGTTGGCCTACGCCGACGACATTCGTATGCTGGTGGCCAGCCTGCTGACATGCCCGCTTGAGGACCTTTACCGACAGCTCCGATAAAATGCTGGCGGCACCTTGGGCTAGTCCCGTAGTGTGCATCATGCGTGCGTACCGCTACGGCTAGCACTGCTAGTGTTGGCTAATTGATTCTCCTGAAGGCACCGTCTGCCGTCGATCGATGTAGGACATTGATACGTACGTCGGTACGTGTGGTGGTGTGGCTTTGCTACTCCAACGACCATGCCAGCTTGCTCGCAAATCAGGACAGTGACGATACCGCTGGTATGGTGCTTGCAGTCCACTTCACGACCACATTGCTGCTGCTGCTGCTGCTGGATGGGGAGAGGCGGACGTTCGACGTCTGCATACGTACGCAGCCGCCAGCTACGCCAAAATTCGGCGGTGCCACGTACTTACTTAGAGCATCTTCATCGGCGTTCCCGATAGCGGTTCCGGTAGCTTTTTGGGGACCACGAACGAAAATGGGCTTGCACCGGCGCTCCCCAACCGGCGCCGGTCAATTTTCGAGCCCAATAGAATCGCCGGCAATTTCGTGCCGGCCCCTTGGCCAAAGGCGTAAATCGGGCGCGCCGGCGCCTTGCGAGGATGAATTTTTTGGGCGTGGGAGCCACCTGTCAGTGATGCTAGGGCGCCGCGCGGGATATTTTACCGCCACGACACCTAGCCGGAAACTCTCCCGCCACGGTGCGGCGCGGGAATGTCTCCCGCCACGACACCGCGCGGGATGTTTCCCGCCTCGCCGGCGGTCTATATTATCCCTCCTCCCCCGCCATTGCTGCAAAAACCGTTTTAAAAAAAAGAACATTGTGGGATTCATGGGATGAGGCGGCGCTAGAGACGATCGTAGAAGTCTTGGAGGCGGACCCGCAGCTCGCAGAGTACGAGGCGTGGGAGGAGGCGGCGCTAGCGTCGACCGTAGATGCCTACGATGCGGGCCAGCGACAGCGCCAGGAGGCGGGAGCGGAGGGAGCGCGGGGAGGCGCGGCAGGAGGCGGAGCGGCGGCGCCATGAGGAGGAGAACCGGGTGGCGCTCGAGGAGGCATAGCGGCTGGAGTTTCTGGAGACGCGGCGGCGGCGGGAGGCGGCGAGCCAGCGCCGATGGGAGGCGCGACGGCAAAAGGGGTGGGAGGAGCTTGCGCTGCGGCGGTTGCGGCGGGAGGAGACGCAGCGTCAGGATGAAGTCTACGAGGCGCGTCGTTTGGCGAAGATGCACCTCCAGCTACAGAGGCATGAGTTAGATCACCGTCGGCGGCGGGAGGAGCTGGAGCAGCTGCTGCGTCAGGAGGCGGTGGCCGCGGATAGAACCGCCTACTTGACGGATGTGGCGGAGAGAGCAGCGTGGGATCAACGACGGAGGAACAGGGTAGAAAGCACCGGAGAGAGCTCCGGTCGATCGTCCACCTCCACAGAGCCGGATGGCCAGTAGGTAGTAGGCTAGAGATAAGGTGGTTTCAAATGTCATCCGGGATTGAGGAGTGAATAATATTTTACTCGGATTTGACCAAAAATATTATTCATTTCTCGATCTTGAATGACGTTAAAATGAAACTATAACCATAATATGTAGTTTGTGTAAACAAACTTCTATCGGGGCTACCATTTTGGGGCACCGGTGTGGGAGTAGCACCCCTAAATAGAGTGTGGCGCCGTCCCCAAAAAGAGATGCCAGCGTCCCTACCGACGCCTATTTGGGGCTGTCGGTGGACATGCTCTTGCTTACTTACGGAGGCGCCAGCTACGCGCAGGAAGATACGACGAATCGGCCGGCCTTGAGTTGGCGGGCGGGGTCTACACGTCGGTCTACATTCCCTGTATGTATGTGGCCATGTTTAAGTTCCTCTTCTAATACAACGCACCAACGAGCTAATTAATCGAGGTTTTGGATCGTACTCGTACATTCTCAGACATCGACTGGGCTGCACCGTAACCCGACCCGTAGTCAATGAAACTCCCCAACTCAGCCGTCGCGGAACAGGGGACGTACCAATCGTCCCGACACGCGATGGACGGCTGGGTGGTACATCTACCAGCTCCCGCGCGCTACCCAAATATTCGCCTCTGGATGGTTCGCTGCACAGATCCTACTCCGAATCTTTTTCCCGATCGAGGCGACGAGCTGCCCTTTAACTCGTAATGTATTCCTCATGCCTGCTTATACTCTCCCTCTGTCTAGAGAATGTAAGACGTTTTAATTAGCTAGCTAGTTTAGCTTACTTAAACGTCCTATATATATTACCAAACGGAGGGAGTATATATCGGTTCACGCATGCATGCTCGGCGACTCGATTTCCATGGATTAGATAACAAGAGTTGAACACAAATATGTACGGTTCTAGGATATCGACATGAATATGATCGACCCCTCGCCAAGCGATACTATATATCTAGCTAGTTTATGACCAGGTGCTGGTATTGCCTGATCGTTTCTCTACCTTCGCGGCGTAAGTCAACTGATCGATCTTGGTTGCGAGCAGCTACTCCACCTGCTTGCTTGCATGCATGGTGCTGACGAGTTGCATGTGGCTAAGATATATATATTCTCTATCTTGGCACTAGAAAAGAAAATGTGTACCACTAGATCTGTACTGCACTAGTCGGCCAGGATATCGGATCTTCGGAAACGATATGTTGGCGACTTGGTGGTGATGGGTCCAAGCTAAACACCCTTCTTCGGTTAATAATTGGAACTAGTGTTTGTGGAAGATTTCTCCCTCCGCGAAACTTCTTTTGATAATTGCACATATAATCTTAGCTAAGTGTTGAAGAGTGTTAGACTGTGTATAGCTTCTGTGTATGTGTACGTGTATTGTACCTATTGTAACACACCCATATATATATGTGATAGGCCACCCGGTTTAGGGTTGAGCCGGTTTCCCCAAATCATTGTCTTACATGGTATCAGACTTGGTACGTTCCACGCTTCCGCCCAAACCCTAGCCGCCGCCTGCGTCGCCCGAACCCTAGCCGCCGTCACCCGCGGAGCCGTCGTCGCCGCCATGACGAGCGCCTCCCTCTCCGGGTCTTCCACCGCCGGCCATCTTCCCGCGTCGCTTGCGGCTCTCCTCTCTCGCCCGATCGACCATGCGACCATCGCTCCCCAGATCGGCACGATGAGCATCGGCTCCTTCTTCTCCAACCAACCCTCGGCCTCTTCGTCGCCGGGGCTTGCGCTGACGACCTCTACGTCGCCCGCGCCTTCCACTCAGTCCTCGGCCTCTTCGTCGCCGGGGCTTGCGCTGACGACCTCCACGTCGCCCGCGCCCTCGCCTGCTGCCTCTCCTGCTGCCCCGCCTCAGCCCCTCACGACCGAGGAGATGGCGGCAGCCTGGCTGGCGGGCCTCTCCGCGTCGGCCCTCGCGCCGTACGTCTCGACGGTGGCTTCCGCGCCCTCCTCCGGGACTACTCCCGTGATGGCGACGGTCCCTCCACCTGCCTCGGCTGCCCCCATGGCGTATACGCCTCCGGCAGTTTTTCACACGGGGTCCCTGCCTGTGCCGTTCCACTTTGGAAACTGCATCACCGTCAAGCTTACGCCGGATAATTACATATTCTGGCGTGCTCAGGTTCTTCCACTGCTTGGGAGTCACTATCTCATTGGCTATGTCGATGGGTCTCTTCCCTGCCCTCCAGCGCTGGTCGACAGCGACAACGGACCGGTGTACAACCCGGCGCACCGCGTCTGGACTGGGCAGGACCAGGCGATTCTATCCTCCATCCAAGGATCCCTCTCTCCCGCGGTGTCCGGGCTCCTCGTCTTCGCCAAGACCTCGCAGGAGGCATGGATGATCCTTGAGCGTTCCTTTGGCTCGCAATCGCAGGCTCGCGCCAGTGCTCTTCGCCGTGAGCTCAATGAATGTGAGAAGCTTGACTCCACTGCTACTGAGTACTATAACAAGGTTAAGGGCCTTGCTGATACACTGGCATCCATTGGACTCCCTCTCACCGACTCCGAGTTCAACTCGCACATTGTCAATGGGTTGGATGAGGAGTATGACGGTCTGGTGGAAATCATCAATGAGCGGGCTCAAACAAACCCTCTCATGGCGCATGAGGTCTACTCGCGCCTCCTCCCTTGCGAGCGGCGCGTCGAGGCGCGCCGATCTCACCGCGCCCGCGGCGGAGGAGGCCTCTCCGCCAACGCCGCCTACAAGGGCGCTCCGCCCTCTGCCTCCGGGAAGGCGCCTCCACCGTCTCCGTCGTCGCCTGCCATCCCCACGTCGTTACCAGGAAGTGGCGGGCGCCGCCAGTGCCAGCTTTGTGGCTATGATGGTCACTGGGCGTCCAAGTGTCACCGCCGCTTTCAGAAAAGCTTCCTTGGTCTTGGCAATGACGGCAAAGATACTCGCAACACTGCCCGTCAAGTTGCCATGGCGGATCGGCCGGCATCGCAGCCCAAGCAGTCCCAGCCTCAGGGGCAAACTCAGTCCTACTCTGTTGATCCATACTGGTACATGGATTCTGGGGCCACTGAGCACCTGACGAGCGAGATGGGTAAACTGCAAACGAAGGAGCCCTACCGCGGCTCCGACAAGGTCCACACCGCCAATGGAGCAGGTATGCATATATCTCATATTGGTCAAGCATCTCTTGTCACTAGTCATGCACATAGGAGTCTCCACCTTCGCAATATTCTTCGAGTTCCATCTGTGACGCGTAATCTTCTTTCGGTTCCTCGCCTAACATGTGATAATAATGTGTTTTGTGAATTTCATCCTTTTGATCTTTTCATTAAGGACCGGGACACGCGGGAGGTTACGCTTAGTGGGCGCCTTTGTCAAGGCCTCTACCGTTTGGAGCATCCCGGAGTCTCTCGGG
Source organism: Lolium rigidum (assembly GCF_022539505.1). Lineage (NCBI taxonomy): Eukaryota > Viridiplantae > Streptophyta > Magnoliopsida > Poales > Poaceae > Lolium > Lolium rigidum. Next base: position 30,275,785 of record NC_061510.1, on the reverse strand, counting down.
TTTTTACTCGGAGTTCGCGTCTCGCCGTGACGATGGCATGCTCGCCTTGGGCATCCAGCCACACCTATTGTTCGCCATGTTTTGCGTCGTCATGAGCTTCCTAGCATTCCTAGCAATAAAGATGTAGCAGTGTGTGATGCTTGTCAGCAGGGGAAGAGTCATCAACTTCCTTTTTCGGAGTCTATTCGTGAGGTGAAACACCCTCTAGAACTTGTTTTTTCTGATGTATGGGGTCCTGCCCAAACCTCCATTAGTGGCCATAATTATTATGTCAGTTTCGTTGATGCCTACAGTCGTTTCACTTGGCTTTATCTCATTAAGCGTAAATCTGATGTGTTTGATATTTTTGTTCAGTTTCAAAAGCATGTTGAGCGCCTTCTCAAGCATAAGATTGTTCATGTTCAATCGGATTGGGGGGGGTGAATATCGCAACCTCAACTCTTTCTTCCAGTCACTTGGGATTGCACATCGCTTAGCATGTCCACATACACATCAGCAGAATGGTTCAGTAGAACGTAAGCATCGTCATATTGTTGAAACTGGTCTCACTCTTTTGGCTCATGCATCGGTTCCTTTTCGTTTTTGGAGTGATGCTTTCACCACTGCATGTTTTCTCATCAACCGTATCCCCACACGTGTTCTTAATATGAAGACCCCTATTGAGCTCTTGCTTCATGAACAGCCGGACTATACCTTTTTTAAGGTGTTTGGCTGTGCTTGCTGGCCCCATCTTCGCCCATACAATAAACGCAAGCTTGAGTTCCGATCCAAAAAATGTGTCTTCCTTGGCTATAGTTCCTTGCATAAAGGTTACAAATGCCTCCATGTTCCCACTAATCGTGTGTACATATCTCGGGATGTCGTGTTTGATGAGCATGTGTTTCCTTTTGCTCAACTCCCTGTGTCTCCCACCGCCCCTCCACCTATGCATTCATCCTCTATTGCCTCTGACCAATTTGATGATGTTGCATACTCTCCTGTATTGTTACCTAACCATGGTGCAGGCACTGGACGTGGGGCTCGGTTGGAACTTTTGGAAGATGCACTGGAAACTTCCTCACCTGTGCACACTGATGCGCACGTCGATCACGCCGTGCCCTTGCATGGCCTTGGTTCCCGTGCCCATGCAGGGCCGGCCGACACATCCTTGACGCCTCGTGCGTCTTCGCCCTCCACGGCTGGGCCGTCTTGCTCCAGCCCAGGGTCGCCCGCCACGCCGTCGTCGCCTGTCTCCCCTGGGCCGTCTCTCTCGCCGAGCAGCCCAGGCAGTACGCCATCGCCATCATCGCCTGGTGCGCCGCCTTGCAGCGCGTCGCCCAGCCTCTCGCCGGCTGGGCCGCCTGGTGCGTCGCCTCGCAGCGTGTCGCCCAGCCTCTCGCCGGCTGGGCCATTGCTGTCTCCTTCACCCAGTCCCTCTCCGACTGGGCCTTCGCCAGCTGCTCCGTCGACCTCGACAGCTCCTGACTTGCGTCCGCATACGCGCAGTCGTAGTGGCATCTTTTGCCCCAAGGAGCGCACTGATGGGACCGTTGCCTGGCATGCGGCATGTATGGCTGCTGCTATTACGGATCCTACCTCTGAGCCTCGCACTTATCAGGCTGCTATGAGTATTCCTCATTGGCGAGAGGCCATGGAACAGGAGTATCAGGCACTTCTTCGTAATGAGACATGGACTCTTGTTCCTTCACCACCGAAGGTCAATATTATTGATTCCAAGTGGGTTTTTAAGGTGAAGAAGCATGCTGATGGCTCTATTGAGCGCTATAAAGCGCGGCTTGTTGCTAGAGGATTTCGGTAGCGTTATGGTCTTGATTATGAGGATACCTTTAGCCCAGTGGTCAAGCCTACTACTATTCGGCTTCTTCTCTCTATTGCAGTCACTCGAGGTTGGTCTCTCCGTCAGCTTGATGTGCAGAATGCTTTCCTTCATGGAGTGTTGGAGGAAGAGGTCTATATGCGGCAGCCACCTGGCTTTGCAGATCCTACCCGCCCTGATTATATCTGCCGTCTCACCAAAGCACTGTATGGCTTGAAGCAAGCTCCTCGTGCCTGGCATGCCCGTCTTGCGACTGCTCTTCGTGCTCATGGTTTTTCGCCCTCCACAGCTGACTCATCCTTATTTCTTCTGCACAAGCCCACAGTCACTATGTACTTGTTGGTCTATGTAGATGATATTATTCTAGTCAGCTCGTCTCAGGTTGTCTGCAGATGCTCTTGTTTGCTCTCTTGGTGCTGATTTTGCTTGTCAAAGATCTTGGGAGGCTTCATTACTTTCTTGGTGTGGAGGTTTCTCCTCGTGCTGCCGGGTTGATTATGACACAAAAGAAATACTCGTTGGAGCTATTGCAGCGAGCTGGGATGCTGAAGTGCAAGCCCATTGCCACGCCCATGTCTTCCACTGACAAGCTCACTGCTGTTGATGGTATGCTTCTGTCTCCTACGGATGCAACAGAGTACAGGAGCATTGTTGGTGGTCTTCGCACTTGACGATTACGAGACCCGATATCTCCTTTGCTGTCAACAGAGTTTGTCAGTATTTACAAGCGCCGCGTGACACTCATTGGTCTGCTGTTAAGCGCATTTTGCGCTATGTTCGACTCACAGTGTCTCATGGCCTTCATATCCGGCCGAATCCCTCAGGGGTTCTTTCGGCGTTTTCTGATGCGGACTGGGCTGGTAGTCCAGATGACAGGCGATCCACGGGGGGCTATGCTGTGTTCTATGGCTCTAGTTTGATCGCCTGGAGTGCTCGCAAACAGGCGACTGTTTCTCGCAGCGATGCCGAAGCTGAGTATAAGGCTGTTGGTGATGCTACTGCAGAGATTATTTGGGTACGGTCCTTGCTTCGGGAATTGGGTTTGTCCCAAGCGCAGCCTCCTATTCTTTGGTGTGATAACATTGGTGCTACATACCTTTCGGCTAATCCGGTATTTCATGCCCGAATGAAACACATCGAAGTTGACTTTCACTTTGTACGGGAACGTGTGTCACAGAAGCAACTTCAGATCAAGTTCATCTCTTCTAAAGATCAACTTGCAGACATCTTCACTAAGCCTTTGCCTTTACCACAGTTTGAGGCTTGTAGGCGCAATCTTACCCTTCTAGATTCTTTGAGAAGTGGCTAAGATTGAGGGAGGGTGTTAGACTGTGTATAGCTTCTGTGTATGTGTACGTGTATTGTACCTATTGTAACACACCCATATATATATGTGATAGGCCACCCGGTTTAGGGTTGAGCCGGTTTCCCCAAATCATTGTCTTACAAAGAGGTGTGAGGAACTGAGGATGCTAACCTTGTCCCCAACTAGGGCAAGTGCCATTTTATGGTAATCAAAGCTATAAATATTTGGTGATAAAGTCTACGGTAAAGGTATGTAGTAGGAAAAGGAAACTAGAAGCCAACTAGAGGTTATTGTATCCACGAGATGCCAACCGAACAAAAGGTTTCCTTGGACATGACGGTTTCTATAGAAGGCTCATTAAAGGTTTTATCTGAAGTGTTCAAATCTTTGGTAGAAGGATGTCCCCTTTCACTTTGGTGATGATTGCAAGGTACCCCTCAAGGCCTCAACTACCCGAAGAAAGCTTCAATCACAACACATGTTACTACACCACCTAAGTGGCACAAATATTTGAACTAATTTGCGACGCTATTAGATATATCGTCAGTATTGTGCTTCCACGGCGTACGTTGCGGTGAAGAGCTTAATATTATTCATCATGCTAGTCGAACTCTGAATGATCCTTAGAAATACTATCATTTGGCTAAGAAAGTATAATTTTCTATTGTATTTGTTCCTGACAACTTAAGATCTGATATAATTGATTTAAAGTACAGGTTCATACGAAACACCGAGCTCCAAAAAGGACATCATCTCCAGAAAATATCCGAAACCTCGATTGATTCATTGGCTTTTATCGCTGCATGAATTTGAGTTGCAGATTGTGGAGAACTCGCAAAGACCAAGGTGATGAAGAGCTCCTATCAAAAGTAAAAGTAATTGACGATGGTCTTAAGACAATCATGCTTTGTGTCATCTTGGAACAACAATGCCCAAAGTAAAAGTAGATTTCATTTATAATCACATCAACTTGTCTGCAGGTAATCAAATTTCTACGATGAAGAAGAAACTGTTAGATTATTAGGTAATTTCCGTGTGAGTTTAATTACCGAAATCAACATTACAGATGTACAAGCATACTTAACCACACACATCGGACTAAGCACATGCATCGAGATCTGAACATGGAACAAGTAGCAGTGCAAAGTAGGAGAGGAAAAGCACGTACATCGCGACCGGGAAGGTCGCACCACCACCACCATGGGTATTGTTGATGTCGCCCATGGTGTAGTCGGATCTGTCGATGAAGCAGTCGAACCGTCGAAGAAGAGCACGAACAGCAGCGAGCAGTCGCGCAGAGACGCTCCCCAAAACCCTTATCGCCCGTCTCCCGGTGCAGGATCTCAACGGATGGAGTTTCGGAGGCCTGCTCTCCCGGACGGCTGTGCACGCAGTCGCCGGGATGGGGAAGACTAGAGAGTAACGCAGCAAAAGGAACTTCGCGAGAGAGATGGACTAGAGAGTTCTGAGAACTGTATGTTTCTCTAGATCTGATCTGTCTCCTTGTATAGCCTGGGAAGCCGACCCGACCCGACCGCGTTGACACGCGTAGGAAGCCAGGGACACGCGGCGAGCATGCATATGCAAGTCGACATGTACCCAACTCAGTTGGTGCACCAAGCAAAAATTTAGGCTTCCTTGAGTGTGTCTCGAACTCGAACTCGAGTCACGAAACGCGACGTGCGTGCGTGATGAGGCGAGGCGAGGCGGGGCGGGCGGAGGAGGAGTGCGCGAGGGCTCCTTCTATTCTCACTCACTTGGAATAACTAAAACAACAGCCCTTATATACCACTCCAACTCTCTCCCAACTAGCAATGTGGGACTAAACTTTGTCCCCCAAGGCTGTCCCGAGCTGCCAACGTGATGGGCCTTGAGATTTCAGGAATTGTAGATTACATGGGCTGCCTTACTGGGCTGCAGCCCATCTACATTCAACAATCCCCACCAGATCTCATATGCACATCAGATGACACATTTGTTCTATTCACTGTTTAATATACCTGCACTTCAGTGGAGACTGTTAAGTTGAACTTCCACTTAGGCAAGGTGCTACGCTTGACTACAACCGAACAATGGACTATGCCTTGAATTGTCAGTCTTTGTGCAGCAAGTTTCGCTCAATGCCGGCACGGTACTAGGCTACCATAGCCTTCCCTCGGGTGGAGCTTATAAGTCATACTCCTCGGCCTTTCATGAGCTTACTAGAGATTCACCCAAATCTCCCACACTATGACCAGTAGTGTCACTCATATAGGTGTGTTCTTCAAAGATCACCATGTAGGACAGCGTCTTCGCTCATCAAGAGCCGCTCAGAACACATTAAGACATTGTCAGCCTGCCTTACAGTAACTATGAGAGAATTGCATCTTCAGCGGAGTGGGAGTATTAAATTTTCTCTCAACTCAGTTACTCCGGTTTGTTTTCCCAGGTCCTAGTTCACGGAATTTCCGATCAAATAGGTTGGGTTACCCCCTCGGCAACTCAAGTGGGTCTCAAACCCATCTCCCTCGATGCAAGGTCTATCATGTTTCTTGATAGTCCTTTTGTGAAAGGATCTGTCAGATTTTTAGCACTTTGGACATAATCCAATGCTGTCACTCCGGAGTTCTTCAGTTTTCTGACAGACTTCAATCTCCTCTTGATATGTTTTAAACTTTTCATGTTATCCTTAGAACTTTTCACTTTGATAATCACAGTTTGATTATCACAGTTCATGAGGATGGCCGGTATTGGTTTTCCAACCATAGGCAAGTCCATCAAGAGCTCACGAAGCCATTCCGCTTCGACAGTAGCTGGATCTAATGTTGTGAGTTCTGCTTCCATAGTTGACCTCGTTAAGATGGTCTGCTTGCAAGACTTCCAGGAAACAGCGCCACCACCAAGAGTGAAAACATATCCACTTGTGGCCTTCATCTTAGCATCAGAAATCCAATTGGAATCACTATACCCTTCAAGTCCTCTTGGATACTGATACGTCTCCGACGTATCGATAATTTCTTATGTTCCATGCCACATTATTGATGATATCTACATGTTTTATGCACACTTTATGTCATATTCGTGCATTTTCTGGAACTAACCTATTAACAAGACGCCGAAGAGCCAGTTGCTGTTTTCTGCTGTTTTTGGTTTCAGAAATCCTAGTAACGAAATATTCTCGGAATTGGACGAAATCAACGCCCGGGGTCCTATTTTGCCACGAAGCTTCCGGAAGACCGAAGGAGAGTCGAAGTGGGGCCACGAGGTGGCGACACGCCGGGCGGCGCGGCCCTGGCCCCGGCCGCGCCGACCTATGGTGTGGGCCCCTCGTGCCGCCTCTTGACCTGCCCTTCCGCCTACAAATAGCCTCCGTCGCGAAACCCCCGCACCGAGAGCCACGATACGGAAAACCTTGCGAGACGCCGCCGCCGCCAATCCCATCTCGGGGGATTCCGGAGATCTCCTCCGGCACCCCGCCGGAGAGGGGATTCATCTCCCGGAGGACTCTTCACCGCCATGGTCGCCTCCGGAGTGATGAGTGAGTAGTTCACCCCTGGACTATGGGTCCATAGCAGTAGCTAGATGGTTGTCTTCTCCTCATTGTGCTTCATTGTTGGATCTTGTGAGCTGCCTAACATGATCAAGATCATCTATCTGTAATGCTATATGTTGTGTTTGTCGGGATCCGATGGATAGAGAATACTATGTTATGTTAATTATCAAGTTATTACCTATGTGTTGTTTATGATCTTGCATGCTCTCCGTTATTAGTAGAGGCTTGATGGCGTGTAACTCACACGTTCGTTGGGAACCCCAAGAGGAAGGTATGATGCGCACAGCAGCAAGTTTTCCCTCAGAAAGAAACCAAGGTTTATCGAACCAGGAGGAGCCAAGAAGCACGTTGAAGGTTGATGGCGGCGGGATGTAGTGCGGCGCAACACCAAAGATTCCGGCGCCAACGTGGAACTCGCTACAACACAACCAAAGTACTTTGCCCCAACGAAACAGTGAGGTTGTCAATCTCACCGGCTTGCTGTAACAAAGGATTAACCGTATTGTGTGGAAGATGATTGTTTGCAAGAAAACAGTAAAGCAAGTATTGCAGCAGATTTGCATCTCAGTATAAAAGAATGGACCGGGGTCCACAGTTTACTAGAGGTGTCTCTCCCATAAGATAAAAGCATGTTGGGTGAACAAATTACAGTCGGGCAATTGACAAATAGAGAGGGCATAACAATGCACATACATGTCATGATAAGTATAGTGAGATTTAATTGGGCATTACGACAAAGTACATAGACCGCCATCCAGCATGCATCTATGCCTAAAAAGTCCACCTTCGAGGTTATCATCCGAACCCCTTCCAGTATTAAGTTGCTAACAACGAGACAATTGCATTAAGTATGGTGCGTAATGTAATCAACAACTACATCCACGGACATAGCATCAATGTTTTATCCCTAGTGGCAACAAGCACATCCACAACCTTAGAACTTTCGTCACTTCGTCCCGGATATCAATAGAGGCATGAACCCACTATCGAGCATAAATACTCCCTCTTGGAGTTAAGAGCAAAAACTTGGCCGAGCCTCTACTAATAACGGAGAGCATGCAAGATCATAAACAACACATAGGTAATAACTTGATAATTAACATAACATAGTATTCTCTATCCATCGGATCCCGACAAACACAACATATAGCATTACAGATAGATGATCTTGATCATGTTAGGCAGCTCACAAGATCCAACAATGAAGCACAATGAGGAGAAGACAACCATCTAGCTACTACTATGGACCCATAGTCCAGGGGTGAACTACTCACTCATCACTCCGGAGGCGACCATGGCGGTGAAGAGTCCTCCGGGAGATGAATCCCCTCTCCGGCAGGGTGCCGGAGGAGATCTCCAGAATCCCCCGAGATGGGATTGGCGGCGGCGGAGTCTCAGTAAGGTTTTCCGTATCGTGGCTCTCGGTCCTGGGGGTTTCGCGACGGAGGCTATTTGTAGGCGGAAGGGCAGGTCAAGAGGCGGCACGAGGGGCCCACACCATAGGTCGGCGCGGCCAGGGCCTGGGCCGCGCCGCCCTGGCGTGTCGCCACCTCGTGGCCCCACTTCGAGTCTCCTTCGGTCTTCTGGAAGCTTCGTGGCAAAATAGGACCCTGGGCGTTGATTTCGTCCAATTCCGAGAATATTTCGTTACTAGGATTTCTGAAACCAAAAACAGCAGAAAACAAAGCGGCTCTTCGGCATCTTGTTAATAGGTTAATTCCAGAAAATGCACGAATATGACATAAAGTGTGCATAAAACATGTAGATATCATCAATAATGTGGCATGGAACATAAGAAATTATCGATACGTCGGAGACGTATCGGCATCCCCAAGCTTAGTTACTGCTCGTCCCGAGCAGGTAAAACGATAACAAAGATAATTTCTGAAGTGACATGCCATCATAACCTTGATCATACTATTTGTAAACATATGTAATGAATGCAGCGATCAAAACAATGGTAATGACATGAGTAAACAAGTGAATCATAAAGCAAAGACTTTTCATGAATAGTACTTCAAGACAAGCATCAATAAGTCTTGCATAAGAGTTAACTCATAAAGCAATAAATCAAAGTAAAGGTATTGAAGCAACACAAAGGAAGATTAAGTTTCAGCGGTTGCTTTCAACTTGTAACATATATATCTCATGGATAATTGTCAACATAGAGTAATATAACAAGTGCAATATGCAAGTATGTAGGAATCAATGCGCAGTTCACACAAGTGTTTGCTTCTTGAGGTGGAGAGAGATAGGTGAACTGACTCAATCATAAAAGTAAAAGAATGGTCCTTCAAAGAGGAAAGCATCGATTGCTATATTTGTGCTAGAGCTTTTATTTTGAAAACATGAAACAATTTTGTCAACGGTAGTAATAAAGCATATGAGTTATGTAAATTATATCTTACAAGTTGCAAGCCTCATGCATAGTATACTAATAGTGCCCGCACCTTGTCCTAATTAGCTTGGACTACCGGATCATCGCAATACACATGTTTTAACCAAGTGTCACAATGGGGTACCTCCATGCCGCATGTACAAAGGTCTAAGGAGAAAGCTCGCATTTGGATTTCTCGCTTTTGATTATTCTCAACTTAGACATCCATACCGGGACAACATGGACAACAGATAATGGACTCCTCTTTAATGCATAAGCATGTAGCAACAATTATTATTCTCATATGAGATTGAGGATATATGTCCAAAACTGAAACTTCCACCATGAATCATGCCTTTAGTTAGCGGCCCAATGTTCTTCTCTAACAATATGCATGCTCCAACCATTAAGGTGGTAGATCTCTCTTACTTCAGACAAGACGGACATGCATAGCAACTCACATGATATTCAACAAAGAATAGTTGATGGCGTCCCCGAAACATGGTTATCGCACAACAAGCAACTTAATAAGAGATAAAGTGCATAAGTACATATTCAATACCACAATAGTTTTTAAGGCTATTTGTCCCATGAGCTATATATTGCAAAGGCGAATGATGGAATTTTAAAGGTAGCACTCAAGCAATTTACTTTGGAATGGCGGAGAAATACCATGTAGTAGGTAGGTATGGTGGACACAAATGGCATAGTGGTTGGCTCAAGGATTTTGGATGCATGAGAAGTATTCCCTCTCGATACAAGGTTTAGGCTAGCAAGGTTATTTGAAACAAACACAAGGATGAACGGTGCAGCAAAACTCACATAAAAGACATATTGTAAACATTATAAGACTCTACACCGTCTTCCTTGTTGTTCAAAACTCAATACTAGATATTATCTAGACTCTAGAGAAACCAAATATGCAAACCAAATTAGCAAGCTCTAAGTGTTTCTTCATTAATGGGTGCAAAGTATATGATGCAAGAGCTTAAACATGAGCACAACAATTGCCAAGTATCAAATTATCCAAGACATTTTAGAATTACTACATGTAGCATTTTCCAATTCCAACCATATAACAATTTAACGAAGAAGAAACTTCGCCATATGAATACTATGAGTAAAGCCTAAGGACATATTTGTCCATATGCAACAGCGGAGCGTGTCTCTCTCCCATACAGTGAATGCTGGGATCCATTTTATTCAAACAAAACAAAAACAAAAACAAAAACAAACCGATGCTCCAAGCAAAGTGCATAAGATGTGACGGAATAAAAATATAGTTTCAGGGGAGGAACCTGATAATGTTGTCGATGAAGAAGGGGATGCCTTGGGCATCCCCAAGCTTAGACGCTTGAGTCTTCTTAGAATATGCAGGGGTGAACCACCGGGGCATCCCCAAGCTTAGAGCTTTCACTCTCCTTGATCATATTGTATCATAGTCCTCTCTTGATCCTTGAAAACTTCCTCCACACCAAACTCGAAACAACTCATTAGAGGGTTAGTGCACAATAAAAATTAACATGTTCAGAGGTGACACAATCATTCTTTACACTTCTGGACATTGCATAAAGCTACTTGGACATTAATGGATCAAAGAAATTCATCCAACATAGCAAAAGAGGCAATGCGAAATAAAAGGCAGAATCTGTCAAAACAGAACAGTTCGTAAAGACGAATTTTAAAATGGCACCAGACTTGCTCAAATGAAAATGCCCAAATTGAATGAAAGTTGCGTAAATATCTGAGGATCACTCACGTAAATTGGCTTAATTTTCTGAGTTACCTACAGAGAATTAGACCCAGATTCGTGACAGCAAAGAAATCTGTTTCTGCGCAGTAATCCAAATCTAGTATTCACCTTACTATCAAAGACTTTACTTGGCACAACAAAACATAAAACTAAGAAAAGGAGAGGTTGCTACAGTAGTAAACAACTTCCAAGACTCAAATATAAAACAAAAATACTGTAGTAAAACATGGGTTGTCTCCCATAAGCGCTTTTTTTTAACGCCTTTCAGCTAGGCGCAGAAAGTGTGTATCAAGTATTATCGAGAGATGAAGCATCAACATTACCTTGGGCTTTACCCTTACCTTTCTTGTCCTTTTCCTTACTCTTTGGCTTAGGGAATATATGGCTACCCCCGGGTGTAGAGGTGAATTTTAGGGTGCCTTCTCTCACGTCTATGACTGCTCCCAATAGTTTCAGCAGGGATCTTCCGAGTGTGATTTGTCCTGTTCCTGCGCATTCAATAACAAGGTAATCAATGGATATTGTTCTCCCAAGAATGGTTGTATGCACACCCGCAGCTATCCCTTTAGGAATTATAACAGAGTTACCAATAAGAGTTATTCCTTCTCCCCCTTCAGTGAATTCCCAAAGTTTCAAAGATTTATGAATACTCTTAGGCATTAGGCAAAATTCAGTCATAATATCACAATTAGCATGAAGAGTTTGGTCACCTATGACAATTTTAATAGTAGGATCCCACAATGAAGGTTCAGAGTTCACTAAAACTTGATCAAGACGGTTACGAATATATCCATAATTTTCATTTAGGCGAGATGCACTTGTTTCAAGAGTGTTTAATCTATTATAAATGCTAATAAGGGTTGAATCAAAGTTATTAGCTGAATCATGTGATGCAACCAACTTCTTTATGGCATTAAAAGCTTGATCCCCATTACAATGAAGGAAATCTCCTCCCACTAGAGCATCCAAGGCATATCTATAGCGAATCATAAGACCAAAATAAAAATTACTAAGGAGCAAACTTAGAGTCATTTGAGGTTCGATTTTACGATAAGAAGTAAAAATCCTGGACCAAGCATCTTTAAAACTTTCCTCATCCCCTTGTTTAAAAGTAAAAACTAATTCCTCGGGTGAAGAAGTAACGAGTACAGAGCTAGACATGATAACAAAAGTAAACTAAATGCAAGTAACTAATTTTTTTGTGTTTTTGATATAGAAAGCAAGACAGTAAATAAAGTAAAGCTAGCAACTAATTTTTTTGTGTTTTGATATAATGCAGCAAACAAAGTAATAAATAAAATAAAGCAAGACAAAAACAAAGTAAAGAGATTGGGAAGTGGAGACTCCCCTGCAGGCGTGTCTTGATCTCCCCGGCAACGGCGCCGAGAAAAGAGCTTGATGGCGTGTAACTCACACGTTCGTTGGGAACCCCAAGAGGAAGGTATGATGCGCACAGCAGCAAGTTTTCCCTCGTAAAGAAACCAAGGTTTATCGAACCAGGAGGAGCCAAGAAGCACGTTGAAGGTTGATGGCGGCGGGATGTAGTGCGGCGCAACACCGGAGATTCCGGCGCCAACGTGGAACCTGCACAACACAACCAAAGTACTTTGCCCCAACGAAACAGTGAGGTTGTCAATCTCACCGGCTTGCTGTAACAAAGGATTAACCGTATTGTGTGGAAGATGATTGTTTGCAAGAAAACAGTAAAGCAAGTATTGCAGCAGATTTGCATCTCAGTATAAAAGAATGGACCGGGATCCACAGTTTACTAGAGGTGTCTCTCCCATAAGATAAAAGCATGTTGGGTGAACAAATTACAGTCGGGCAATTGACAAATAGAGAGGGCATAACAATGCACATACATGTCATGATAAGTATAGTGAGATTTAATTGGGCATTACGACAAAGTACATAGACCGCCATCCAAGCATGCATCTATGCCTAAAAAGTCCACCTTCGGGTTATCATCCGAACCCCTTCCAGTATTAAGTTGCTAACAACGGACAATTGCATTAAGTATGGTGCGTAATGTAATCAACAACTACATCCTCGGACATAGCATCAATGTTTTATCCCTAGTGGCAACAGCACATCCACAACCTTAGAACTTTCCGTCACTCGTCCCGGATATCAATGGAGGCATGAACCCACTATCGAGCATAAATACTCCCTCTTGGAGTTAAGAGCAAAAACTTGGCCGAGCCTCTACTAATAACGGAGAGCATGCAAGATCATAAACAACACATAGGTAATAACTTGATAATTAACATAACATAGTATTCTCTATCCATCGGATCCCGACAAACACAACATATAGCATTACGGATAGATGATCTTGATCATGTTAGGCAGCTCACAAGATCCAACAATGAAGCACAATGAGGAGAAGACAACCATCTAGCTACTACTATGGACCCATAGTCCAGGGGTGAACTACTCACTCATCACTCCGGAGGCGACCATGGCGGTGAAGAGTCCTCCGGGAGATGAATCCCCTCTCCGGCAGGGGTGCCGGAGGAGATCTCCGAATCCCCCGAGATGGGATTGGCGGCGGCGGCATCTCGATGAAGGTTTTCCGTATCGTGGCTCTCGATGCCGGGGTTTCGCGATGGAGGCTATTTGTAGGCGGAAGGGCAGGTCAAGAGGCGGCACGAGGGGCCCACACCATAGGTCGGCGCGGCCAGGGCCTGGGCCGCGCCGCCCTGGCGTGTCGCCACCTCGTGGCCCCACTTCGACTCTCCTTCGGTCTTCTGGAAGCTTCGTGGCAAAATAGGACCCTGGGCGTTGATTTCGTCCAATTCCGAGAATATTTCGTTACTAGGATTTCTGAAACCAAAAACAGCAGAAAACTGGCTCTTCGGCATCTTGTTAATAGGTTAGTTCCAGAAAATGCACGAATATGACATAAAGTGTGCATAAAACATGTAGATATCATCAATAATGTGGCATGGAACATAAGAAATTATCGATACGTCGGAGACGTATCAAGGCTCTGGCCAAGTTTTTGCTCTTAACTCCAAGAGGGAGTATTTATGCTCGATAGTGGGTTCATGCCTCCATTAAATCTGGGACAGTGACAGAAAGTTCTAAGGTTGTGGATGTGCTGTTGCCACTAGGGATAAAACATTGATGCTATGTCCGAGGATGTAGTTGTTGATTACATTACGCACCATACTTAATGCAATTGTCACGTTGTTAGCAACTTAATACCGGAAGGGGTTCGGATGATAACCTGAAGGTGGACTTTTTAGGCATAGATGCATGCTGGATGGCGGTCTATGTACTTTGTCGTAATGCCCAATTAAATCTCACTATACTTATCATGACATGTATGTGCATTGTTATGCCCTCTCTATTTGTCAATTTCCCGACCGTAATTTGTTCACCCAACATGCTTTTATCTTATGGGAGAGACACCTCTAGTGAACTCGTGGACCCCGGTCCATTCTTTTATACTCGAGATACAAATCTGCCGCAATACTTGCTTTACTCGTTTTCTTGCAAACAATCATCTTCCACACAATACGGTTAATCCTTTGTTACAAGCAAGCCGGTGAGATTGACAACCTCACCTGTTTCGTTGGGGCAAAGTACTTTGGTTGTGTTGTGCAGGTTCCACGTTGGCGCCGGAATCTCCGGTGTTGCGCCGCACTACATCCCGCCGCCATCAACCTTCAACGTGCTTCTTGGCTCCTCCTGGTTCGATAAACCTTGGTTTCTTTCTGAGGGAAAACTTGCTGCTGTGCGCATCATACCTTCCTCTTGGGGTTCCCAACGAACGTGTGAGTTACACGCCATCAGATACCCGGTATAATGAATTCCATAACTCATGGTTCCCTTTAGATAGCGCATCACTCTCTCAAGAGCATGCCAATGATCATCTCCCGGGTTGGCTACAAACCGGCTAAGTTTGCATACAGCAAACGAGATATCTGGCCTCGTAGCGCAAGCTAAATACATGAGTGAACCAATGATTTGAGAGTATCTCAATTGATCTTTAGTTGCCTTTTCATTCTTTCGAAGTAAGACACTAGGATCATAAGGTGTGAGAGAAGATTTGCAATCAGCATAACCAAATCTGCTCAACACCTTCTCAACATAATGAGATTGCACAAGTGTAATCCCATTATTCCCATCTCTCAATAACTTGATGTTCAATATAACATCAGCTTCTCCGAGATCTTTCATCTCGAAACAATGAGATAAGAAGGTTTTTACCTCCTCAATCATTTTGAGACTTGTCCCAAAAATTAGTATGTCATCCACATACAAGCATAGGACAACTCCCTCACCCCCACCATGGCGGTAGTACACACATTTGTCGGCTTCATTAACAACAAATCCCACACATGTCAAAGTTCTTTCAAACTTCTCATGCCATTGTTTGCGTGCTTGTTTGAGACCATACAAAGATTTCTTTAATTTACACACCTTTCTTTCTTGACCTTGTAGTACGAAACCATTAGGCTGTTCCATGTAAATTTCCTCGTCCAACTCTCCGTTTAGGAAAGCCGTCTTAACGTCCATTTGATGAACGAGAAGACCGTGTGAGGCAGCGAATGACAGTAGTACTCGGATGGTGGTCAATCTAGCCACAGGTGAGTAGGTATCGAAGAAATCTTCGCCTTCCTTTTGGGTATAGCCTTTGGCTACAAGCCGAGCTTTGTACTTCTCAATAGTACCATCAGCTCGAAGCTTCTTCTTAAATACCCATTTACATCCTACAGGTTTGCACCCATAAGGATGCTCAGTTAACTCCCACGTTCCATTAGCCAAGATGGAATCCATTTCGCTTTGAACCGATTCCTTCCAGTAGTCTGCATCAGGAGATGCGAGAGCTTCTGAAATGGTAGTGGGAGTATCATCCACAAGATACACAATGAAATCATTACCAAAAGACTTTGCGGTCCTTTGTCTCTTACTCCTTGTGGGAGCTTCATTGTCATCTTCATCAGAATCTGAACTCTCATCATCAGATTCCTCTTCACACTCCAAAGGAGTTTCATGTATTGGATCAGATTCCCAACTAGACATGCCATGCATATCTCTCATAGGAAATATATCCTCAAAGAATGTAGCATCTCTTGATTCAAAGACGGTGCCAACATTCATGTCGTCCACTCCAGATTTCACCACAAGAAATCTATAAGCAATGCTATGGGCAGCATAGCCAAGAAAGACACAATCCACGGTTTTTGGTCCAAGCTTTCGCTTCTTGGTGATTGGCAAATTCACTTTAGCCAAACAACACCAAGTTCGTAGGTAGGAGAGTGTTGGTCTTTTCTTTTCCCATTCCTCATAAGGGGTAATCTCTTTATTCTTGGTTGGAACACGATTTAGGACATGACACGAAGTCAATATAGCCTCCCCCACCATTCCTTGGATAAACCCGAAACATCTAACATGGCGTTAACCAAATCTGTTAGAGTACGGTTTTTCCTTTCCGCAATCCCATTGGATTGTGGGAAATTGGGAGGCGTCCTCTCATGGATTATACCATGTTCCGCACAGAATAAATTGAACTCATTAGAAAAGTACTCTACCCTTTTTTATCTTTCTTTCAAGTTGGTTCTCAACTCCAGCCTTATAGATTTTAAAGAAATCAAGAGCCTCATCTTTAGTTTTCAGGAGATACACATAACAGTACCTAGTGGAATCATCAATCAAAGTCATGAAATATTTCTTTCCACCTCTTGTCAACTCACCATTCATCTCACATAGATCTAAATGTATGAGCTCTAGTGGTGCCAAGTTTCTTTCCTTCGCGGGCTTGTGAGGCTTGCGAGGCTGCTTTGCTTGCACACAAGCATGGCACTTAGAGCCTTTGACAAAGGTGAATTTCGGAATTAAACTCATATCAGCAAGCCGCGTCATACAACCGAAATTAACATCACAAAGTCGTGAATGCCAAACATTAGTTTCATTAACACTAGTGCTCACATGGTTCACAACATTATCACAGAAGTCTTCTAGAGAGAAGCGAAACATTCCCTCACATTCATAGCCCTTTTGATATGGATATCCGGACCTGGTACTCTAGGACAGCCATTGATATGATATTTGGGTCTAAGGTTGTACCAGTAGTTTATTATAATCTTGTTATTAGGCGATAATAATGTAGCCAGGTCATGCTGTGGGCCATCTAGGGTTTTAATAGAGTCTGTTTGACTTGGGCCTGTCCAAGTCGAACTAGGTTAGGCCCAATAAGGGGGCCAGCCGGCCACCTCTCCCTCTCATATAAGGAGATGGCTCGGCTAGGGTTTAGGGTAGGCTAGTTTTGATTCGGATCATGTAGAACCTTGGGTTCCAGTATCACCATCCCTGCGGGGTTGGCTCTATGACGGCGTCTCGGACGTTCGTCTAGTTATCCAATAAAGATGTGTGAGTTCTTGAGTTGTCAAGAGTAATCATATGTGCTTGAGTATCCTTGAATCTGTCAAGGAAGTTCAAGATCTATCGGTCCTATGGATCAACAAGGTGCATCGTGAAAGATCGGGAAACCTAATCCTCATCCCGATCTTTCACGATGCACCTTGTTGATCCATAGGACCGATAGATCTTGAACTTCCTTGACAGATTCAAGGATACTCAAGCACATATGATTACTCTTGACAACTCAAGAACTCACACATCTTTATTGGATAACTAGACGAACGTCCGAGACGCCGTCATAGAGCCAACCCCGCAGGGATGGTGATACTGGAACCCAAGGTTCTACATGATCCGAATCAAAACTAGCCTACCCTAAACCCTAGCCGAGCCATCTCCTATATGAGAGGGAGAGGTGGCCGGCTGGCCCCTTATTGGGCCTAACCTAGTTCGACTTGGACGAGCCCAAGTCAAACGTACTCTATTAAAACCCTAGATGGCCCACGAGCATGACCTGGCTACATTATTATCGCCTAATAACAAGATTATAATAAACTACTGGTACAACCTTAGACCCAAATATCATATCAATGGCTGTCCTAGAGTACCAGGTCCGGATATCCATATCATCCTCCCCTTCTTCAAGAAGCGTTGTCCCCAACGCGTGAGGGTCGGGTCGGAAAAAAGGTGACGTCAAATGAGCAATATCGCCACTTTCCTTGCTAGTCTTCCACGCCTCACCTCCCTCTCGACTAGCCGTCTTCAAGTTGTGCTCGCCTGCCACTCCTCATCCTCCCTCTCGGCGTGCATAACTTGACACTGATTAAGACACAAACATGTTGAATTCCATCTGAAAAACATACCGAGTAGATCACCCAAAACTTACAGGACAAATTCCTGCATACCAAGGGTCCAAATAAACTGTGTATGTCCACATCTGGAGCGATTCTAGAGCCAGACGGAAAATCTGGAGCCACGCAGGGTGAATCTGGAGCTAGCCGGCCAAATCTGGAGCCGCGCTGGTGAATCTGGAGCTGACACGGTCGAATTCTGGAGCTGGAGCAGCAAAAGAGCCGCGCGTTGAAAAGTTGGAGCCGACGGACGGAAACTGGAGCCGCAGCCGCGGAATCTGGAGCTATCGCGTAAAACTTGGAGCCGACGCAAATCTGAACTCCTAGCGATCCAACGCAATCGTCTGGACATCGATCGTCACCACCACGTCCACGTGGGACTGCTCCCGCAATCGACAAGCCCTGGCTCGATCACAAACAGCAACAACTCAACTTGATCTCCTTCTCGGCGATCGCCAAGCACACCAATCTTCTCCCAAACAACAATCGTCAACCGATCCGCAGTTGTAAATCCCACGGATGATCCTGAAACTTGAATCCGACGCCCACTTCCTCCTCCTCGATCTTCACCAACACCATGGCGGCGATATACCCAATGGTAGCCACAGCAATCGAGCAGAAACAACCGAGCAACAAACCAATCTGCACCGTGATCAACCTAGCAATCTGATACCACATGATGAGGATTAGGTTTCCCGATCTTTCACGATGCACCTTGTTGATCCATAGGACCGATAGATCTTGAACTTCCTTGACAGATTCAAGGATACTCAAGCACATATGATTACTCTTGACAACTCAAGAACTCACACATCTTTATTGGATAACTAGACGAACGTCCGAGACGCCGTCATAGAGCCAACCCCGCAGGGATGGTGATACTGGAACCCAAGGTTCTACATGATCCGAATCAAAACTAGCCTACCCTAAACCCTAGCCGAGCCATCTCCTTATATGAGAGGGAGAGGTGGCCGGCCGGCCCCCTTATTGGGCCTAACCTAGTTCGACTTGGACGAGCCCAAGTCAAACCGAACTCTATTAAAACCCTAGATGGCCCACAGCATGACCTGGCTACATTATTATCGCCTAATAACAAGATTATAATAAACTACTGGTACAACCTTAGACCCAAATATCATATCAATGGCTGTCCTAGAGTACCAGGTCCGGATATCCATATCACCTTTCCAACAAAAGTTCCATACTTAGACACTACAACTTTATTGGACTCAAACACCAACTTAAACCCATCTTTCATAAGACGGGAGCCACTAACGAGATTCTTCTTGATACAAGGGACATGCAGCATGTTCTTCAGTTGCACGATCTTTCCCGAAGTAAACTTCAGATCTACCGTGCCAACACCACGAACAGTATCATGTAACCCATTCCCCATCATTACTGAGGAACCTCGGGCTCGATAAGAGGTAAACATGGAGATGTCAGCACACACATGAACATTGGCACCCGTATCAACCCACCATTCTGTGGGCTGAAACACCGAAAGAATAGTAGGTAACATATTACCATACCCTGTAGTTCCTTCCTCTGTGTTGCCAATGACCATACTGACAGAATTTGAGTTCTGTCCAGCTTGACATTTCTTTCCTTTGTGGTGTGGACAACGATTAGCCAAATGGCCCGTCTCGCCACACACCCAGCAAGGATCTTTCTTCTCCGTTTTCCCCTTCTTCTTGAAGTTGGTAGTCTGGGAGACTCCCTTGTTCTTTCCCTTGGACTTGTGGGCATTTTTCTGCACCATATTGGCAGCAGAACGTCACTCGGTTCCTCCAGTGTGTTTGTCTTTTGCCTTAGCCTTCTCATCAACATCCAGAGAGCCCATGATATTCTCAACAGAGAACTCATGCCTCTGATGTTTCAGAGAAGTGGCAAAGTTCCTCCATGAAGGGGGAAGCTTAGCGACAATGCATCCCGCGACAAACTTGTCCGGTAGCACACACTTGAGGAGCTCAAGTTCCTTTGCCATGATCCGTATCTCATGAGCTTGTTCTACTACGCATCGGTTCTCAACCATTCTCGTAATCATTGAACCGCTCCATAGCATACGGCTCACCTCCGGCATCGGCAGCACCAAACTTCGCGTCCAGTGCATCCCACAGTTCCTTCCCATTTCGTATGTGCAGATAAGCATCAACCAACTTGTCTCCAAGCACACTTAGGACGGCACCCACAAAGATTACGGTGGCATCCCCGAACGCTTTATCCTCGTCAGGAGTAAGCGGACCTCTGGGAATACCTTCCGCAACTCGGTGCACGTCCATAGAAGTGAGCCACAAGAGGGTCTTACTCTGCCATCTCTTGAAATGAGAACCCGTAAACGGGCTCGGTTTGAGCGCAAAGACAGAAACCGTACGGTGAAAATTGCCTAAGCACATAAGGTTTTTGGATTGTTGGATTATTAGGCAATTTCCGTGTGAGTTTAATTACCGAAATCAACATTACAGATTCACAAGCATACTTAACCACACACATCAGACTAAGCACATTTATCAGATCTGAACATGGAACAAGTAGCAGTGCAAAGTAGGAGAGGAAAAGCACGTACATCGCGACCGGGAAGGTCGCACCAGCAGCAGCACCACCACCACCATGGGTATTGTTGATGTCACCCATGGTGTAGTCGGATCTGTCGATGAAGCAGCCGAACCGTCGAAGAAGAGCACGAACAACAGCGAGCAGTCGCGCCGAGGCGCTCCCCAAAAACCTTATCACCCGTCTCCCGGTGCAGGATCTCAACGGATGGAGTTTCGGAGGCCTCGTTCTCCCGACGGCCGTGCACGCAGTCGCCGGGATGGGGAAGACTAGAGAGTAACGCAGCAAAAGGAACTTCGCGAGAGAGATGAACTAGAGAGTTCTGAGAACTGTATGTTTCTCTAGATCTGATCTGTCTCCTTGTATAGCCTGGGAAGCCGACTGGGCTGCATGCACCGTAATCCGACCCGTAGTCAATGAAACTCCCCAACTCAGCCGTCGCGGAACAGGGGACGTACCAATCGTCCCGACACGCGATGGATGGCTGGGTGGTACATCTACCAGCTCCCGCGCGCTACCCAAGTATTCGCCTCTGGATGGTTCGCTGCACAAATCCTACTCCGAATTTTTTTCCCGATCGAGGCGACGAGCTGCCCTTCAACTCGTAATGTATTCCTCATGCCTGCTTATACTCCCCCTCTGTCTTGAGAATGTAAGACGTTTTAATTAGCTAGCTAGTTTAGCTTACTTAAACGTCCTATATATCACTGGTGGAAAAAGGGGCTTTGGTCGCGGTTGGCAACTGCCATTAGTCGCGGTGGCCCAACCGCGACCAAAGTAGCGCGACTAAAGGCTCGTCTTTAGTCGCGGTTCCTTACGAACCGCGACTAAAGGCCCATCCACGTGGGCCGCAGTGCGAGCGCTGGTGGCGAGGGACCTTTAGTCGCGGTTCTTCCGGCCAACCGCGACTAAAGGCCTCCGCAGGTTTAGGGTTTAGCCCCCCCCTCCCCTAAATCTGGTTTCTTTTTAATTTGTATTATTTTATTTCTTTTGGGTTTTAATTTTGAAGGAGTTTCACATATTCTACTGGCATCGTATACATACATGCATATGAATGTACAATTTCAAACAAATTTGAAATTAGAACCAAGAAGAATTCAAGAGTAATATACAATATATATTCAATATCGGATGACCATATACAATATATATTCAATATCGGATGACCATATACAATTTTGAACAAGTTAGTTACAAATTCCGGTGCCTATAAAGATCTACGTCATCGTAATAGTGTTCTCCTCTAGGATCGATGACTTCCTCGCCAACCATCCAGCTAGTTCCTCTTGAAGTGGTCGGAAGCGAGCTTCCTGACTAAGCGTCTTCCGTGAGGTTATTCCTCGAGATGTTGTTCTCACACGTCCGGTCCCGCTCATTGCGAATATCTCCGGATCCTCTCACAAACATAGTATCCACATAGATTGGTCCCCGGTGGCTGAGTATCCCCAATTGTCGACATCGCCATTTTAAAATGTAGCTCTTTTTTGAATTCACCGACCTTGGTATCTACGAACCGTCTCCAAACCCTACGAGGCAAAGAAAATTAAATAAACAAGAGAGTTATTAATTAGTTACTTGATATTAGGAAATGATGAACGAAATAGGCCGATCGATATAGAGCGCAAATGAATGAAAATAATTACTTTTGCATCATTTTTCTCATGTCGCCCCAAAGCGCCGGATCCATATTCGCAGAGTCGTGGACGAGAACCGAGGAGGTCCGAACTTTAATTACCATAAGAATC
>NC_061510.1:30202477-30253383 GCF_022539505.1 Lolium rigidum | reverse complement strand
ATAAACCGCCACAGGTCTTCCTCCACGTCGGCGGGGTGGTGTTCTAACACATATGAATTAACGATGTGTGGGTCAATGAACCCAACATCATGGATGTTCCTTATTCGCATTTCCCGCTTCTTCATTCCGCATAATATATAGCGTACACAACAAGATAGTTAGGACAATATATATATATATATATAGTGCATAATAATGAAGGCAATGAACGAGATGGGGTAGAAATTAATAAATCACTTACGAACGTAGCAAGCTGATGATAGATTTGTCGAGGTCGCGCAGATTGAACAACTGGAACAATTCACTCGGAGGAATTTGTACCCGGTAACGTTTGAAGTGATGCTCATATTTAACTTCCGCATAGATATAGTCTTTGGCGTTTTCATGTTTTATGTAAGCCTTGTACCAATTTAGCGAGACCTTTCATTTGTCGAGGTAGATCCTCTTCTGCGCGAGGCTCGATGAGAGGGCCATTCTTCACATATGTAAATACTACGTCCTTCATTGGCGCCTCATCAAGGCCTAACACCGCACGAAGAGTGATACCTAAGTCGGCCGCTTGTTTTCCGGCACTTTCTACAGTCAATCCATGTGCTGCCGCAGCTGCTATGATATCGGGGGCATCCGGACCGGCGGCTTGCACTATGAGCGGGGCGATCGATTGTTTACTTTGTTTCCCGAGCTGGGCAACTTCTTTCCCCCTTTGCTTCTCCGCCAAGCTCTTTCCCTCTTGTTCTTGAACGCGAGTGCTTGCCTACGAAGTTCACGTAAATAGTCGTCGAGGCAGATTCTTCGCGGCTTGGGACGGTGTGTTCAAAAATGACTTAGCCCACTGCTTTTCCTTGTCGGAATATACTGGCTTGGGCTCGCCCTCTATTTTCTTACGGACGCTTGCCTTCCATTTCTCTAAATCAGCAGCCGCGCCCGCCTCGACTTCCTCGGCACTACTTTCCCAAGACCTCTGGGGAGAGGCTTCGGTGATACCTCCGGTACCTTTGTTTTCTTAGGTACGTAAGGGTCCGGGTTAATAACCAAGGACCTGCACGCTTCTTCGCCGGAGGTGGATTGGGGGGCGGTACCGGTGTACGATCACCCGCCGGACGAGGACCGGGGGCGGCGTCGGCCGACGTGAATGAGGTGTATTAGGTGAAGCACCACCGCCACCGTCACCGCCACCGCCACCGTCACCGCCACCGCCACCGCCACCGTCACCGCCACCGCCACCACCACCACCGTACGGGGGTGGACTTGTTGGCGCCTCGCCCGGAAACTTGATAAATTTCTTCTGCCATAGAATGAGCTGGCGCTTGACATCTCCAAGTCTTTTCACCCCTTCGGGTGTAGCAATGTCAATGTCCGAGGTCCTCAAACCCTTGGACTATCTCCTCCACCGTGACACGAGCATAGCCATCTTGAATGGGGTTGTTGTGGTGGAGTGCTCCGAGTGGTAAAGCATCGCCGATGGCTACCTTCATGGACATGTTCCCGATAGGATAATACGGATGACATGCTTTCATCTCCTTTATATCGTCCACGGGGTAGCGAGGAGGCTCCGGTGCGGTAACCTCGACCACCAGCTGAGGCTCCGGTGCGGTAATTTCGATCGTCGGTGCACCGGCCGGTGAGGCCTCCGTGGAAGCCACGCTCGCTTCTTCTCCGCTGCTGGCTTCCGAGATCCATTGGATGATCTTCATGCTGCGCCCGAGCTGCATCTCTTTCGGCGACTAGTACACTCACGGTTTTCTTCATCACATCCATTTCCGTTACCAACTTCGCCACAACATCCGCATCCCGATCCATCTTTCTCTTACGGCTTCGTAACCGTACGGGTCATCTTTGCGGGGGAACCCTAGTTTCCACGAAATGTCCCCGGGCATGCCTCGTACACGTCCTCCGTGTTCGGGATTCCCGAGGGCTTTTGTCGTGGCGTCGTTCTCTCTGTTGAACCTCGATCCTCCCTCTTGAGCATCCCTCATTGCCTCAATAAGGTTTTGGGTGGGTGTAATTATTTTGCCACAGTAAACACACTCCCCTGTCTCCGGGTTCGGCGATCCCCCATGCCCGTACCACCGGCTTTTGGCCCTTGGGTCCCATCCCTCCGTACCTGGACGGATTCCTCGCGCCCTCGGCTCGTTCTCCATCTTCTCCCACTTAGGCTGCCAAAAGCGATACCCTCCTGGCCCCATTTTATGATTGTACTCCTTCTTGGCCGCATTTTCCTTATTTTTTTCGATAGTTCAAGGAAGCTGCTCCGATTTCTTTTGCTTCACAAATTCTGGCCAATCATGTTGCGGTTTCTCATATTGTCCTTTGAAATCCGGAGTCTTGCCCTGGTTGACAAAGTCATGGGCTAGATTTTGCTTGTATTTCCGGAATGCGTTGGCCATCCTAGAAAGAGCGAATCTGTTTGACTAGCTTGCGCCTCTTCTTGTTTTCCGCAATCTTGTTACCCTCCTCATCGTATTTGCGGTATTCGGAGGTAGAACGAAATGTTCCATAAGCTTGTTGAAGCAATCTTTTTTTCTCTCTCGTTCGACAAAAGTGAAACCAACACGTGCCTTCTTTGGCTCATTCCACTCTGGCGGGTGATCGAGACGTTGTCTCTAACAACGGCTCCGCATTGGCCGACAAACTTGGTGGCGTTCTTGCTTGGGCTCCGGCCGGCTCGCCGGTTTCTTCGTCGACAACATCGATGGTGCATGTTTCTCCTGGTTTCATCGTCTTGGTTGCGCCACGCTTTGACGACGACGTACTCGATTTTTCGACGATCCGGCCGAGGGCTAAAATAAGAAAGAGAGTCGCGCGCGTTAGTACACACACATTTATTCAAATCGGTTAGTTGTATCACCGGACGCTCAATATGTATATATATATATATACCTCGGCGCCGGAGGTGGTTGCTACTTCCAATTGAAGATCGTCGTTTATCGACGTTTCTTCGGCATCATCCGCTTGTCGACGGCGCCCTTCATCTTCACACTCAAGGTTCGGATAAGAAGCGATATCATCTTCTTCTTCTCCGGTCGGCACAAAAGGAATATCGCCTTTTATGATGCCGAACATATGGTCTTCGAGCGTCGGATCATAGTTGTCCGGAATCGGGTCAGCTCTATCGCCCGCCATATGTCGATCCTGAAAACATGTAGTCAAAACAAATTAATTGTGTATATGCCGGCATTATCACATCTCTTCTACATATAAAGAGAGAGGGCGACGAGGGAGGCGAGAGGGGGTCGACGCAGTGATCGCGTGACCGAGAGAACGGTGGTGGTGGCGAAAGGGCGGTGGCGAAAGGGCGGTGGCGGTGACGAGGACACATAACCCTCGCGGTGGCGGTGGCGCGTTCACGGCGTTGGCGTTGGCGCGTTGAATAGAGGCGGTAGCGTTGACGGCGTTACATTTTTATGAATAGGTAGCGTTTGACGGCGTTGACGGTGTTGGCGACGGTACGGCGGCGACACCACGGCGACAACGACGAAGGAGTTATAGTTAATTATATAGTTAAAATTAAAAATAACAAACATAATTACAAAATTACAAAATTTTAAGTTTTTTAAGTTCTTTTTGTTAAGTATATAGTTAAAATTTAGTTCTTTTTAAGTTCTTAAAATTTAGTTCTTTTTAAGTTTATAGTTCTTTTTGTTAAGTATATAGTCCCGAAAACTTTTATGATAAGTTCTTTTTAAGTTTATAGTTCTTTTTGTTAAGTTTACAAAATTTAGTTCTTTTTAAGTTTATAGTTCTTTTTGTTAAGTTTACAAAATTTTAAGTTTTTTTTGTTAAGTATATAGTTAAAATTAAAAATAACAAACATAACAAAAAAAAAAAATCCGGCGGCGGCCGGCCCTCGATCTCTCTTCCTCTCCCTGTGGCCGAACGGGCGGGCGGTCGAACGGGGGGCGGCGCCGCCTCTCTCTGTGGCCGGCGAACGGGGGGGCCGCGGCAGGGGAGCGCGGCGCGCGCGCAGGGCAGGGGGCGCGCCGAGGCAGGGGGCCGGGCGCAAGAGGCAATACGGCAGGGGCGCAGGCGTGCGGCGGCCGGCGGCGGCCCCGGCTAAACGTCGTCGCGCGCGCGCGCATGCAGGGTGGAGAAGGAGAGGAGGGGCGCAGGGCGGAGAAGGAGGAAGGGCGGCGCGGAGACGAACGGCGGCGACGTACGAGACGGCGTCGGCGACGGCGAGTGCGGCGACGGCGAGGCGAGGCGACGGAGACGGCGAGTGAGCGACGACGAGCGCGGCAGTGACGGCGGATCGAGCGACGAGCGCGAGGAGGAAGAGAACTGATGCGCCCGCGGGGCGGCGCGATATTTATAGGGAGGCGGCTTTAGTCGCGGTTGGGGTCCCCAACCGCGACTAAAGGTAACCCTTTAGTCGCGGTTGGGGACCCCAACCGCGACTAAAGGTATTTTCGCGGGATTTGAGCGGTTCCGCGGAAAGACTTTTAGTCGCGGTTGGGGTCCCCAACCGCGACTAAAGGTCTTTTTCAAATTTCTTTTCAATTTTCTTTTCAATTCAAAATGTTGAAAATACAAATAATATACCAAAAAAATCAGAAAAATAAAACTAATTCAATTCAAAATGTTAATAATACAAATAATATATCAAAAAATTCGGAAAAATAAAACTAATTCATTTCAAAATGTTAAAAATACAAATAATATACCAAAAAATTCATAAAAATAAAACTAATTCAATTCAAAATTTTAAAAATACAAATAATATACCAAAAAAATCAGAAAAATAAAACTAATTCAATTCAAAATGTTAATAATACAAATAATATATCAAAAAATTCAGAAAAATAAAACTAATTCATTTCAAAATGTTAAAAATACAAATAATATACCAAAAAATTCATAAAAATAAAACTAATTCAATTCAAAATGTTAATAATACAAATAATATATCAAAAAATTCAAAAAAATAAAACTAATTCATTTCAAAATGTTAAAAATACAAATAATATACCAAAAAATTCATAAAAATAAAACTAATTCAATTCAAAAGTTCGTTGGCCCCCTCTTCCCGCCTCTTTCCGCCGATCCCCTCTTCCCTCCTCGTCTTCTCTCCGCCATTTCTTCCCGCCAATTGTTTCCCGCCAATTTCTTCGGCCTCTTTCTTCCGTCAAATTTTTTCCCGCCAATTTCTTCCCGCCACTTTCTCCCCGCCTCTTTCTTCCCGCCTCTCGTCTTCCCGCTCCCATTTTTCCCGCCATTTGTCACTACATATAGGTAGCCCGGCTTGGCCAGACATCACATCTCTACAATCTCTCATCACTCTCTCATGGCTTCCACCACACCCACTCTAACCTACCGGCAGGTGGAGGAGCTTTGCGCCTCGAACTACCCTTGCCCTCCGGGCTACCGCGTCCCTGCCGGGCCGGAGCCTAAGCGCCGGCGGCGTGCGCGGTCCCTCCCGTCCCTCGGGTGCACGCGCGCCGGGCGGCCATCACGAATCACTACTACCTCGACCTCACGCCGGAGCAGCGGATGAATCCCCGCCGGCATCCCGATAACCGAGCATACTTGGGACGCCTTCTTCATCAATCGGCGTGAGAGGGCGCTCGCCGGTATGAGGAGGACGGTCCGCCTCCCGGAAACTTCCACGAGGCCGGCCGTCGGCTATGGTGGTACGGCCGGACTCGCGGAGCGTCATGGACTACATCACGGCCGGCGATATCCCCCGCCTGCGCTACCCTCGGTTCGAGCCACGAGCGCCGCCCGACGACGGCGACGACAGACGGCGGCGACGACGCCGGCAACTTAGAAGGCGACGACTACCAGGTACAACGGCGGCGGCTATGAAGACTACGAGTATGCATATTATACGCCTAGGCAGGAGTATGACTAAATCACTCCAAATTTCATGTATGCAGGAGTATGACTTAGTCACTCCAAATTTCCTATATGCGGAGTATGACTTAGTCACTCCAAATTTCCTATATGCGAGGAGTATGACTTAGTCACTCCAAATTTCATGTATGCGGGAGTATGACTTAGTCACTCCAAATTTCATGTATCATCGGTGCTATCTCGAGTCAATTGAATCATTCGAAAATGGACACCAATTAAACACATCACGGGTAATATAATTCACATGATTCATTCAACAAAGTTTGGTACAATAATAAATTATTACACATCATTTCTTCCCTTGTGTCCCCGCTTGCTTACGATTGTGCCGTATCCATGGAGCATCCTCATCATTTAACTTAATGCTTGGGTCGGTGTTCACTTTGAAGGGCGGAATTTCAGCAAACATATTATAATCTTCGACATGTCCGTCTTGTCCTCCACTCCCACGATGTTTCTTTTCCCTGAAAGAACAATGTGGCGCTTTGGATCATCGCATGATGTACTTGATCGTTTTCTTATCTTTCCGTTTCCTCGGTTTGCTACTCATGTCCTTCACATAGAAAACCCGAGCGACATCTTTCGCTAGGATGAATGGTTCGTCAAGGTAACCAAGATTGTTGAAATCCACCATTGTCATTCCGTATTGCTTGGTCCACCTTTACCCCACCTCCTCGTTAGCTTGAACCATTTGCACCGGAACAAAGGGACCCTAAAGGAGGGTCCATAGTCAAGTTCCCATATCTCCTCTATGTAACCATAATATGTGACCTTTTGCCCATTCTCGGTTGTCTGCATCAAAGCGGACACCACTTGTTTTGGTTGGTGCTCTTTTTATCTTGGGCGATCGTGTAAAATGTATTCCCATTTATCTCGTACCCTTGGAAAGTCGTTATAGTCGAAGATGGTGTCTTGGCCAACATGTACAGGCTGATCTACAACCTTATTGTCACTCATTAAATGTTTTCTCAACCAACGCCGAAAGTCTCCATGTGGGCCTTCCTAATCCGGGATTCGGGCTTCCCGGGGTTGTCCGAGCGTAAAATATTCTTGTGTTTCTCAAAGTACGGAGCCACCAAGCTGGAATTGGTCGGAGCGTGTGGTGTGCTTCGGTCGAGAGAATGGCCGTCCATACATATCATTGATTTCCTTCCGATCGTGCCTTTTCCACTTAGTCTCCCCTCGTGCCGCGATTGAGGAAGACCAATCGGCTTAAGGTCGGGAACAAAGTCAACACAAAACTCAATTACCTCCTCATTTCCATAGCCCTTGGCGATGCTTCCTTCCGGCCTAGCACGGTTACGAACATATTTCTTTAATACTCCCATGAACCTCTCGAAGGGGAACATATTGTGTAGAAATACGGGACCGAGAATGGAAATCTCATCGACTAGGTGAACCAGGAGGTGCGTCATAATATTGAAGAAGGATGGCGGGAACACCAACTCGAAACCGACAAGACATTGGATCACATCGTTCCGTAACCGTGGTAGAACTTCTGGATTGATTACCTTCCGAGAGATTGCATTGAGGAATGCACATAGCTTCACAATGGCTACTCGAACATTTTCCGGCGAGGAGCCCCCTCAAAGCAATCGGAAGCAATTGCGTCATAATCACGTGGCGAGTCGTGAGACTTCGGGTTTTGGAACTTTTTCTCCGCCATGTTTATTATTCCCTTTATATTGGACGAGAATCCCGACGGGACCTTCATACTTGCTCGGGCATTCAAAAAGATGACCTTCTCTTCTTTGGTCGGAGCGTAGCCGGCACGACCTTGAAACCGTTCCGGATGCTTGTCATCGGGGTCTTTCAAACTTTGCTTGGTCCTCGCCGTGCTTCCTTTGTATCATTTGACTTCCCATACACGCCCAAGAAGCTTAGGATGTTCACGCAAATATTCTTCGTAACGTGCATCACGTCGATTGCGGAGCGGACTTCTAGGACTTTCCAATATTCTAGCTCCCGAATATAGATTTCTTCTTCCACATGGCTACGTGCCCGTCGGCTCCCTTCGGAACCGATTGTCCGCCGAGGACCCTTTCCAAAGATGACTTTCAAACCCTTGACCATATCAAATACCTCAGCACCGAGTGTGTTCCGCGAGGCTTCGGCCGGTGATCTGCCTTGCCGTTGTAATGCTTGCCTTTCTTTCTTCTTGGATGACCTTTCGGAAGAAATCGACGATGCCCAAGGTACACGTTCTTCTTACAATTTGGCAAATGTACACTTTCGGTCTCATGTAAGCGAGTGCGTGCATGCATTGTATCCCTTATTTGACGAGTCCCGAAAGGTTACTAAGAGCAGGCCAATCGTTGATGGTTACGAAAAGCAACGCTCGTAGGTCAAATTCCTCTTCTTTGTGCTCATCCCACACACGGACACCGGAGTCTGCCCCACAGCTGTAAAAGCTCATCAACTAATGGCCTTAGGTACACATCGATGTCGTTGCCGGGTTGCTTCGGACCTTGGATGAGCACCGGCATCATAATGAACTTCCGCTTCATGCACAACCAAGGAGGAAGGTTGTAGATGCATAGAGTCACGGGCCGAGTGCTATGGCTGGAGCTCCGCTCGCCAAAAGGATTCATGCCATCCGTACTTAGACCAAATCTTATGTTCCTTGCGTCGGCTGCAAAATCTTTGAACTCTCTGTCGATCTTTCTCCATTGCGTTCCATCTGCGGGGTGTCTCAACTCCCCGTCCGACTTACGGTCCTCTTTGTGCCATCGCAACAACTTGGCATGCTCTTTGTTCCCGAACGGACGTTTCAACCGTGGTATTATAGGAGCATACCACATCACCTTGGCGGGAACCCTCTTCTCGGGTTTCGGCCCTCAACATCGTCACCGGGGTCATCGCCTCGATCTTATAACGCAATGCGGTGCATACCGGGCATTCATTCAAATTCTCGTATTCACCGCGGTAGAGGATGCGATCGTTGATGCATGCATGTATCTTCGAACCTCTAAACCTAGAGGGCGAGACAACCTTCTTTGCTTCGTACGTAGTGGCGGGCAACTCGTTATTCTTTGGAAACATATTCTTCAACATTTTCAGCAAGTTTTCAAATGCCGAGTCAGCTACACCTGCTCGTGCCTTCCATCTCAGCAAATCCGAGTGTGCAGCCCAGCTTTTTCGGACCATCGTCGCATCCGAGGTACGGCGCCTTCCTGTGATCCTCTAACATGCGATCCAAATTCTCCCTCTCTTTTTCAGTTTCGCGGCGTCTCCGTGCATCGGCAATGGTCCGACCAAGATCATCAACGGGATCATCACGTGCCTCTTCTTCACCTTCCCCTTCACCTTCAGCATCCTCCATGAAAGTATCACCGAAATGAGAAAGATAGCTTTCATCATTGAAATCATCCCCTTCTTCATCTTCTTCCATTATAACCCCTCTTTCTCCATGCTTGGTCCAACAATTATAGCTTGGCATGAAACCGTGCCGAAGCAGGTGCATGTGAACATCTCTTGAGGAAGAGTAACCCTTCGATTCTTACACTTAACACATGGACGAGATAACAAAACCCCCACTGCTTGTTCGCATTAGCCACTACGAGGAAATCTTTCAAACCCGTACTGAACTCGCCGGAGAGTCGGTTACCGTACATCCATTGCCGATTCATCTGCATTATTATAATATAAAATATATAATTAACCATCATGCATTTGTTAAACTAACTAGCTACAAACAATATAAATTAAACAATGAACTACACACACATGCATATTTTATCAATGACACATCAAAGGTTCAAGTTGCTAACCGCGATCGAGGAGGAAAAAATAAATGAGAAAGCTCAAGTGTGACTCCAACACTTCATATCATGTTTGTTTCATGCTCTTGGGGCATTTCATCAAACACCTTATGTGCATAAGAGGAACCAAAAGCAAACCTAACACTCACTTGTGAAGTTTGTGAAGAGAATGGCTCCAAATGGCTAAGTGTTGGCTGCTGGATGGGTATATATAGGGGAGGGGCTTTAGTCCCGGTTGGCACGGCCAACCGCGACTAAAGGCCTTCGGGCACCTTTAGTCGCGGTTGGGCTGGCCAACCGCGACTAAAGCCCCCACGTGCACCAGCTGGCCACCGTGCGCCCTGGGCCCAGGCCTTTGGTCGCGGTTCGCCACACGAACCGCGACTAAAGACCCCATTAGTCGCGGTTCCTTTACCTTCGCGACTTATGGGGCTTCCCGGAAGCCTGTTTTTCCACCAGTGTATATTACCAAACGGAGGGACTATATCGGTTCACGCATTCATGCTCGGCGACTCGATTTCCATGGATTAGATAACAAGAGTTGAACACAAATATGTACGGTTCTAGGACATCGACATGAATATGATCGACCCCTCGCCAAGCGATACTATATATCTAGCTAGTTTATGACCAGGTGCTGGTATTGCCTGATCGTTTCTCTACCTTCGCGGCGTAAGTCAACTGATCGATCTTGGTTGCGAGCAGCTACTCCACCTGCTTGCTTGCATGCATGGTGCTGACGAGTTGCATGTGGCTAAGATACATATATTCTCTATCTTGGCACTAGAAAAGAAAATGTGTACCACTAGATCTGTACTGCACTAGTCGGCCAGGATATCGGATCTTCGGAAACGATATGTTGGCGACTTGGTGGTGATGGGTCCAAGCTAAACACCCTTCTTCGGTTAATAATTGGAACTAGTGTTTGTGGAAGATTTCTCCCTCCGCGAAACTTCTTTTGATAATTGCACATATAATCTTAGCTAAGTGTTGAAGAGATGTGAGGATGCTAACCTTGTCCCCAACTAGGGCAAGTGCCATTTTATGGTAATCAAAGCTATAAATATTTGGTGATAAAGTCTACGGTAAAGGTATGTAGTAGGAAAAGGAAACTAGAAGCCAACTAGAGGTTATTGTATCCGCGAGATGCCAACGGAACAAAAGGTTTCCTTGGACATGACGGTTTCTATAGAAGGCTCATTAAAAGTTTTATCTGAAGTGTTCAAATCTTTGGTAGAAGGATGTCCCCTTTCACTTTGGTGATGATTGCAAGGTACCCCTCAAGGCCTCAACTAGCCGAAGAAAGCTTCAATCACAACACATGTTACTACACCACCTAAGTGGCACAAATATTTGAACTAATTTGCGACGCTACTAGATATATCGTCAGTATTGTGCTTGCACAGCGTACGTTGCGGTGAAGAGCTTAATATTATTCATCATGCTAGTCGAACTCTGAATGATCCTTAGAAATACTATCATTTGGCTAAGAAAGTATAATTTTCTATTGTATTTGTTCCTGACAACTTAAGATCTGATATAATTGATTTAAAGTACAGGTTCATACGAAACACCGAGCTCCAAAAAGGACATCATCTCCAGAGAATATCCGAAACCTCGATTGATTCATTGGCTTTTATCGCTGCATGAATTTGAGTTGCAGATTGTGGAGAACTCGCAAAGACCAAGGTGATGAAGAGCTCCTATCAAAAGTAAAAGTAATTGACGATGGTCTTAAGACAATCATGCTTTGTGTCATCATGGAACAACAATGCCCAAAGTAAAAGTAGATTTCATTTATAATCACATCAACTTGTCTGCAGGTAATCAAATTTCTACGATGAAGAAGAAACTGTTGGATTATTAGGCAATTTCCGTGTGAGTTTAATTACCGAAATCAACATTACAGATGTACAAGCATACTTAACCACACACATCAGACTAAGCACATGCATCAGATCTGAACATGGAACAAGTAGCAGTGCAAAGTAGGAGAGGAAAAGCACGTACATCGCGACCGGGAAGGTCGCACCACCACCACCATGGGTATTGTTGATGTCTCCCATGGTGTAGTCGGATCTGTCGATGAAGCAGTCGAGTGTGTCTCGAACTCGAACTCGAGTCACGAAACGCGACGTGCGTGACGAGGCGAGGCGAGGCGGGCGGAGGAGGAGTGCGCGAGGACTCCTTCTATTCTCACTCACTTGGAATGACTAGAACAGCAGCCCTTATATACCACTCCAACTCTCTCCCAACTAGCAATGTGGGACTAAACTTTGTTCCCCAAGGCTGTCCCAAGCTGCCAACGTGATGAGCCTTGAGATTTCAGGAATTGTAGATTACATGGGCTGCCTTACTGGGCTGTAGCCCATCTACATTCAACAGAAACCTCCGTATACTGGCCGGCCGTATTACTCACTACTCGAATTCGTTATATAGTACTCCCTCCGTTCCTTTATATAATGCCTATTGTTTTTTCGCATTTGTTTCAGAATATAAGAGTAAAGCTATGTTTTTTTTGCAAAGAACCCCTTCCACCGATCAGGTCAAGTCCAGAAAATCTGGAAACCGATCTGGTCATGTATTTCTGAGATCTGTTTTCAGTTTCCTATTTTGTCTGTGATATCGCTAGGGGGTTTTGTGTGAAAAAATGGCTCACGCTAATTTCCGTGCCAAAAAACAATAGGCAATATAGAAAGGAATGGAGGGAGTATAAGATTTAGCTTAGCAAGTGGAGGCAGTGGAAAAATCGATTGACGGGCATGTTGTCCTTATCGGTTGAGCATGTGTCGCAAATCAATCACAACCAATGGTTAATTTCCACGGATTAGACAACAAGAGTTGCGTATGGTATAATGTAATTTAGCGTGCCCTGGACATCGATATGATCATCTGTCACCAAGTTGACAAGCAAGCGGCGAGCGGTACTAGTTTAGGACCAGCTGCTCGCATTGCGTGCTGGTTTCTCTAGTTTCTCGGTGTACAGATAAGCTATACTAGCTGCGTAAGTGGCTGCCTAGTCAACTGATCGATCTTGGTTGCTACTACCTCTATCTCAAGATTTAAGGCATATATTTTTTTAGAACGTCAAACTATGTTAAATTTGACTAAGTTTTTATCAAAAAATATTAACATGAAAAGTACAAAATCAATATCATTAGATAGATAATAAACTATATTTTTATATGGTACCTACAAAATATTATATTTATTCATAAATTCTTCTAAAAGTTTGATCAAATTTCACTTCATTTGACTTTCTGAAAATAATATAGACTTTAAACCTTGGGATGGAGGTAGTAGCTAATAAAACACCGCTTGCTAGCCAAATGAACGAGATGTGCATGCATGTGGTTAAGTCAAACGTACAGCGTACTGATTGTATATTCTGTCTCTCAATCTGGAATTCTCCATACCGCATATAAATTGTATTAGATCTATGCTGCTCAAGTTGGCGAGAATACCGGTGGACAAAAACAATATGTAGGTGTGTTGGTGGTGATAGGTCCAAGCAAAACGCCTATGGGTTCAAGATACCGTTTTTCATTTCGGCTTCGACATGGAACCTTTGGCGAGCCACTAAGCACTTGTAATTGGCTAGGTCATCACCGAACGAACGTATTAATCAAAAAACTTTTGGATATTTAGAATGCGAAATTGGGGATTACTTTCTCTTGTACATGATAAACATGCAGATCTTAGATGGAATCTCCTTTTTTTAAGGCAACAACACAGGTTTTTGTCCATGGAGATGCTCAACTCAAAGGAAAGCTTCTTGTTTGGTGTGAGAAAATTTCACTTCATTTCACAAATCTAGTGAGAAAATAACCCAACCGAATCTAATCACTAGCACTGGTAGAAAAATGGCCTTTAGTCGCGGTTCGCAACTGCCATTAGTCGCGGTTGCGCAACCGCGACCAATTAAGCGCGACTAAAGGCCCCCCCTTTAGTCACGGTTGCTTACGAACCGCGACTAAAGGCCCGTCCACGTGGGCGGCTACCGTGCGCCTGGGCGAAGGACCTTTAGTCGCGGTTGGTGTCCCCAACCGGGACTAAAGGCTATTTCGTTAATTTTTTTTAATTCATTTGGATTTCTAATTTTTTTTCACTCCGTTTTTTTTCTTTTTTTTTCCAGAATTTCTCTTATTTCAGTTATTTGCATAGCTTAGTCTCTATCTACACTTATCTCTAGTCAAATTACTTACTCGTGGTCAAACTTCCCGCTCGGTCACCCATCCTCCCACTACTCCACCTCTAGCACGCTTAACTTCCGAGTTCCATTCCGTTCCGCATCCAAGTGCTTCGCGCGCATGTATGTGATAGTACTATCATATCAATCCTATTAACATGTTGATCGATGTCACATTTCTTTATTGTTTCAATTTCAAATAATTATTTTAATAAACAAAGTAATGATGTAATAATAATATTGAATAAATAAATAAACATTAACTTTTTAATTTGTATTATTTTTAATTTTATTAATTAATTAAAATTTTTTTTTGCCAAACCTAAAATCTAAAATTTTAAAAATCTAAAAATTGGGTAAAAATGATAGTAATGTTTATGCAGAATGAAATTATTAATTTTAGGTTTTAAAAAATTAAAAAAATATAAAATCCATAATTTATAGAAAAAACTAAAATCTTCCTGCTTTTGTATTTCTATTTGGAATTTTGAGAATCTAAAAATTGGCTAACCGGGTAAACCCTGGTGAATTCGGATGTAACTTTTTCCCAGGATTTTTTTGATATATTATACGTTTTTTTCCGACGTCGTATGCAAAAGTTATTGCCGTTTTACCATTTTTTAAACTTTTTTTGCAAAAAAAGTGGAAATTCGAATTTCTTAATTTCTCCGAATAGTAGGTTGCATAACATACAAGAATCTGAAAACAATTTTTTTTTTGAATTTTCTATCATTTTCTTTTGTATTTTACAAACCAAAAAAAGGCGATCCACAGGGGGGTGCAGGGTGCGCGGGAGTAAAAAAACTCGGAAAAACCTTTAGTCGCGGTTGGGGACCCTTTAGTCGCGGTTGGTGTCCCCAACCGCGACTAAAGGTTTTTCCGCCGGCCGTATCCCTCCATAGCCCTTTAGTCCCGGTTGGTGTTACCAACCGCGACTAAAGGTACCTACCAAATCGCGGATGGAGCATTAGTCGCGGGTTGCCTCCCGAACGCGACTAAAGCTCATCTAGTCGCGGTTCGAATATTTCCGCGACTAATGGGGCTGGATGGAAGCCCTTTTTTCTACCAGTGTAGAGCTTTGTTTCAAATGCAGTTATAGAACATGTTGATCTTAGATCTTTGAATGATACAAAATTCACATGGGGAAATCATGCTAACATCCCTAATTTAAAAAAATTGGAGTTTTTTACATGCCTAAATTGGGAAGATATTTGCTTTGTTGTCAGTGCGTTATCAACGAAGGTTGTTGTTTCCTAGCTTTCACAAAAGGTTGTTGTCCTGCTGCTGAGACTCATCGATTGTTTTTTTTCTTTAATCTTTGGTTTTTGCTACCATAGACCCTTAAAACTGAAACGTTTTTCTGAATGTAACACAAGGACAGCTGGGATTAAATGATACATGTTAGGGATTAGAGGTAGGATGACTGAGATTAAATGATACCGCGATAACACTTCGGAGAGTTTACACAGTTTTGTGATTTGGGGCTCTATCGAAGCACAAGTCTTAATCTTTATGTCTTTTTTGTAGCCATGTTCATCCTTGATAGTTCGAATATTGCTCTGCAACAATGCTGTTGTAATACCGTCTTAGTACTAATATATTCCCTTCATTGAAAAAAGATAGGTGCGCCAGAAAAAAGAGGAGTCAATTTATCCAGTTATTTGTTACAGCCTACATGTTATATCCAAATACAATTTCAAGGATACCGGTACATTGGAACGAAAATCTCTGTAAAAACTATATATATGAAAAGGTGTAACACACATGAAACATGAAATTTCAATTGTTAATAATATATGAAAGGATAAATTTAATTTTCATGAAAAAATTGTTTGTTGACCAACGAAAGGTTGTTAACGTTCAGGAACATACCTCACTGGGGTAGATAAGGTGAAACAACAGGCTGAAGAAACTGATGATGTTGATGATTTGCTTGATAAGGTGAAACAACAGGCATAATATGATGGTTTGTTTTCATCAACCGGATGTATGGAAAACGATGACATTGAAAATTAGATAATTAAAAAGGGATGATGGGGACAACTTGCATGTCGATATAGACAACCATTAATAAATGATAGTGATGTGGATAATTGAATTGTTGAGAAAAGGAGTGATATTGATAAATTACATGTTTAGATGGATTGTAATTACTCAATATTTGTGAGATTTGGTTTTATAACAAATACATATCGTTGAATAAAACGGATCTGCCCATGGTTAACCTTTTCAGTCAAGTAACAACCTACGTCACCATCGTAAATTAGTCCTTCATCTACTCCAAAGCTTCTGCACTCTGCTTCTGTTTCTTTCTAACTATCTTTTACGTTGTGTTTAGAGGGAAGGATACAGCTCATGCACATCAGAGAAACAAATTCTGTGTTATGCCCTCCATTTATTTTCAACGAACTGATCTGGTTTGGTTTGCTTATATATAGAAATGGCGTTGTCTTGCACGCCCGTAGGAAGATGAAAAAAATGTACCTGAAAAAATCTCAACTTACCACATCCATCTATCTCATGGATGACAATAGGCCCTAGAAGTTTCAACATCTGATGGTTACGCCATGTTTCGGGCAGAAAGGCACACAACAAAAGTCATTTGCCGTGTCATTTTTTACCGTGTGGCTTTTAACTTGCGTCGGGACACGGCGAAATCTTTGTCGTGTTCCGAAAAACCTTTGCCATGTTATTTGCCAACATGGTAAAGAAGTTTTTCCCATAGAAAGTGATGGATGTCAATGAGAGCAGAGTAACAAATTTTCTGGCGTGCAGGTTCATGTTGTTCAAAATTTCCAAACTTCCTCTTTCCCATTGGTATCTACTCGTACCCCTCCTCCCACGTACCAAGCTTCCATGACTTTTCCATATTCTAGGTGGAACCTTTCACATTCAAAAGACAACTAATACTCTAGCGAGCAGCTTAGACCATGCCCCGTCAATGAAAGGAGCCATGCAGTTCTCTTTATCTTTTCTACGAAGGCGTCATATGCTGGCCGCTTGGGGCAGTGTTATTTGGGGACAACGTCCCAGATGAACATTTCTGGAGCCGAAGACCACCTCCCCTTCCACTTTCAGGTTCCGATTGATTATTCAGAGGAAATCTTAGGTTTGATTTGACTTTCAAATGTTCCTTTGGTTATCCGTCCACGCGTGTCACACATATAACTATAAAAGGAAGGTCTGTGTGGGGGGAGAGGTTACCTAGCTCTTTAGCATGCGATGTTGATAAGTTGGTGGTGGAGTCTATGTGACAGGGTATATGCTTTTGTTTAGAGTAAGTTCAACACTATAGCCAATTGTTGTCTATAAGCATGAGTAAGTTCACCGCGACCACCATATGGATCATTACACTATAGGAAATAGTCTAACCGTTGAGGGCTAAACCTCGTGCCGATGACATTTATCGAGGCCGTCGGCGTAGGTCCTCGAAAACCTCCGCCTACAACATAGTTGTCGGCGTAGAAAAGTTGTTGGCATAGCTCGACCTACGCCGACGGCAGCTGTTAGCATATACACAAGCCATCCGCGTAGCTCTACCTGGGCCAATGGCGGGCGTTAGCATACATAGCCATCGGCGTAGCTTTACCTACGCCGACGGCGGCATGGCTCACTGTCACCAATGCGTGTCTCTCGAACATCTCCATGCATGCTTTAGGACTCTACATGTTGGCGAACATGGTCCATTGTAACTTAGATAAACACCGCTCAAGATTCTGTTCAGATGCCAATGGCCCAAAACGTAGGTACTATTGGCTGCTATGGGTGGCGGTCTGTAATCCCAAAACCTTGGGAGGCTTTGGCATCATTGGAACTACTATTATGAACACCTGCCTTATATTCAAATGGATTTGATGTCCCGTGTTGCGGGAAAAAGACTTGTGTGCCATAGTATCCGCAACAAATAATCTCAGAAGCAATGATCTACTCGTGGACTTGCACCGTCCTGGTTCCTAGATCTAGAACGCCATACGGACACTAAAACATGTGGTTTGCCTAGGTGCCAAACACAAAGTAGAGAATGGGACCCACCTGCCTTTGGCTTGATTGGTGTTAGGGTTGGGTCACTAAAGGGTAGATTCCCCCCTTGTATGCCATCTCCGAGCATCATGAGATCTCGATGGCTAGGTTGATCAAGGATGATGAACAACAAATACTTTTCGTGGAGGTCTAGGGCGAGCCACTCAAAACGAGGCGCTCAACTTTCTGCATGAGCTTGGTGTGTTGTATCTTTTTCCTAATCCATCTCCTTTAGGCGGGCTCTTGAACCTCGGGAGGTTCGGTCAAATCTAAATAACAAAAGCTTTGCCAAGGAAGCCGTAGAAACACGTCCAAGATATCTTGAGGATCTATGTCCCCTTGAAAATCCAGATCTTGATGTGGCAACTGATTCAGAAGTGGCTACCTTGCAATGACAACATTAAGAGATGTCGTGGCCCTTCCAATGGCGGATGTGCCTTAAGTGGTGATCATGAAGACAATAACCACATCTTCTTTGATTGCTCTCTAGCTTGCCAAATTCTTGTTGAGTGCACCTAAGAAGCTGCTCTCTCAAGATTGGAATCCATCTTGCTGTTGTCGTCAGAAACCCCCTGGCGGGCAGAGACGGGCAACACAGTAGAGCCGGGAACAACTAGGGCTGCGGCTGGCCCCAGTCCCTCAGAGCGATGGCCCGCAAAGCCTCCTGGTCGCACGTCCGATGCAATCGCAAGGGCGTGCCACCTGACCTATACCCGGTCGGGAAGGTGTGGATGATGCCTCGCTTAGTTTCTGCAGGGCACACACGTAAACGTTAAATACGAGCCTCGATCGGCTCTCAGAGTTATCCTGCGAATCGGCTCAAAGAGCCGATTCACCCATGATTCGAACGGGGTGTCCGAATATATGGTGGTCCCGCTTGATCAAGATAAAGCTGATTAGATCTACTGACGATTTAGGGTTTTCACCGCATAATCGGATCATCCTACTCACGATTGGGCCTCGCGCTCGCGCACGGTGACCGTAAGCCGATCCTAGACAGGGCCTAAAAACCAACACGAGGTTGATCCTCGGAACATCCTTTCTAGGGCTAGCGAACGTCACCCTACACGCCGCTGGATCCTCCAACCCTTTGTAAGGCCTAACTATTGCGGATATTAAACTAATCCTTGAAGAATCAAGGAGCAACCGTAACGGATCAGATCTACTAAACCATGATCAAGCGGGTGCCGCCCCTACACCTAAGATAGGTGTAAGGCGGCTAGACATGCAAGGGTCGCACTACGATAGCATATTATACGAGGAACAATGCTAACCCTAACATGTCTAAGATAACTACGTTGCTCGCCATCAAAAAGGCTTCAGCACGAGCAACGCATGAACAACGTGGATAGGCATTACGCTGCCTAGATCGCAAGATGCGATCTAGGGCAGCATGGTGCTTACCGGTAGAAACCCTCGAGACGAAGGAGTTGGCGATGCGCCGAGATTTGTTTGGGGTGAACGTTGGTTGTTGTTTATTCCATAAACCCTAGGTACATATTTATAGTCCAGGGGACTTTCTAATGTGGGCGTGCACTAAACCGTGCACGGGTAAAATTCTATCTTCTAATCTAAGATGCGATCTAATATGTTACAGATACACGGGCAGTTTAGCCCAACTTGGTATAAAAGGCCGATTCACGTATTTCTTCTATGTATATTCTTCAAATCCATCTTGATCGCGGCCCACCTCTGACTTGGTCAAATTCTGGTGATAACACATGCCCCCCTGGTTTTGGAAATGACATTTCCAAAATCATTACGCCTTTCTTTCGTCGGGTCATGTCGTGGCAGGATTGTTGCAGTATCCGTCATCATGATGTCCTGCCCCTTCCGCTTCTACGCGGCCTGCGAAATTTTTCTGCCAGGCACCATTCCTCGGGAACTGCTGTGGCAATGAATCTCCCGCATATCCTCTTTATCTAACCGTTTTACACGGCTTTCGGCCTCTTCATCCCCTTCGCATTAGCACCCAAAAAACCCTTCCGTACCACCATGTCTTCTTCCTCCTCCGAGCTTTCCTATGGGTCCTCCTCCTCCCGCGAGACGCCGCCGGACATCCGTGCCCCAGAAGCATGGGACCTGGAAGACCACGCCTCTTCCATCTGGTCCGAAGATGACCAATCCCTGACCAGCGGGGATGAAGATCTTCAGTTCCTTGCCGTCGGGGAACTGGAGTCGGAGAACGAGGATGACCAGTTCCCCTGGGACGTCTGTCCTTCCTCTGAAGAAGAGGAAAAGGAAGACGATGACGACGACGACGACTCCCTCGAGGGCTACCCGCCAGCGAAGCGCCTCCGCATGTGGTGGGAAGACGACAGCAGCGACGACGAAGACGGGGATGAAGCTCCCGTAGAGGGCTACGGGAGTAGCGACGAGGGGCCCATCGGCAGCAGTGCCGACGAGAGCTCCGAGGACGACGACGAGGGCAGTGATGGCCCATAGATTAGGATCTACTAGTGTAGGCCTAGCAGTAGTAGATTGGTCAATAGACCCTCCTTTTGTTCTTCCTTCTTTGAGCAATCGGTTCTTCCTTTGTAAGAAATCCTCTTTATTAATGAAGAAGTTTCCCCAATTTGATTTTGTTGATTTCTCTTAAACCGATCCTCAATGAGCCGATGGTAACACATCAGGTCTTCATGAACTATCCTTCGTCCTTTTCGAATAATGACTTTGGTTTCCACCGGATCACCCTTGACAAAAATCACGACTCAGGACTTAGCCGATGGCCACCTAATCGGCTTTCCAAACAGAGCATCTGCCGGGCCAGCTGCCCCCCGAGCCCCAGTCCAGGCGACAAAGGTAGTAAATCAGCCAAATGTGCCGCCATTGTCCTCAGGCCATAACGCGGAGCCAGCCGATTTTATCAGGAATCGATTTCCCAGAGCAGAGAGCCTTCAAGGTGAGCTGCCCCCCGAGCTTCTTCAGTTCTTCCTGCACCTTGCCGGCCAGATCGGCTCCTTTCCTTTGGGCGGATCTAATGCAATCCATCCTCGACCCGTCCAGGCTGCTCTTGGCATTGTTTTTGAAGAGAGGATCCGAGCCCTTGAACCACTCCATCGAGGAGTTCTTCCATTAAAATCTCCCTTCGTGCTCCATCGACCCTCTGATCGTAAAATTTATTCCTCTTTAGTCGATGGCCATGCGTCGGCTTTTATATCCTTAAGTCGATGTCTGCTGCATCGGCTGTGCTCAAAAAATTTCGAATTTTTGGATTTTTACGGCCGATTTATGCATCGGCCCCCATACTTTAATACCCATCGACAAAGGATGAAACGCTTCCATTGCATATCCTCG
Organism: Lolium rigidum; assembly: GCF_022539505.1. NCBI lineage: Eukaryota > Viridiplantae > Streptophyta > Magnoliopsida > Poales > Poaceae > Lolium > Lolium rigidum. The sequence continues at coordinate 30,232,266 of NC_061510.1, read as the reverse complement.
TGTTTTATCCACCTGGGTGCCCCCCCGAGCCGATTCTGTCAAGAGAATTGATGGTATCGGCTCTGTCGACATGGCGATTGAACCCGTGCGAGAATGGATGGTGAGGATAATTTTGGCCGATTGCTGGAATCGGCCTCCATGTTGCTTGCTCGGTGAAGGTTTCGTAATGTCCCTTCACAGATCTTTTGGGGCCGATCACAAGGATCAGCCTCGCCGTGTTTGTTCATTGGCTTGCTCCAGCTACATGGTTAGGCCGGTAGACAAAACCAGCCCAATCTCTGACTTTATCATGTTGGAGCGCTTGCTGTCGTCCACCTTGAGTGCATCGTGTAAACGAGGAGCACTAAGCTTTGTCGGAAGGACGAGCACCATGTTTGTGCCAGCCGATGTTTCATCATCGGCTTTCCTTTGCTTGGGGCACCACTCCTTTCTCTGTGGACGACCCTCTTCATCCAGGGTTCGCTGAACCTTTGCAGCCAGATCAGGCCTTGCCTTCCTCAATGTATGCAAGTATAACCTCTCGGCTTCCTCCAGGTCGCGCAATCGCTGAACCCTGCGTTTCTGGGAACGGCTGAGCCCATCAGGGCACCACCTTGGCCGGTGGTACCTGTCTTCTTCTTCCTCTTGTCCCTCGTTTTCCGAATCCTCGAGATCTTCCCATCGAGGGGACTCAGCGCGTTTGCTTTGTGGCGGGAGAGGCCCTAAGCGCTCGAACACGGACACGTTGGCTGCCTCCTTCTTCTTCGGTTGCATTCTGGCAATTGCCGATTGTGGGCAATCGGCTCATTCCCGAATCCCAGCGAGTGTACCGAAGAAGGGGCAGTCCCGATGCTTGTCCTTGTCGTCTCGCTCCCTTGCCTCCCCCTTGGCACGGCGCTCGTGCTCCTCCTCATCGTGATCGTGCCGACGATGTCTTCCAGCTTTCTCTCGCCGTACGATCTCTTTCACCATCGTTGTTGGATCGCCGGCGTTGGCCATACCGACTCACATACTTGTTGAGGAGGTGATCGAGAGAGGGTCGCTGATATCTTATGTTCTTCACTTCTCCTCTCGTGACGTAGCGCTTGCCGTCTTGGCGGAGCCGATCGCTTGGAGCGGCTTCCTCCGTGTCTTTGCTATGAGAGCAGCCTGCCCTCGTCTCCGTCCTTACCGGAGTAGTGCCCAAGCTCTACCATGTTGATATTGCACGAGAAACCTGGCCGGCACCCTCCATGGTAAGCATACTCCACCATGTTAACGGCGGGGAAGGGGTGTGTGTCGACCTTCATGGCGTACTCGGTTAAAAATTAACCGTCCATTTTCGATCGCCATTTGGATCTGCTCGTCGCCACACCCTGCGATCGTTGGTGGTGTGGGAGAACGTGTTATGCCATTTGCGTATGGCTTTCCGTTCAGCTCTTGCGCCGTGGGGATCTTGTGGCCTTCGGGTACCTTTATATGCTTCTCCGTGAGTAAGAGATCAAAAATCTGCTCCGTTTTGGTCACGTCGAAGTCGAACCCTTTTGGAGGTCCTGGTGGTCTTACCCATTTACAGGACACGGGGCTTGTCGTCCGAGTCCATTCAGCCACTGCTACCTCCTGATCTCCCATAGCACCTTCGTCTTCGTACCGCCTCAACCAGGGCCACCGCACGCTTGAATTTGTCCCGGTAAACGTCCGGGTGGCGCTCGTTCGTATGCCGACAGCCTTCGCACCATGTGCGCCAACGAAGGGTAGTCCGCTTGGGAGGCCACGTCCTTGATCGATGATGAGAGACCCACCACCGCCAACTCGATCGCTTCCTTTTCGCTTACGTGAACCGAAAAGCATCGGTTCCTAATGGTCCTCGAAGCGCCGGATGTATTCTCGACACTGTCTCCCCGCGCTTCTCGTCGCACTTGCGCTAGATCGGCAATACCAACATCGGAAGCCTCCGAGTGATACCGCTCATGGAACTGCTCTTCCAATTGCTTCCAAGTCCGGATGGAGTTCGGTGGCAGCGATGTGTACCACCCGAAAGCCGATCCTGTGAGGGACTGTGCGAAGAACCTCACACGCAACTCGTCTTATGCTGAGATCGTGCCCAGCTGTGCCAAATATCGGCTCACATGCTCGATTGAGCTGGAACCATCTGATCCACTAAACTTTGTGAAGTCCGGGAGCCGATATTTGGGTGGTAGAGGGATCAGTTCGTAGTCGTTGGGGTACGGCTTGGTGTAGCCGAACGTCTTCCTTTTCGGCATCATGCCGAACCGATCTTTCGAGATTGCACAAACCTGATCCGTCGTGATGGCCGAAGGTGTCGAACCCCGAAGATTCGCCGGGGTGGCATACTTAACCAGCCATGCTTGCTTTTCCGGTTCTAAGCCAACCGCAGGAGCCGGGCTTTGGAGGTTCGTCGGAGTGGCGTATTTAGCTAGCCACGTTTGCTTCTCGGATCGGCTCCCGCCGTTCCTCCCGCCGTCCCGGAGGCCCCCGTCGTTGCAGCCTCGGTTCGAGAGTGCCTGTGCGTTGCGGTCCGGCACGTATGCGCACGCGTATCCGTGCGGGATCTCCTTGGGTGCCTCGGGTAGGAATTGGTAGTCACTAGGATCACCACCAATCTTGTAGACGACGTATGCCGATGAGTTCGGCAGCTCGGTGCTGCCCATGCGAACGGCTGGGGCTGGAGCGGCATCTCTCCCTTGAAAGTCCCCAGAGCGGGTCCCGACGGAGAATACCGGTGGCTCATGATTTCCTGGGCCACGCGCAGAGCGACACGCTCCAAAGTGTTCACCAGGCTCTCAGAGTGGCGGTGCAGCGAATGAGCCACCATGTAGTTGATTTCCTGCCGCAGCGACCTGGTGCGTTCTTCTGACGGGGCGGACAAGTCCACTCCATCGAGTGCGCCTTCAGGTGTGAAACCCTTCCACCTGACGCCATGGGAGCGGGTTCGGTGGAAAGAGCCGACGAGTTCGGCTTCGAGGGTTGCCTTGATCTCGTCATGTTTCTTCTTGAGCTCATCAGGCAGATCCTCGTACTTGACCGGAGTGCCTTCCGCCATCTCGGATGTAGATGGCGATGTTGTGGATGTCGAAAGGCGTCCCACCGGGCGTGCCGAATGTGTTGTCGTCGGAAACCCCCGGCGGGCGGAGACGGGCAACACAAGAGAGCCGGGAACAACTAGGGCTGCGGCCGGCCCCGGTCCCTCGCAGCGACGGCCCGCAAAGCCTCCCCGGTCGCACGTCCGATGCAATCGCAAGGGCGTGCCACCCGACCTATACCCGGTCGGGAAGGTGTGGATGATGCCTCGCTTAGTTTCCTGCAGGGCACACACGTAAACGTTAAATACGAGCCTCGATCGGCTCTCAGAGTTATCTCGCGAATCGGCTCAAAGAGCCGATTCACCCATGATTCGGACAGGGTGTCCGAATATATGGTGGTCCCGCTTGATCAAGATAAAGCTGATTAGATCTACGACGATTTAGGGTTTTCACCGCATAATCGGATCATCCTACTCACGATTGGGCCTCGTGCTCGCGCACGGTGACCGTAAGCCGATCCTAGACAGGGCCTAAAACCAACACGAGGTTGATCCTCGGAACATCCTTTCTAGGGCTAGCGAACGTCACCCTACACGCCGCCGGATCCTCCAACCCTTTGTAAGGCCTAACTATTGCAGATATTAAACTAATCCTTGAAGAATCAAGGAGCAACCGTAACGGATCAGATCTACTAAACCATGATCAAGCGGGTGCCGCCCCTACACCTAAGATAGGTGTAAGGGCGGCTAGACATGCAAGGGTCGCACTACGATAGCATATTATACGAGGAACAATGCTAACCCTAACATGTCTAAGATAACTACGTTGCTCGCCATCAAAAAGGCTTCAAGCACGAGCAACGCATGAACAACGTGGATAGGCATTACGCTGCCTAGATCGCAAGATGCGATCTAGGCAGCATGGTGCTTACCGGTAGAAACCCTCGAGACGAAGGAGTTGGCGATGCGCCGAGATTTGTTTGGGGTGAACGTTGGTTGTTGTTTATTCCATAAACCCTAGGTATATATTTATAGTCCAGGGGACTTTCTAATGTGGGCGTGCACTAAACCGTGCACGGGTAAAACTCTATCTTCTAATCTAAGATGCGATCTAATATGTTACAGATACACGGGCAGTTTAGCCTAACTTGGTATAAAAGGCCGATTCACGTATTTCTTCTATGTATATTCTTCAAATCCATCTTGATCGCGGCCCACCTCTGACTTGGTCAAATTCTGGTGATAACACTTGCTTTGCGAACGTGTACCGCTTGATCACCAAATCGGTTGGGCAAGTTAGACGGGTCATTTTGGTTTGTTGTCCGGCTCTTTGTTGGACATTGGGAATAAATTCTCTATTGAGGGACACTTTCACACACAATCAGTTGATTGCCTATACAAAATGATAACTATATGCATGTGTGGAAATTTGCGCTCCGGAGTCTCTAACTTGCAAGAGACAAGGTAGAGACGAACATTATCTCTAACTTGTGCTCATTTTATACAGCTGGATGTTGATCTGATGGTTGGTAACATGCGCTACAGTACTAGTAAACAGTTCCGTGAACAAGGAATGTTACAGTGAACACTCAATTTTGATCTGGCGGCTCCAACAAGTTAGAAGATTGTAGCTCGGTGACTTGCTACTAGCAAGTTAGATAAGCCACGCCGGGAAACTTATGGCTAGAATACATGATAAGGAGCTGGAGCTAGTCATAGGAACGATCAGGACGCTTCATTCTTCATGCCTGGACTAGCAATTTATTTATTTTTAAGTTGTGCCTTGTTAGGTGATCTTGTAGGTGTTTGGGAACACCTTTCCGTGAGCTTTGCTCACATACCGGTTTGTTTTGTATGTTCGAATTTGTTACCGTACTTGGCACTTCATTTGACCAGTGTTGGCTTCATCAATTTAAATACGCTCAAGACCTTTGTCTGTGTCTATAAATACTCCCTTTGTCCGTGAATCAGTGTATGTTTCCCATTTTAGAAGTTAAACACTACAAATTTTACCAATTTTTTAGATAAAAAATAGAAACATTTGTGACATCAAATTACTATGTTATTCAAGTACATGTTAAGATAAATCTAGTGTTATCTTTTTAGTATCATAAACATTGCTACTTTTTTCTAGGAAGTTGATCAACGTTAATGAAATTTGCCTTAAAATATATAAAACATACACTTATTTGAGGATGAAGAGAGTAAATACATAAGTTTAATAAAACCGAGCCACTTATTTTAGAACAAAATGATTAGAGTACTATACTAAGTTGGCACATTTTTTTTCCAACCGGGGTTCAACCCCTTTCCATTGCAATAAAGAAAATAACAAAGTATGTAACTTTTACATACATCAAAGTAAAAGGGGAGGGAGAATTAGAAGCGGGGGTTGGAGCAGTAGCAGGAAACCTAGAACACTTGCGGTGGAAGTGTCCAGTATGAGACGAAAACCTACCACTATCATACCACTATCAACATTGAAAACATAAACAAACGGACACACAAGAGGTGTCTCGAAACAAAAGCCACTAAACAGAATCCAATCCTTACAAATAGCGAGACAAACACCACCAGATCTTCCACTTGCACTGCCGCACCCAGAAAAAACACCAATCGTCACGCACCAGAAGCAACAGCTCCTGAGTAGATCCATATCGCTCCATTCCTTGACATTTGGTCTCGCATCAAAGCAGTTGTCGTCTCATACAGTGCGCTTCGTGTATGTGGTCGTGTTTAGGCTTCTTGCCTAATGCAATGCACCAACTAACAAACTAATTAAGTAATTAGTCACCGTATTGTACGTACGTACACACATCAATCTGCAGTCCTTGTGCTCTTCTATAGCCCGACCCGTGGCCGTGGGCCGTGGTCGCTGAAAACCCCAAACGCTGCTCTCGTGAAACAGAGAACGTACCGATCGCCCCGACACGCGATGGATGTCTCGACGGGTACATTTGCCAACTCTCTCTTGGCGCGCACGACCAAACTCCCAAGTACAGTACACCTTGCCGGCCGCCTGGTTGCCCGGCGCCCCGGCCTCATCCATCCGATCCATGCCATGGAAAACGACACGCAATGTACCGTTTCCGCGCGTCACAGCGGCAACGATCACATCTCCCACGAGCTCGCTTCCGTACGTATTGGCCGGCCATTCCGATTCGAATTCGTCATCTACTACCTTCTCACAATCATAATACTTGTCACTGAAGTGACTGAACATAGACAGTAAAATCAGTGTATGGGCATAAGGTGTTCAGCGCCTTGCCCGAATTTATTTGAACTATTTACTATTTTATCTTGCTTGTTAAAACTATTTTGTTTCACATATGTATTGGTCTGTAGGCGGGAACTATTTATATTCAAATATGGCCGTCTTGGGGCACCGTATGAGGGCCGTGGCTACCAAAACGGCCCGCCCCTCCCATAAAAATCGCTACGCCCCCCCCCCCCCACCCACCCCCCCCCCCCCCACCCCCTCTCACCACCCATTTGGCCGGCAGAATGGCTTCGTCGGACGGTGAAGGGGGTGGCTGTAGATGCTCTTAGGATACTATAAGTTATGAGTATCACCCTTTTTTAGACTAAAGGCTCGAAATGAGCTTGGCTTTAAATTAATGAAGCCATCAACTGGCTAGGAATTACACCATGAGCTACAACACACACGGCAAACACACACCGAAATCTCAATAAAAGACAACACATATAATGTCAAGCCGAAGTTCCTGCTTGATCCATGAAGAGAGAGTCTTGTCTTCTGCAGCACTAGAGCAATCACGACCATGTCCACACCAACAAACTTTCACCTCACCAAGACTGCAACCCACGGGTAACTCAACGATGGGCTGGATACCTAGCAGAGCTTGAGGAACCAAAGGAGGGGGGTCTTGCGTTGACGCCTCCAAGAAGGTGAATGGCACAAAAATGCATCATCGTCGTTGGAAGAGACAAAAGTCCTGCAAAGTTTTCACCCAGACCTGGGAGCCAGCACCCCTGGAGCTTGGGCTAGGTCCTGACCAAGAACACAACATCTTCCTCTCGCGTTGGGATATGCACACTGGAAAGAGCTACAACCAGACGTTGACCTGGCAAAGCCCCCCGAGGCGCTAGGGAGGACATCAGCCGCATCAATCTATGTAAAAGTAGCTAGACCGACACTGCGAGAGGGTTGCGACACCAGCGAGAGATCACATGGTGATCCACAAGACAGTACCAGAGAGGCATGCCCAAAGCAAGGTCTCCAAAGAGAGCAGATTGAGGCGGAGGGACGGAACCCATCACTTCGAACATGAGAGACATCATCGGGATGCCTTCAACAAGGGAACGACACCCGCAGGTGACGCCGTCACCGGCACAGGCCACAACCACGTGCAGCTTTCGCCGAGGTCCACACCCGATCAAAGTTCTGGGCGCCATCGCGAGGACGTAGAGAAGAGGAAGAAGAAATCACTGACGCGGCCCCAATCAAAGCCGCACTATGAACTAGCACCAACTAGACTCATCCGCAAGGTGAACGCAAACGGGCTAGCAATGCCCGGCTAGAGCCAGATCTAGACATTACCGACGCTAGGTCGATGGCAACCCGACGACCCCACCCTCCCCTGGGCTCCAACACCTGCACTAGAACGACAAAACTGGTTAAAGGGAAAACCATACTACAACCACAGGAGCAGTACTGGGCATGCAGCCAACCCGGCAAGCATGCGTCGGCCCAGCGACCCATCCTTGATAGCCAACAAGGACATTTCCCCCAAGCGACGCCAAACCCGCCGGAGAGCACCGAGAACGCGGGACTCCGAGGTCAACGAACGGCTAGGTTGCCGGATCCAGGCCTGCCGGATCTAGATCAGGCCCGAAAGCACCACATGGCCAGCCATGGTGGTAGAGTTGATAGAGGGAGACGCCACCAGCGCGTCCATGGCCACCCGCAGCTCGATCGAGGTGAACCGGACGGGCCTTAGCAGGCCCAGATCGAGGCCCACAAGCCCAGATCCCACCGCCACACTCTAACCCTACGTGACCAACCTGCCGACATTCCGAGCAGCGCCGCGCGCGAGATCCCTTCTATGTCGTGGTCGCCGACCTCGCGAATCTCCATGGACGGAGCTGCGCTAGACCGAGCCGGTCCCGGCGAGGCTCATCGCGGCAAGGGCGTGACGCCCCCAACGGGCCCTCCAAGCGCGTGATGAGAGGGGAAACCGCCGCCGCTAGCACCGCCAGGGCTTTGCACAACGGCTCCCGCCGGCGGAGGCGGTGGGGGAAGGGGGAAGGATGGGGCTAAAGGAGGGGGAGGCGGGAGCACCCCGGTTGCCCCCAGAGGGAGGGGCGGAAGCTTGGTCCCTTGTCTTAGGTGACGTCTTACTCTCAGTATCACCCTCATATCGCCTAAAAAAAGTATCACCCTCGCTAGCAAGACATGGTGTTTTTTTTTATGCCTCTCGGTCACTGGTTGAGCTGTAGTATCTGAACTTGTGTACCAACTCACACAACAGGCATGCATACCCCTAGTAAATAGGTTAGACCCTATAACTACACACACAGGGCACGTGTTTTTTTCAGTTTTGACGGTTGTGGTACGAACGCGCATGGGAGGCGTCGAAGATTTTTATCCAAGGGGCGAAGCACCGGTGAGACACCCAGTTGATCCCAGGGATGGAACGCGGGTGGGCTGGGTGGCCACCGCCTCCCCAAGCCATCTAGCCAACAGCTCGTTCTCAAAGACATGGTGTTGAGGCAATGAGTCTGCGCCGCTGCCCTACTCCCCTTTTCTCTCGATCCCCCCGGCCAGCTGGCTACCCTCTCCGTCTCCCCATCGCCGGTTCGCTGTCTCCTGCCCTCACTGGCTTGCCGCTCTGACTCCGGCCGCTCGCTGCTAAGATCGTCAAAGCAGGAGCTCAGGAGCAGCTCGGTGCATGCAGAAGCCTAGGTTAGCTACCGGAAACTCCATGATTAACAAAAAACTGAGTCTTTGTGCCTTGTGCCTGGAACTAGAAATGTATAATCAATTGGTGCTTCTGCGTGAAAGTAGAATTGAATAATTGATGGTTTATGTATATAAATGGCAATCTATAGATAATATAATGTTCATTGTTTCTATGTAATTGTAGAATGTAGACTTGCACTTTTCTGGCAACATGAAGCAAAGAAGATTGCACCTTCTTCATCTTCATTGGTGGTAGAAGATGAAAAAAAATGGTTGGCCTTTGCTTACGTGCTTTCATTTCGCACCTCCGATCTAATTTGATGCCGAGAGTGAAATTGGCATTATATATTATTTATTTAGAAAACTTTTATCCAATTGGAGGAGTGCCAAAAATGATTAGACGTACTCCATCCATCTCAAAATATGTCGCGTCTAAGTTTTAGTTAAAGTTAAATTTCGTAAAGTTTAATCGGCTATGTAGCTAAAAAAAATATTATCCATGATATGAAAATATATTTGACTGTGGTTCTAATAATATTGATTTCTATTATAAAATTTGATATATTTTGTTATATAATTTGTCAAATTTTATAAGTTTGACTTTCACGTAAAATTATGCGCTACATAAATTGGGACAGTGGGAGTATTCCCACCCTCCAATTTTTTCATGACTCGCTTGTCGATTCATGCATCACGCAAGTGTCGATGACCGACTCGATCAGAACCGATGCTTAGTTCCGATGGATTGGATAAGAAGCAGTGGCGGAGCTTAGTGCAAGCCAGGGGGGCACCGCCCCCAGCTTTGTACCAAACTCTGAAGAAGAAACAAAATAGAGCAGCTTAGAAGGAATTTTTCTAGCATTTTGCCCCCCCCCCCCCCCCCCCAAATGCTCATATTTTGCCATTTTTCCTCCCTGATTTTCTGCGAAGCTCCGCCACTGATAAGAAGAGTTGTGTATATGCAGTAATTTAGCATGCCGTGGGTATCGATATGATCCATTACTACCAAGTTGACAAGGAACTAGCTAGCAAGCGGTAATAGTTTAGGAACAGGCGAACAGCTGCTGGCATTGCCGGCTCGTTTCTCTAGCTTCGCGGCGCACAGATATGCTATACTACGTGCGGCACTGCCTGTCTAGTCAACTGATCGATCTTGGTTGCTAGCTAGGAAAACGCCACTTGCATGCGTGCATGAACGATTGTGCATGTGGCTAAGTCAAATGTACAATGAAATGTGCATGCTGTATATTCTCTCTCTCGATGCTACATATGAAATTCTACTTGACACTTCACACTTTATTATCAGGGTGGAGCAGGCTCATGAGAAAAAGAAAACAATGTGTTGGTGGCTTTGGTGGTGATGGTTCCAAGCTAAATGCATACAGGTTCGAGGTACCCGGCCTAGCTTCCTCTCGTTGCACTCAATTTCGACATGGAACTTCGCTAGGTCAACAACGATTTTGAATATTTAGCATATGAAATTGAGATTATTTTGCCATGCTGCTTGTATATGATAAACATGCAGATTTAAATTAAATGGAATCTCCTTTTTTGGAAAATATCAGGTTATTTGTCTGTGGAGATGCTCAACTCAAAGGAAAGATGCTTGTTTGGTAGGAGATAAAACGAATTTAATTCCCAAATCTAGTGAGAAAAATAAGCCAGCCAGCACTAATCAGTATAGCTGCTTTCTAAATGCAACCATAGAACATGTTGGTCTTAGGTAATTGCCTTTGAATGATAGAACTTTTACAAGCGAAAATAAAGCTAACGTCCCTACATTTGAAAAAATGGATACATTCAGATATGCCTTGATTGGGAAGATGTCTGGGTATTGTGTGTGCATTATCAATGGTGGTGGTTGTTTCCTGGCTTCCTGCTGCTGAGATTCATCGACCATTCTAGCTTGTTTTTTCTTTGATCTTTATGTCGTTATTAGTTCTGTTCATCGTTGATGTCTCAACTAATGCTTTGAGATTACGGTGATGTAAAGACATTGGGTGTGTAACTGATAAATTATATGTTTAGATCGATTAGCGTTAATAAATATTCGTTGAATACAAAATACACACAGTATAACAATAAGCTTGTATCGTTGGAGTACCGTGACGCCGACTGTCATCGGATCCGCACTTAACCTTATCAGTCAAGTAACAACCAACGTTGCCTGGCAAAATTTTGTCCTTCATCCATTGGAAAGCTTCTGCCCTTTGCTTTTGTTTTTTTCTGATTGTCTCTTCCGTTCAGTTTCTTGAAGTGGAGGGAAGGATACATCACATGCGCATCAGACAAGAAAAGTTGTTGTGCCCTCCATTTGGTTTCAACCAACTGATATGGTGTGCTTACATAGAAATGGTGTTGTCTTGCACGCCACAGAGATGAAAAAATGTACGTACCAAAAAATCTGAACTTACCCTATTCATCTATTGTATGGACAAAAATACACCTTAGAAGTTTAAACATGTCATGGTTTCCAAAGAGAGTAGAGTAACATCTTTCCTGGCAGCCAAGTTCATCTCCTTCAGATTCTCCACAGCTTTCTCTTTCCCACTGGCATGTACTCCTACCCCTCCTCCAACGGCCAAGCTCCCATGATTTTTTCCATTTTTTAGGTCACATTGAAAAGATAATTAATACTCTAGACCACGGCGTCTACCTCCATATGCTGTACCGGTCAAAGATGGAGCCACACATTTCTCTTTATATTTTCTGCGAAGTCGACTGCAAGCAAGAGTAATATGTTAGCCTTTTGGGGCAGTGTTATCTGGGGACAACGTCCCAGATGAACATTTCCGGAGCAGATGACCACCTCCCCTTCCTCTTTCAGATTCAGATTGATTATTCAGAGGAAACCGGTAAGCTTGACTTGAGTTCCAAATCTTTGTTTTGTTATCCGTCCATGCGTGTCACATAGAACTATAAAAGGAAGGTCTGTGTGGGGGAGTGGCTAGCTAACTCTTTAGCATGTGATGTTGATAAGTTGGTGGTGGAATCTTCAGCCATGTGAGAGTAGTTTGTCTAGCTCGACCAGGATAAGTCATGATGGGTTTTCAACAAGATAAGAAAAGTTTAACCTTTTTTATAAATTGAATTTCTCAATATTACATCTAGTTTTTGCACCAACAAGATGTCTAAAGACATACACACATGTAATGAAAAAAAAAACCGTTGTGGTGATGAAACACTTGCAAGAACCACACTCTAACCACCACATTAGACAACAACTAGATTACAGAAGGATTCTCCAAAAGAAATATCTCCAATCAACAAACATACGCAGCAATAAAAAAATGTATACTTACTTGTGTATTTTTTTCATTATTTTTTTAACTTTCAGAATAAGAGCTCTTTTACAGTGGTTGACATGGAACTTGGGTTCCGTCATGTTTCATCGAGTGTGATTTTTTGAACTTTCAGAATAAAGATTTGGATTTTCAAAAAATCGATGTCCTGTGCAAAAAACCGATCTGTCTCGCACCAGTCGCTAGCTGTTAATTACTACTGTTAGGCAATTGGTACCATGTCTGTCGACCGTTCCATCCATTTCGCCAGCGTGCCCTAAAAACGCGCCGCCGCGGAGTCATGGTACCGCGTGGACCTATCCATGCCGCATGAGCAACTGGCGATGTGCACTACGGGAAAAAAGGACATTGCCGTGCGACAATTCGCACGGCAAAGGGCCATATATACACGGCAAAGCCTTTGCCGTGCGAAGTCACACGGCAACGATCGCACGGCAATGTTTATGACGGCAAAGCTGTCGTTGCCGTGTGACGTACCAAAATTGCACGGCAACGGCTTTGCCGTGCGTCGATTTCTTTGCCGTGCGCTAACAGCCTTTGCCGTGTGGGCAGCCTTTGCCGTGCGGCATGCGTCTCTGCCGTGCGGGCAGCCTTTGCTGTGCGCCATTTCAAAATACACACGGCAAAGCCTAATTTTAGAATTAAAAAAAAATTACTATCCCGTCTGCCGCTGCGCGCCAGACCACCGCCGCAGCGCCAGACCGCCGTCCGCGTCGCTGCGCGTCACCACGCCACGCCGTCGTCGCGTCCAGGTCGCCGCCCACTAGGTCGTCGTCGCTTCTGCATCGCCGTGCGCCAGGCCGAGGCCGCCGTCGTCGCGTCCTGGTCACCGCGCCAGGCCACCGTCGCGTCCGCGTCGTCGTGCGCCAGGCGGAGGGCGCCGTCGTCGCGTATGGGTCACCGCGCGCCGGCCGCCGTTGCGTCTGCGTCGCCGTGCGCCAGGCCAAGGCCACCGTCGCCGCGCGCCAGGCCGCCGTCGCGTCCGCCTCGCCGTGCGCCCGAGCCGCCGTCGCCGCGCGCCAGGCCACCGTCGCGTCCGCGTCGCCGTGCGCCGCGCGGAGCGGCGCCGTCGCCGCGTATGGGTCGCCGCGCGCCAGGTCGCCGTTGCGTCTGCGTCGCCGTGCGCCAGGCCGAGACCGCTGTCGCGTCCGCCTCGCCGTGCGCCAAGCCGAGGCCGCCGCGCGTCCACGTCGCCGCGCGCCAGCTTGAAGCTTCCGCGCCGCCGTGCGTCCGCGAGGAGAGGATCTGGCTATCCCTGTGCACGACGCGGAGAGAGGAGAAATGAAAGCAAGGGAGAGAGAGCGCGCTCACAATTATTATCCCTGTGCCCATCGGTCCTCTCTCTCCAGTTCTTATCCACACGACGCGAGCCTGTACACACGGAGCACAGATCGAGACGCACGCCGCATGTGCGCCTGGTCCCCACATGCGCAGAGAGGGATTGGAGAGGTGAAGGCCGTTGGATTTTTAAGGATCCAACGGTGCAAAGGGCTAATCCGTGGGACTATGATTTCGACCAATCAAAACATAGCTTCTTTGCCGTGTGTTACACAAAAACGCACGGCAAAGCCACGCCTTTGCCGTGTGTAGTGTTCTGGTACACGGCAAAGAAAACTGCCGTGCAGCGAATCTTTGCCGTGCGCTGGTTTCTTTCGTTGCCGTGCATGGTTTCTTTGCCGTGCGTTAATTTCTGTCATTACCGTGCGGTCCTCTTTGCCGTGCGTTTAATCGAGTCTTTGCCGTGCGTCGTTTCTTTGCCGTGCATTTTTCGGGTTTTGCATGGCAAAGATTTCTTTGCCGTGCGGGAGCACACGGGAAAGAAAGCCAGCACGGCAATGTCCTTTTTTCCCGTAGTGGTGGGCGGCTAGCTACGACCTACGAGACGTCCCATCAGTCAGGAAAAGAAAGACGCAACTCACGCAACGATTTAGTTTGACGAGCCAATTATTCGTGCGATCGTTCCTCCTTCTCGAGCTCTATGTTTCGTTCTTTTGCGTGGTAACCATGCATCCAACGAATCTCTGAATTTGGTCATTCTTCCCGCGTTTGGTCTCCGCTAGCTAGCGACCAGTGTGTTTTTTCTTTCTGGAAGAAGCATAATTCAGGCAGTGCGTACTTGTTTTTTAGGTACGTGCACTGCATAACCTTTTGTTTTGCGTCCATAGATATACTCCGTTAAACGTAGTTTCGCTGACAGCAAGCAACTGTGTGTCCTGCTCAGCTGGCTCTAATCAAACATCAGGTCACAAACACATATACTTCTCACGTGGTTGTACAGCGTGAGCCGTGAGCAATGAGCAATGCTTAAGAGCATCTCCAACAGACGCGCTATATAGGCCGCGCGGCATAAAAACGTCCGATATAGCGCGCGCGGGACAGAATCAGGCGCTCCAGCAGGCGCGGTAAACGGCGCGGCGCTGTAAATTTTTTAGGGCGCGCGGCTTTTTGCACAATCCGGAGCGGCATATCCGGCGCGTTGGCTGCAGCGCGCGGCATCGCTCGTCCAAGCGCGAAAAAGCCAACGGCCGGAAATTTCTCCCCGCGCCCGCGCCCTCATTTCCCCACCTACCGCCGCGCGAAATCCAGCCGCCGCCGGTCGACTCCGCCGCCGCCCGCTCGCACGCGCGCCGCCGCGTGCCGTAGATCCGCGTCGCCCGCACCTCCTCCGGCGGCGGCGGACGCTCCGCCGCGCGCGTGTCGCTCGCGCGGCCGTCGGCACGACGAGTTGCGCCCGGCGGTCCTTCTCCGCCGCCCCTCGCGCCGCCGTCGCGTTCTCCTCCACGCAGGCGTCGACATGTCGTCCTCGTCGTCCTCGAGCAGCTTGCTTGCAACTTGGCGCGCCCATGGTGCTCGCCCATTTGCTCGCAAGGTATGAACCTCCGCCGGCCGGCCTCTACTCGTCAAGTAGCTACAATAGTTTATAGTGAATTAATATGATACATATGTTTGTAGAGTTCCTCATATGATTCATCGGATGACGAGTTCGACCAAGAAGAAGAGGAGAACATATCGATACTATTAGCATACCGCGCCGTTATATCATGACCGCGTGTGTAATCATGCACAACATGATTATAGAGGATGATCGCGGAAAAGATGTGGATCATACCCACTACGACTTGATGGGGGTTCCCGTGCAAGTGACGAGGTCCGCACATAGGATTGCCCAATTCATTGCCTCATACCATGCCATTCGGTGCAACGACACACATGATGATCTTCAAAAAGATCTCATGGAAGAATGGTGGAATTGGAATGGACAACAATAGTTCCATATTTGTTGTATTTGTTTGAAAATTATGTGTTGTATTGTCTCAAAACCATGTTGTATTGTTGTATGTGTTGTATTTGGTGTGAAGTATTGTTGTGAACAATGTATTGTATTTGGATGGTACAATATATTTATGAATTTTTATATATTGTTTGATCTTCTTGGATGCATATTTGTGTGTGTTTGTTGTTTGCGCCGCGTCCGCGCGCTGCAAAATGGCGCGTCCGGCGGAGGTGCTATTTTACCGCGCCAACGCGCGCTGCAAAATGGCGCGTCCGGCGGAGGAAAAAACGTCACAGCGCGCGATATCTGTTTACCGCGCGCGGATTCTTGGTTTTAGCGCGCCGCGATATAGCGCGTCTCGTTTGGAGATGCTCTAATTAACTAGCCAGATCGAAACGCATGATCCATCGGACAAGAACGGCAAAAGCTGCAGTGCCCTACAAAACTGACCCACTGCCCTATCGTCGGGTATATAATTTATTTACAGGGACAAGTTGCAGCGCGCATGATTATTATTTTTCCCTTGCATGGTGGATTTGCGCATGTTTTGCACAAGGGCCAGCACAGCTGTGGAGCCCCATGCACCGAGTAACATTTGACCCGTATCATCGGGAGGGCCACGTGATCTTGCCTTGTTGGCCTTTGCTAAGACATCTGCAATTCTGGAATAGTAAAACTTAATACTACTCCCTCCGAACCCTTTT
Source organism: Lolium rigidum (assembly GCF_022539505.1). Taxonomy (NCBI): domain Eukaryota; kingdom Viridiplantae; phylum Streptophyta; class Magnoliopsida; order Poales; family Poaceae; genus Lolium; species Lolium rigidum. The sequence goes on along the minus strand of NC_061510.1, from coordinate 30,216,062 downwards.
AATCAATACAGGTCTTAGTTGAGTATGTGGATGCTGCTAGTTGATGCCCGGATCGATTAAAACGTAACCGAGGTAGTAGAAAACAAGCATGTTACGTAGCAAAATGTGCCAAAATAGTGGAACTGTTTCTTCAACAGTCAATTGAGGTCAACTAGCGCTGATGAGCAAACTTGTATCTCATGAGTTCTTTTTAACGATAAACAGAGTATTTGGAACTGTAACGTTTTCTTGAAATAGGTTTTCACCACTCTTTATAAGTAATAAAGTTAAACAGCAAAACCAATAGAAAGTGAAGAGTGAAACTTGTATAATAAAGAATAAAAAGAAAGAACAAGGAAAACTAGACTTGCCAGCACAGGAACGGCCAAGGGTTTTCACGTGAAGTCCTAGCGCCATGAAGGTATCCTCAACACTACATAAGTGCCCTAAGAGGGTTACAGTGCCCACAATCATCACTGTCATTGCCACCGAAGCATGTCAATTTAGGCAAATTCTCAGAGTATATATATAATTTCATAATGACATGCTACTGTGGAATTCATTTGTCTGCGGCCATGGCATTGCACCGAGAGTGGTACAACTTACAAGGTCCACCACATGGTACGAATTGTTCTAATGTCGTCGCGCAAAGCCAAAACTTGGGGTTAGAGCATCCCCACTCGTTGGCGCTCCCCACGCCCAAATCCGGCGAAATTTTCGTCCGGATTGGATGAAGATTTGGCGTGGGGAGCGCCGAAGTTCCAGCCGTCCCCCGGCAGGAAACCCCCAACCTCGACCATTTGACATATTTCAAACAAATTCAACATAAAATTTAAAAAGTTTGGCAAACAAGAGTACGAAAATTGCTGAAACAAATTCGGCGATAATCAGTACAATGTTTAACAAGTGCTGAAACAAATGAAGCACACAATTTCACAATTTTTCAAACAAATTAAGACAGACTAGTTGGCGTCGGCGTTGGCGTTGCCTCGGAGCCTCCATATGTGCTCCACCGGATCATCTTGCAGCAGCTGATGCATTGTAGAGTCTCGAATCTCCTGGCGCATAGCAAAGAAGGCGGCCCATGATGGAGGCACCTGGTGATTAGGCTGTGCAAGAGGACCCTCTCTCTCATATGGTGCTTCTTGCTCAGCCAGAGGAACCGGATGCCTTCGCTCATCTTCAATAATCATATTGTGTAGGCACACACAGCAGTTCATCACCTTCCACATCTGATCTTTGGACCAAGTCATAGCGGGGAACCGGACGACAAAGCAAATCTCTGGCTGGAGGACACCAAATGCTCGCTCGACGTCTTTTCGGCAAGCTTCTTGTTTCTTGACAAACTCGCAAAGTTTGGGGGTGCCAGGGTTGGAGATAGTCTTCACAAATGTTGCCCACTTTGGATAGATACCGTCAGCAAGGTAGTATCCTTTGTTGTAGTGCCGACCATTGATCACATAGTCCACCGGAGGAGCATGACCCTCAACAAGCTTGGAAAAGACCGGGGAGCAGTTTAGGACGTTGATGTCATTGTTGGATCCAGGCATACCAAAGAAAGAGTGCCAAATCCAAAGATCATGGGTAGCCACTGCTTCAAGTATCACAGTGCAGCCTTTTTTGTGACCCTTGTACATTCCCCGCCACGCAAACGGACAGCTTCTTCCATTGCCAATGCATGCGAGTCAATGCTTCCAAGCATCCCCGAAAAACCCCTAGCTTCATTTGTTGCAAGGATCCTCCGAGTGTCTTCGACAAGTGGGTGATCTCAAGAAATAGTCCCCGAACACGCTATGACGGCCCCGCGAACCGGTAGAAACAATCAAGGGCGATGGACTCCGCCATCCGAAGATAGTCATCTGCAGTATCACCGGGAGCTCCATACGCCAGCATCCTCATAGCCACTGTGCACTCTGCAGGTGACGAAAATCCAACCAAACCAGGTGCAATCCGCCTTGCATCTGAAGTAGGGATCAAAGTGGCGGATGGCATACACAATTTGCGAAATAGCTTTCTGCTCATCCCGAAACGACGCCGGAAAACACTCTCACCGTGCAATGGATTGTCGGCGAAGTAGTCGGCGTACAACATGCAAGTAGCCCTCCATTCGCTGTCTCGGCTTGCACTTCCGGCGACCTCGTGCCGACCCACCACGTCGACGAGTTGCCGGTCCGGCGTACATGCTTGCCAAGCAACCAAGGATCATCATGTGCTCGTTGCCTTGGGCGGCCGCTGCCATCTCTTCTTGCATAAGCTCGATGAACATCTGCTCCTCCTCTTTGTCCGAGTCCATGGCCGGGCGAGGCAAATGGACGAACACCCGACGGGCGTGGTCGAGGCAACCCGAGCCGCGAGCGACGACGAGCAAGCGAGGCTGGAAAACAGGCCGGCGGAAGAGCAGACAGATAGGCCGTCGTCCAAAGACGGCGGAATATAGGCAGCGGGGAAGGAGGGGCGGCGGAATCCGGGCAACAAGCCGGCGGGGTGGTGCCGGCGGCGAGAGAGATACGAGGGGTGGGGGAGATTTTGAGCGACGTGGCGGTGGGGTTCGTGCGTCGAGTCACCGACGAGATCGGGCCCTTCCCCGCTTTTCACTCGTCCGGAGTCCCCGAGCGCTCCCCGGGGGGCCGGGGGTGGCGTGGGCTCGCCGGATGGATGAAGGGCCAAATCCGGGCGAAAACGAGGAACCGGGGGCGCGACTGGGTCGAATTACGTCGTCCGGATGGAAAAAACGCTCGCCGGGGGCCTCGACGGGGGCACGAGTGGAGATGCTCTTAGCACCACCCCCAGCGGCTCGCACGGCCGGCCACACCACTGACCTGTCGCATGCGGAACCAGCTCATTCTTTCATAGCACAGCCCAGGACAACTGTGACTCTATGCCTCTCTACAACGTATTTGTCGTCCACACCACACGTACCTATCATGCACACGGATGTCCCTGGACAGGAACCAACGGTCGGATATGTGATGAACTTTTATTGGCGCGAAGTGCAATTGACTGGTATGGTACTTAATATGTCATTATGTTGTTCCGGTTTCTGAAGGCAGGCAAGACTAGAATACAGGATAGTTCGTACTACTACTGTTTTGGAACAGGAGCATGATAGTCACCTTAATCAGGTTTCACAAAAGAAAACTAGGCCTATTTAATACAAAGAATTAATATTTGTAGGATTACATTCTATAATAAATTTTACTATGATGGTTGTTTCATTCGAAGAATTCATTTTCAAATGAATTTTTTCTAAGCAATCCTTTGCACTGGATTTTGTAGTAAATATAACATTCACTCATACCTGACGCACCAGCGGTCGCGAAAGTAATATTTTCATTAGATTCATGTAGTTCAACAATATAGTAGCAACTTGTTGTCACATATGTTGCTATTTTATTTTTAAAGTTATATATGAATATATTTAACTTCCAAAAAATATATACTTATTCGCGGACGGGAGGGCTATATACCGAGGAGCGAGCGACTAAAGTATGCATGTATGTCAACGTGTCCCGGTCTTAGTGGGTAAAGGGCTCTTCTTCCGGAGCCTATATGTGCTTCTAGTTGCGTAAGAGTTTGGGATTTCACCACCACCCCTTCTTACATGAAAATGCCATGCCAAATATTGTAACCTTCCTAAAATGCACCAAAGAATGTGACATCTAGGTAGGTTGCACTACTATGTTTAGGGGAATCTACAATTTATATAAGGGAGATTTCATCAAAACTTCTAGCAATCGGAGGGATGGGGGGCAAGCCCCCCCCCCTCTCTGCATGTGTGTCCCTAGTTTGATCTCTATCACTCAATAGTATATTAGATTAGCAGCTTGTTCCCTACCACATAAGTCAACGAGGCGATCGAGGCACACACACCATCTGCCACGCGGCATTCTCCCACAGGGAGCGGTCGCCTACTGCCGCCAACCAACCAGGGCGGCTTCCTGGCTGGCCTTCCCGCATAGTGCGACGTCAAAGATAGATCAAAGACCATCCGCTATGAGCTCAATATCTTGTACTCATAATTCTAGTGAGTGTATCATCAATATGTCTGAATATCTTGATCTTTGTATCGGAATATCTCGACAAAAATAAACTATTTGGCTCGTTTGTCCCCCAATAGTGCCCCAAACTCTATCTTTCAGCGAAACAACTAAGAGTCGAGTCCAATGCAGATACACGTTCATTGCAAACTTCTCTTGCTTCAGGAATCGAGCCACGATGAAATCTAAGATAATTTAAAAATCTAAGTATGTACGAACAACCTGAATTATTTGGGTTAAATTACACAATTCTGAATATCATAATATACCTCCTTGGCCATGGTTTGTCATTGACACATTAGCACTTTAGCACGCACATGACCTTTAACAGATAACGCAGGGTTGTCTTCCTTTTCAAACATAGCAATTTCTAGCACATTTTTTCGATAAAGGATGCTTTATTACTTTTAGAAGCAATTACATCCAGCCTCTGCATAACCAGGATGCACACAGCCGTTTATGAGTCTCAAGTCCAAAAGATATCAAAACTAAAAAACTAGGCGGAATACATATCGCAATGATGAATCATATAACGCCTAAGGGGTGGGTGGGGCTTCAATCCGTAGACTATGCTGTCACCCATGTAGGGAAAAAGTATCCCTCGCCGTAGCCTCCAACCGTGTATAGACCTCCGTAAATAGGTCTTGGTTCTCCATGCGCTGAAGAGGTAACCACAAATGGAGAATACCTGTACATCTGTAGATACCTGCAACAAAGAGCAATTTTTATCATTAAAAATCTTGTCATTTCTACTCAGCCAAAGCGCCCAGATAACTGCTAGCGCCCCCACCCTAAGAAGCAACTTGAACCTTGGATCTATACCATGAAGCCAATTGCCAAAGATATTGGCCACACTAGTCGGAGGATACAAGGTAGACGCAACTTGGATGACAGACCAAATAGATCTCGCAAATTGGCACTGGAAGAAAAGGTGTTTAATGGTTTCATCATGATGACAAAAAACGCACCGAGTACTTCCGTGCCAATTCCGCTTAACAAGATTGTCTTTGGTGAGAGTAACTCCTCGACGAAGGTACCATCTAAAAAAAATATTTTTAGTGGTATCTTCATCTTCCAAATTTTCTTATTATTATCAATTGGTAGATCAGAATGAAGTATAGCGTTGTATAAAGATTTAACCGAGAAAGAGCCATCTACATGTAAATTCCACCTAAATTCATCCGGTTCAGGTGATAAGTTAATATCCCCTAGCCTTTAAATTAGTGCATTCCATGTCAATAACCTTTGTCCTAGCAAAACTCGTCTGAACGTCACATTCGGTGGCGAGGTAGCCATTACTGTGGCAATGGTATCACCTTTGCAACGAACAATACTATACAACGCGGGATACTGTTCACTTAGGGGGGCATTGTCTAACCAAGCATCTTCCCAGAACCGTATCTGTGTTCCATTCTTGATCGAGAAAGTACCATGACAAAAAAGACATTTTTTTTCGCCATGAGACCAGCCCAGAAGTGTGAATCCCCAGGTTTCCAAACCACATGAGATAACGTCTTCGAGCCGATATATTTTCTCCGAAGAATAGTTTGCCAAATCCCATCCTCTGTAAGAAGCTTAAAAAGCCATTTACCCAGCGAGGGCTGAGTTCTTGACTTCCGGGTCATGAACTCCAAGCCCGCCTTGATCTTTGAGACTACAAACTATACTCCATTTAACCAGACGATACTTCTTTTTCTCGTTGTCCACTTGCCAAAAGAATCTGGATCGATAATAATCGAGTTTATGCAGAATTCCTTTCGGCAATAGGAAGAAAGATAACATATACAGTACCATATTTGTCAGTACCGAATTAATGAGTACAAGTCTTCCCCCTAGGGACAACAATTTACCTTTCCAACTACTAAGGCGCTTTTGTAATCTTTCTTCCACTAATTTCCATTCAGCAATTGTAAGTCTCCGATAATGAATCGGAATACCCAAATAGCGAATAGGAAATTGGCCTTGCCCACAACCAAACAACTACGTATACAAAGTTGTATCATTTTGGGCTTCACCGAAACGGAACAATTCACTTTTATGGAAGTTGATTTTTAATCCCGACAATTGCTCGAAAACCGCCAAAATTAATTTTAGGTTGCGAGCTTTTTCGAGATCATGATCCATAAACAGAATCGTATCGTCGGCATATTGAAGGATAGATAATCCACCATCAACCGGATGTGGAATTACACCCTCAATCTGACCATCGGACTTGGCCCGCTCTATAAGTATAGCCAACGTATCCGCTATAATGTTGAACAACATTGGTGATAACGGATCCCCTTGGCGTAACCCTTTTCGCGTTTGGAAATAGTGGCCAGTGTCATCATTAACCCTGATTGTCACACTACCTCCATACACGAAGTCATTTATTAGAGCGCGCCATTCAGGAGAAAAACCTTTCATCCTGAGCGCCTGATGTAAGAAAGACCACTTGACCTTATCATAAGCCTTTTCAAAGTCTAATTTTAAAATAACCCTGTTTAATTTCTTAGAATGCATCTCATGCACCGTCTCGTGTAATACCGCCACTCCATCGAGGATATTTCTTCCTTTCATGAAAGCAGTCTGAGATGGCATAACAACATGATCCGCAACCGTATTAAGTCTAATGGTGGTCACTTTCGTGAAAATCTTGAAACTTACGTTTAAGAGGCAAATAGGTCTATATTGTTGAATCCTTTCTGCCTCATTAACTTTCGGTAACAAAATTGTTTCACCAAAATTTAGACGAAATAATTCTAGTTGTCCAATATGCAGAGCACTGAACAAATCTAGAAGATCCGATTTAATAGTATCCCAGAAAGTTTGATAGAACTCTGCTGGAAAACCATCCATCTCCTGATGCAGGTCATGTACCGTCCAGACGCGTTTGCTTAATCAGACAGGGAAAAGGTGGTATTATGAGCTCCAAAAAGTTTACATGGAACTGACGTGATGTGCATACATAATTGGTGCTGTCTTGCACGCCCCGCGCCTCAAAGGGCCAAAGTGGAAGAAATTTACTGGTCAAGAAATTCTTCGTAACAATATGTTTCAAGAAGATCTCAACCATCTCATGGATGACATTAGGCCTTTTACATATTTCCTAACTATCAGGAACATATGAGTCCTTGATACTGAAAAATGGCAGGTTCATCTGGCTCAAATTCTCCGAGCACTCAGTTTCCGTTCACACACTACCAATCCTCCTCCTACCAAAGCTTCCATGATTTGTTCATATCTTCGGCGGAATCTTCCACAGTCAAAAGAGAACCAATACTCTATACAGGGAGCAGCATGACACATTAGACCACCGCGTAGGCACCTGCATATAGTATATACCCGCCAAAGTAGAAGCCACACATTTCATTTCAGGGTATTCGTCTGCGAAGGCGACCGCCAGTAGGAGCAATATGAATAGGTTACCCGTTTGGGGAAGTGTTATCTGGGGATAAAGTCCCAGATAAACACTTCCAGAGCCGAAGACCACCTCCCCCATTCTTCCTCTTCTGATATAGACTATTCAGTGGTGATCTTCAGGTTTGATTTGTTATCCGTCCACGCGTGTCGCACGAAGCAACGCACCTGCCAGTGGCCTCTGGCTAACGTTTACCTGAATACTTATGCATTACATAACCATAAAAGGGAGGTCAGTTCGGGGCAGTGTCTACTACCGCTTCAGCCGGGTGGAAAATGCATGTGATGTTGATAAGCTGGTGGTGGAGTCTCCACTCTACAGCCATATGTGACAGGGCTCACATAGCTCGACCGGGATAAGTCCGATGGATTTTCTGCTAGGGCGATGACGAAATGTAGCCAACATGGTTGCTTCACCGCATGCCTCTCCACCAGATGATAGTAGCTACAGAGTCTCGCGTCAATTATCTGTTTGCTGATCAGGCTAGCGTCCAAGTCGGCTGAGGTGATCTCTGTCTTGGGTACTGATCGACTAGTTTTTATCCAGTGATTTGGACCAGCAAGGCCATAGAGGATAAGATAATATATTGCAGCTGGGGGTGCTTCTTTTTTTGTTCCCTGGAGCCTTGGGGGAACTAGCAATTATAAACTCAAGAAACAGTGTTGATGAATGAGGAGAAACAGAGCAGACAGTTTTGATCCAAGGAAGAAAAAGAACGAATCGGGCCTGGAAAAGTGGCCCGTAGCTCTAGGCTGAGTTGATAGGCCGGAATGCGTTAACGGGGTTTGCATAGGTCCAGATACGGAGGGCGGCCCTTTGCGTGCGGGTGCTCACACGCACAGATCTCTCACCAAGAACATATATTAGGGTCATCTCCAATGAGGCGACCCAAAAATGGACGCATAAATTATCCGTACATGTTCGTTACATTGGTCGAAATGGTTGAAACGACCACACGTCCGTTCGAACGAGCTGCCCCCTAGCTGCACGATGCAATTTTTTGGGTTCACATTGTTTAATTATAATTTACATAGTGATAAAAACAAAATATAAAATACAGTATGAAAACTAAAAGCCCTAGCCTAATCCTCGTCGTCATCATCGAGCACGACGAAGTCCGGTACCTGTCACGGCCAGTTGGCAACCAGCGGAACATACATCGGTGCCGCCGGTGGTGGAGGTGGAGGAGCCCACGGGTGAACGGCGGAGGTAGAGGAGGCGGCGGAAGCGATACCTGTTGTAGGGTTGTTCCTCCGTGAGGCCAGGCGGCATGAACTGGATGAACTGGGTAGCGTACCGGGGCAGCTACAGCTGCACCGCTCGGTCCACCTGCGAGACGAGGACGCCGAGCCTCTCAATCTCCTCTTCGGTCATGGTCGGCGGGAAGTCAAACTTCCGGCCCTCCTTCATGGCCGCCTGCCAGTCGTGGAAGACGTAGGCGATGAAGTCGTAGCTGTCGTCCTTGGCCTCCTCGTTCTGGTAGGCCAGCGCATCATTGTCGTTCTCATCCTCGTTGTCGTTGTCCTCTGGAGGCGTCGGCAGGTGCCGTGTTCGACAATGAGGAGGCGGCGGGTGCGTGAACGTGAAATCTTGGTCACCGAGGAAGCCCGTCTTCCTCCTCGGATCTGATACGTCCAATTTGCATCACTATTTTATGTCATAATTTGATGTTATTCATTGATATATTTCATATTGGGACACAATACTTATGTTATTTCATCTATTTTGCATGTTTCATGATTATTTGGAGATCGAGCACCGGAGCCAAGATTCTGCTGGAAAAAGCACCGTCAGGATGCAATATTTCGGAAGATCAACTGTGGAAGGAAGTTTTACCAAAAATCCTATTTTTCCAGATGACGAAGGAAGCCAGAAGGGGGAGCCAGCTGGACCCATGGTGGGCCCATACCATAGGGCGGCGCGGCCCATGGCCTGGCCGCGCCACCATGTGGTGTGGGGCCCCCACAGCCTCTTTCGCCTCCTTTTCTTCGCGAAACCCTTCGTCCCGAAGACCTAAGCCACGGAGGAATCCTCACGAAGGGTTACAGCCGCCTCTGCGGGGCGGAGAACACCGAGAGAAAAGAGCTCTCCGGCGGGCAGGAATCCGCCGGGGAAATTCCCTCCCGGAGGGGGAAATCGACGCCATCGTCACCGCCATCGAGCTGGACATCATCTCCATCACCATCACCATCATCTCCACCATCATCACCGCCATCTCCACCGCTGGACATCGTCACCGCTGTAGCAATTTGGGTTTGATCTTGATTGTTTGATAGGGGAAACTCTCCCGGGCTGATTTCTACTTGTTATTGATGCTATTGAGTGAAACCATTGAACCAAGGTTTATGTTCAGATTGTTATTCATCATCATATCACCTCTGATCATGTTCCATATGATGTCTCGTGAGTAGTTCGTTTAGTTCTTGAGGACATGGGTGAAGTCTAAATGTTAGTAGTGAATTATGGTTGAGTAATATTCAATGTTATGATATTTAAGTTGTGGTGTTATTCTTCTAGTGGTGTCGTGTGAACGTCGACTACACGACACTTCACCATTTATGGGCCTAGGGGAATGCATCTTGTACTCGTTTGCCAATTGCGGGGTTGCCGGAGTGACGGAAACCTAAACCCCCGTTGGTATATCGATGCGGGGAGGGATCGCGGGATCTCGAGTTTAAGGTCTGTGGTTAGATTTATCTTAATTACTTTCTTGTAGTTGCGGATGCTTGCAAGGGGTATAATCACAAGTATGTATTAGTCCTAGGAAGGGCGGTACATTAGCATAGGTTCACCCACACAACACTTATCAAAACAATGAAGATTAATCAACTGTATGTAGCGAAAGCACTAGACTAAAATCCCGTGTGTCCTCGAGAACGTTTGGTCACTATAAGTAAACAAACCGGCTTGTCCTTTGTGCTAAAAAGGATTGGGCCACTCGCTGCAATTATTTCTCTCGCATTTTACTTACTTGTACTTTATTCATCTGTTACATCAAAACCCCCGAATACTTGTCCGTGAGCATTTACGGTGAATCCTTCATCAAAACTGCCTGTCAACACCTTCGCTCCTCGTTGGGATCGACATTCTTACTTATCGAAGATACTACGATACACCCCCTATACTTGTGGGTCATCAAGACTATTTTCTGGCGCCGTTGCCGGGGAGTGAAGCGCTATTGGTAAGCAGAATTGGTAAGGAAAACCTTTACTGTTTGTGCTGATTTTATTTCTTCCTGCCGCTATAAGTCATTATGGAGAGATCTTCTCTTCAATTTCTATTTGGGAAATCTACTACTACTGCAACGGTAGTGGATGAGGCGCCAGGTGAGGAAGTAATACCATATAAAATACCTACGAAAATTATTGAACATGTTATGGATAACCGCTATGAAGGGGATGGAAGCTGTCCATCCTGGTGATCATTCTACTGTTTTTGCATGAATTATGCGGGTTATTCAAATGTGCAGGTATTGCTATGAATGAAGTTAGGAAGAAGCTATTCTCTATATCGTTGTACGGTAAAGCGGCGCATTGGTATAAATTCGCTGAAGAATGGTGATTCTCTTGATTGGGAAGACATTGTGCCTTTATTTTATTCCAAATTTTATCCTCCAAGTGAAATTCACAAAGATCGGAACCGCATATATAATTTCTGGCCTCATGATGGAGAGAGTATTGCCCAAGCTTGGGGGGATTGAAGTCTTTAATGCTCAAATGCCCCATTCATGAGCTTCCTGGTAATGTTATTATTGATAATTTCTATGCAAGACTTTCTTTTCAAGACAAGACCTTGCTGGATACTTCTTGTTCTGGATCCTTTACACGCAATAAGGAAGAGTTTAAAAGGGACCTTCTTGATCGGATCCAAGAAAATACTGAAGGTTGGGAGAACGACAAGGATAGAGAATCATGTATAATTTATGATTATAAATGCATTGAAGCTTTTATGGATACTGATACATTTCGTAATATGAGTGCTATATATGGTCTTGATTCTCAAGTTGCTGCAAACCTTTATAAAGCTTTTGCCTCTCATTATGAATTTCCTAAGAAGAATTTTTATAAGTATCATGAACCGTATAAAGATAAAATTGATTCATCTATTAATAAGTGTGTTGTAGTTGAAACTGTTGATCGTGTTAGTCCTGAAGCTTATATTGAAAAAACTCCTTTTCCTGCTAAAATGAAAGAGTACTCTGCTATAAATAGTGCGGTTCATAAAAGTGAAAAGAAACCTATAGAACCTGAAGAACAAATAAAAGTTGAACTCTGTTGTTGCAATAGTTAAAGATCTTGTGACTCGAAAATGTGGAGGATGGTCATATTATTTTTACGTGAAGATGCTTCTAATATTGTTTCACATCCTAATAAACCCAAACAAGCTAGTGTTCCTATGCTATACTGTTAGAATTGGTGATCATTGCTATTATGGTTTATGTGATATTGGTGCAAGTGTTAGTGCTATTCCTTATGAGCTTTACACGGAGATTATGCACGAAATTGATTCTTGTGAACTTGAAGATATTGATGTGGTTATTCAGGCTGGCTAATAGAGAAACTATTTCTCCAATTGGTATTGTTCGAGATGTGGAAGTTCTATGTGGTAAGATTAAATATCCCTGCTGACTTTTTGGTACTTGGTTCTGCTTGCTAGTGATTATTGTCCTATCATTTTTGGTAGACCTTTTCTAAATACTTGTGGAGCTATTATAGACTGCAAGAAAGAGAAAATTTTGACTAAATTTGTTGGTGAATCTTATGAGTTTAACTTCTCTAAATTTACCAAGACTCCTTATAAAGCTGATTTGCCTAGTAATGATTTTAAAATGGAGCCAGTGTGCATCTATTGTTCTTGTTCCTAATAATCCTTTGCAGCAACATTTGGAGAATAGCGAGAGTGAAGTTTTTAGGAAAGAAAGGGATGAGCTTGAGGAGATTTTTCTTTGCCAACCTATTCTCAAGCATGATTTACCGGTGGAAGACTTGGGTACAACACCGCCACCAAAGGAAGATCCTGTTTTTGATTTAAAGCCTTTGCACGATAATCTTAAATATGCTCATATTGATGATAAGAAAATATATCCTGTTATTATTAGTTCTAAGCTTACGAGTTTGAAGAAGAAAGATTATTGCAAATATTGAAGAAACACCGAGGTGCTATTGGCTATACTCTTGATGACTTGAAGGGGATTTCTCCCTCTATTTGCCAACACGCCATTAATATGGAAGATGATGCGAAGCCTGTTGTTGAACCTCGGCGTCGTCTAATTCCTAAGATGAAGGATGTGGTAAGAAATGAGGTATTACGACTTCTTGAAGCTGGTATTATATATCCTATTGCTGATAGTAGATGGGTTAGTCCTGTGCATTGCGTTCCTAAGAAAGGAGGAATGAGCTTGTTGTGCCTAATGATAATGATGAGCTCATACCTCAAAGAGTAGTTGTAGGGTATAGAATGTGCATTGATTATCGAAAAGTTAATAAAGTTACTAAGAAAGATCATTACCCTTTACCATTTATTGATCAAATGTTAGAAAGGTTATCTAAAAATACTCATTTTTGCTTTCTTGATGGTTATTACAGGTTTTCGCAAATTGCTTGTTAAAGCTAAAGATCAAGAGAAAACCACTTTTACTTGTCCCTATGGAACTTATGCTTATAGGCGTATGCCTTTTGGTTTATGTAATGCTCCTGCTACTTTTCAAAGATTCATGTCTGCTATTTTTCATGGCTATTGTGAGAGTATTGTGGAAGTATGCATGGATGATTTTTCTGTCTATGGGAATTCTTTTGATAGTTGCTTGCGAAACCTTGATAAAGTTTTGCAGAGATGTGAAGAAACTAACCTTGTTCTTAATTGGGAGAAATGCCACTTTATGGTTAATGAAGGAATTGTATTGGGACATAAAATTTCTGAGAGAGGTGACGCTTTTGGGATGCTTCTAATAACCAACGAATGGCAAGTGCTCTTCCTTGTTTAGATCCTATTTCAATCGGAACTTTCCGCGTCGATCCTTTTTTATTACGTCTTGTTTTTACTCCTTGTTATCACCAAGATTTGACCGAGTCAGAGGTGGGCCGCAGCCAAGATGGGCTTAAAGAAATATACGTGGAGAATTATGTGGATCGGCCTTTTATACCAAGTTGGGCTTAATTGCCCGTGTATC